>NW_019154090.1:41140388-41650790 GCF_002288905.1 Enhydra lutris kenyoni | reverse complement strand
AAAGAAAGAAAGAAAGAAAGAAAGAAAGAAAGAAAGAAAGAAAGAAAGAAAGAAAGAAAGGAAGGAAGGAAGGAAGGAAGGAAGAAAGAAAGAAAAAAGAAAAGAAAAAGGAAAAAAGAAAGGCAAGAGCAAACTCCAGGGACTATAAAGGCCGTCAGGCAGAGATGAAATTATCCTGGACCAGGTGTCAAGAGCATCTGCTCTTCTTCCTCTATATTGTGATATCTTCACCATCTATACTGGAGAGGGATCAGCTATTTGTCCTGTGTCTAGCTACAGCCTGTGCCACAGACCCCAGGTGACTGAGACTCAGGACAGCAGGAACCAGAAAACCTTATGCAGACCTACCATTCTGAGCCACACTCTCCATCCAGCCTGTGCCCCAGAAGCCCTAAGTCAGGAGATGGAGACATCTTCTGGTGCTTGCCTAACGTTAATTCACAACTGTTATTTCACAACTCACTTGGTTCTTTCACCTTGTAGGTGTCCTTTCCTTGTCAGGAGCCTCAGGAATATGGGATCTGGAGCACCCAAACCCAGATTCCAACCCCTCATGTGTATTTTAGCCATTGTATACCTTCCTGTTGCTCAGAGTGTCCATTTTGAAAAATGTAATAATGTAATACAAAAAAAAAAAAAGCAATACTATGTCACATGAGGGCAGAGGTTTTGAAGAGAAGGGCAGGAATGTTTTCTTTTTTTTAAACTTAAATTCATTAGCAACCCCATCCCGCGCCCCCCCCCCAAGAAAAAAAGATCTCACAAGCTCCATTCAAGGTTGTAAGCCATAACGAGCAGGGGTTAAATTCAGCCTTCCTTTCAAAATCTACATTCTTTTAAGCTTCAGGTATGAGGTAAAGTAACACATTTCCAATTAGGCTTTAAATCTCCAATTACATATCTCTTTTAAACAAACCCACAGTTCTAATAGATGAGAGCTGCACGGTATCTTTCCCCCCTTCTTGGAACTGAAGTGTGCACTGAGAAGTACATCACACCTATAGTTATTAATGTTTAAGTAAATTCTTGCTCCAAGGAATGAGAAATGTCAACCTTAGGCTCAATGCACGGAGTTTAAATTTTAATGGTGTGGGGGAGGAAAACATTTCCATTCTTACCTTCTAGGTTCTTTGGCTGGCCTAATAACTGAATTGACGTAAATCAGATTAACAGGAGAAAAACAGATTTAATTTCGTACACATAGGAACTCATTGGGGTGTGGGACTCAGAAAAGTGACCAAAGCTGGCAGCTTTTGCCTTTCAGACAAAGAAAAACTAACTTGTGAAAAATTGACAAAACCAAGGGATTTGGGTTTCGGGGTAGCTATTTAGGGAAGCCGTAGCCAGGTTTGTTTATGCAGACTTCCCTGCCCTGAATTCTCTATCTCTGATGACCAGGATGCCTCCTCCCCTCCAGGTGCAGGGAGGGTATCCTTCCCATGGGGAATTTATTTCCTGCTTTCTGGGGGACAGAGGAGAGTCAGAGTGCCCTTCTTGCACAGGCTCTTTCTTAAGTAACTTTAATTCAAAATAATTGATATTGGGGTGATATATTCTGCTCCCCTTCAATTGTATCCACAAATGTACAGATACTCCATAAATATATCTGTGTGCTTAGGAAGCTCTCCCAAGAAAGGTTAAACAGGATGACAATGGCAAAGGAGGGGAATAAAAGGGAAGAGATTCATGTGGGGTAAAGACAGATGATGCTATTGAAATTGACAGTGCATACATTACTGAGGGGTAAGGAAGCACTATTTTTGCTTGAAAAATAATGGGACATTGTAATCATCTTCTGGAAGAAGCTGTAAAGCTAGGAGGACATGATAGCTGTTTGAAAAGCAATTAAGCAATCTCCTAGAGGAGACTGAAAGGGCTGTAGGAAGAAATGCAAAATAGCCTTCAGTTCTCATCACATGTCAGCCCTTCACTAGCCCTGAGCCTTCCTGGAGCTGAGGAAGGGTGTTTGGTGAAATGTTACACCAGGAGCGAGGCCACACACAGCTAGATCATGAAGCAAAAGGACCGTGTTTCAAATTATGAGGAAAGGGAATTGCTGCTGCTCATTTGTAACAAGCTGATTGCAAAATGGAGGTTCTCTCTATGCTGTTGTTGCTCCAGAAGGTGTGGTGTCTGTGTGTCAGGATAACGCAGCTCTAACAGTCTGTTACATTCAGAAAACAGGGCACCTGGCCAGCTCCGTCCGTAGAACCTGTCACTCTTGATCTCAGCGTCATGAGTTTGAGCCCCATGTTGAGGGTAGAGATTACTTTTTAAAAAATTATTAAAAAGAAAAAGAAAAAAACAAAAACAAAAACGTGGCCAGATAATTGCTTAGGTCTTCCTAGCGTTTGTCACTCATACACAATTCCCCCGCTGATTAATAACACCCCTTAGAGTAGGCTTTCTCCACCCGGACATTACTGACATTTAGATCAAGATCGTTCTTGGTTGGGGGCACTCTGGAGCACGTTTAGCTAGCTAGGCTAGCCTGTTTAGCAACACCACTGGCCTCTACCTGCTCTTTCCCAGTAGTGCTCTCCCTCTCCTGTCGTAACAGTCAAAAATGTGTTGGGCGCCTGGGTGGCTCAGTCCGTTAAGGGTTTGACTCTTGATTTAGGCTCAAGTCATCATCTCAGGGTCCTGAGATTGAACCCCACATTGGGCTCTGCCCTGGGTGTGGAACCTACATAAGATTATTTCTCTCACTCCCTCTCCTTCTGCCCCTCCACCCACCAAGTGGGGGGAGGGGGAAATGTTCCTAAACATTGCCAAATGTCTCCAGTAGGGGGAGGGGTCTGAGGTTACCACTAGTAGAGAATTACTCTGTTAGATGAAGTAGAAAACTTTTTTTTCTAACTTGCATGGTGTCCTGGACAGCTTCTGAGCTTGAAGCCAGGTGGTCCAGGGGCATTCCCTGCTCTCATGCTTCGTAAGTGAATGATTTGGAATCTCTTTCAGCCACTCCATGGCGCCCCTGGAGGCGGCTGGGAGTTGTGCTGATTGTTTCCCAGAGGAGCGTTTGCTCTCCCAGCTCAAGGCACTGTTGCTGCTTTTCTATTAATGAATTAAATCAACTAAAACAGTCTATAAGCTCTGCAGAGAGACATACGAAATAGGTCTGAAAGTGAAATGCCAGCTTCCCCTAATGTGTGAATTTTCAGATCAGTTGAATTTATTGTAAGGTCAGCTGTAAAGGTGTATTACTACCTCTATCTATGCCATGTGACAAGCAGATTTTAAGACTCTGTGTGTTGGAAGGAAGAGGTGGGGTTGGAGAGTCGTCGTCTCTGCCCCCCCCCACAAGGAGGTGGCCCTGACACTGAGGATTCTGAATGCTACATAGTACGCTCACACCAGGGGTTGCTGACTCAAGTCTGGAAATGTCTCTTTGTGTGCCGTATTCTGAGATTACCACTGGGTGTCACCCTGGTCCCACCAAAGTTCCCACCACAGCTAACTTGCACATCAGAACTTCAGGGTCCGTGAAAGATGATCAAGGAGGAAATCTGAGGTTGGATTAGCCCCACCACAAGCCTTAATGGACGATGGGCCAGAAGAAAGCTCAGCTTTCTTGACAGATCCAGACAGCCTAGCAGGTGGACCCTACTGCCCTCCAAGGCCGTGGTGGGATCAGGCAGGAGCTGGACACTGCAGGGACTTGCTGGAGGTTGCATTCTTGTTGAGCTCATTCCTTATCCTGCCTCCCTTCTCCCTTGCCTGTTTCCCTGGAAGCCACGCTTCCATGAATCACTGTACACAAATCATGTCAGACTGCGCTTCTGGGGAGCCTCATGCAAGACACTGGTGTACAAGGTGTTCTTATCTGCCTGCTTCAGGCAACAGTGGGACTGGGGGACACATCTCACCTAGAGTCACCTTCTCCTGCAGGACAGACCAGCACCGCAAGACTATCCAGCCCACCCACCCTCCCTTATCTGCCTACTGTCCCTTGTGGCCTGATTGAGGCTGGCGCCCAAACCTGTGTGTCTACTTATGGCCCCTGGGCGTCAAGGCTCATGTTTTGTGTGCTAATCCATGTGTGGCATTAGTAGTAACAGGAGGCTCAAGGAAAGATCTAGGATGAGGGCGGAAAAAAGAGCCTTAAGTCATTTTGCCACCAGGGGATGGGGAGAGAAGTAAATTAACTCCTGAGTGACTGAGGTCCTGCCAGGTGGGTAGGTGGACAGCCAGGGACAACAACTTAGGCTTTCTGCCTTTGGTTTGTAGAAATCTCAAAGCCCACACGGGTTCCCCCCACCCTAGCCCCCACAGTTTGAAGAATTCCTCAAAGGGATTAACATTGCCACCTCCACTGAAGCTTTTGGCCAGGATAAATTCCCCTGCTGAAGGAAAGAGGAAAAAGGGGAGGGAGGGCAAGAAAAGAGGAGAGGCAGGGACTGTGGGTGACGTATTAGTAACAGGGCCTCATCTCTGCCTCCCAAACACACTCACTTGAGCGCAGCGTCTGCTTGGCGAAGAAATGATTAAAACAATTGCTCACATGTGACAGAAAAGTCATTTACATTTAGAAAAATATTTAAATTACAGCTTGGGAGCTTCTCTGTCTTTGTTAATGATGGGTTAGAGGGAGGCTTCTCGAAAGCGTGCGGATCGATATGTCGTTTTTCCCCATTAAATTACTGATCTATGGTGGTATTTGCAGGTTACGCGGTCAGACACTGTAACACGGGAAGGCCTTTACAGTCCGCAAAACTGGATTTCAAGGATAGGACATGGAATAGTATTAGCTTGTGTAATTTCTCTCTGACTTTTTTCCCCCTCACCATTTCAGACAGATGAGGCTGATGGTTGAAGAAATGAGATTTTCTTCCTGGTGCTCGCTTTTATTTCTTCTCTCCACTCAGAGCTGAAATACCCACTTCCTCCAGAGATTTGTTTAAATACTACACGAAGGCGTTTAATATTTCCCTGTATTAAATCAAATCCGGGAGGGCACAGGCATCTCCTCAGCCAATAAACATGAGAGGCAATAAAAGCCCCCATTTATCTAGGGTCAGGAGTGGGGGAGGCTAAAGGCAGCTCCATTTTGACTTCTCTTTCTTTGAGGCTTATGAAATCCGCTAGGGTTTTCTAAAATTTGACTGCACAAAAAAAAAAAACCACTGCTGAATTTAGTCACGCCACGAACAATGAACTAAGTCACCTGTGACTCAAAAATTTTTCACACCAACTGTCTTCACAAAAGCAGTTGGGGCATGCGCCCCAGCAACTTGGATGTTTCTGGTCAAGTTGACTTGAAGCCTGACATCCCAACCATCACCCCACTTACTCCGTGTCCCCATAGCAAGTCTGAAAACCCTTGCTAGGCTTGGTTAGGAGAGAGTCTTAGAAGTTCAGGGTTGGGGGTGGAAAGGATGGGTTTCCAATCTTAGTATCTGCTGGGGATTCTGATGGTCTCTCTTACAGGTTTGCAGAAAGGAGAAGTAGCATTCCCAACGACTTGCCTCTTGAATAAGAGGTATGGCTTTTAACAAAAAGAATTGATATTCGCAGGAATATGCTACCTGACTTGCAGGGAAGAGTTCTCAGCACTTTTCCTGAGATAATCAGAGGCCTGCCTTCAATTGTCCTTTCTTGACATTTGCTGGTGTTTGCTCCTGGGAAGTGGCCAAGGGAAGGAATTCAAAAGCTTGTACTCTGAAAATGAGGTGTCCTTCAGATCTATAGACTCGATAATTAGAGCAATGTTCCTTGTTTCTGCAGGACTGAAAGGATTTTACTCAACAGGACCCCTGGCCACTTATTTATTAGTCATTCCAAGCAGATGTCACCATCACAAACACTCAGAAGTCGTATCTGCCGTCAAGTCAAGTCGCTCTTGGCTGGGCACCAGATAACACAGAGAATCCCGGGGCTCGCTGCCATTTGCAAATTCTCTGAGAATAGAGGAGGATGAGGGAAGGAACGGCTGGAAGTTGGAGAGGGCTGGGGCTCTGTCCTTCCAGGTGTTTCTTCAAAGTCTCTTTGACAGAGCACCAGAGACATTCCCCTAATAATGATGGCAGGGGACCTGTGCCGTCCCAGACATCACAAACAGCATTGGTCAAGTTTTACATGTGTGTACGTGTGCGTGTTTGTTCATATCTTCATGATAAGTATTTGTAGTATGCCCTGCGTACAACTTCCAGAAAGCCATGGGGAAAACACAAAA
This sequence comes from Enhydra lutris kenyoni, assembly GCF_002288905.1. NCBI lineage: Eukaryota > Metazoa > Chordata > Mammalia > Carnivora > Mustelidae > Enhydra > Enhydra lutris. The sequence continues at coordinate 41,644,615 of NW_019154090.1, read as the reverse complement.
TATTCCAGAAAGAAAAGATGCTAAAGATATACTTTTCATTCACTTAAAAAAGAAAGAAAGAAAGAACAGTTGTTCTTCAAAAGTTTCAAAAATGCTTGAAAAACCTCTCATCTAGAAGTTCATTTTACTGCCATTTATCACACACCCATCGTATACTGTGTACTGGTACAGTGCTGGGTGATTTTACGTTCTGTATCTCATTTAATTTAATCCTCATAGTTACCCCCCAAAGTTAGTTATTATTATCCTCAAAGGTATTCTTATTCCCATGCTTAGATGAGTCACATGGGAGGAGAGGTCTTCATGAACATGGCTACACAAACAAGAAAAGACTGAGCCATCAGGCCATGTGACCAGTGAGAGCCCCAGGGGGTCTCGGGGCTACAACACACATTACAGTTACTCCACTGGCTTCCCCGTGACATGGGGAACCCGCCAAATATAGCCCATTCAAATTATGTGGAACTATAAAAATCACTAGTATTTATTACAGGATTATTTAACATCACAAAGGTGTAGCCAGTAAGAAACCATATACTCTGGGGTATCTGGGTGGTTCAGTCAGTTGGGTGACCAACTCCCGATTTTGGCTTAGGTGGTGATCTCGGGGAGGTGAGATCGAGCCCTGCCTGGGGCTCTGCACTCAGCACATAGAGCCCGCTCAGGAGTCTCCCTCTCTCTCTCTCCCTCCGCTCCTCCTCCATGCCAAAAAAAAAAATGAATAAATACATTAAAGAAACCACTATTGTAGACATCCATTCAGGCTCACTAGCATGCATTCCACACCCATGTGTACTTTTTAGAGAAGGAATAGAGTCTCGGGTGGGTGCCTGGTGTGGTCCGTGGAGCTCTTCTCTCTTCCTCACACCATGTGCTTCGGGTCTTGTACAAGGCTCTCTTCCGAGGGAGGGTTAAAAGGCCTGGCCAGAGATGTGAACTTCCAGCATCAGGAGAGCCAGGAACCATACTTACCCTCGCAGTTGGAACGAGTGCCATCAAGCTGTGGAAATCTGAGGTGGGACATGCCGCTTATGAGGCTGCTTTCCCGAGAGATGTTGTTATTTACACCCTTGCTGGGATGGTTAGACGCAAATGAGACGACCCAACTTTGCCGAGCCTGAATACAATTAATTTCTGTGCTAATGTCCATCGGGCTGTACGTCTCAGAGATAAACAAATATATAGAGAAACTAATATAATGATTCTTAAAAAGTTGGGGCGCCTGGGTGGCTCAGTGGGTTAAAGCCTCTGCCTTCGGCTCACGTCATGATCCCAGGGTCCTGGGATCGAGCCCCGCATCGGGCTCTCTGCTCAGCAGGGAGACTGCTTCCTACTCTCTCTCTGCCTCTCTCTCTGCCTGCCTCTCTGCCTACTTGTGATCGCTCTGTCAAATAAATAAATAAAATCTTAAAAAAAAAAAACAAAGGTGTGGGGGCCCTCAGTGGGATGTAAATGACCCTCCCATTAAGAATGAAGAGCTGTTAATGAAGGGATGTGGCCAGAACTGGGACTTCAAAATTACACTCACACACGCCACACCTTGTCACCAGATTGCCAGTGGAACGACTTGGGACTCTTTCAGGTAATTTCAGGTGTTTTCGGGGTTTTTTTGTTTTTGTTTTGATAAATGAAACCACAAAAAACAAAACAAAACAAAAAAAAAAAACGCATGCAATCTGGAACTATCTTCGGCTTAGAAATCCCAGATGGTCTGAATGGGAAATTACAATTTCTTATCCACAAAGCCTCTGGTAGATTACTACACAGCTCCTTGAGGGAAGGTCACTCTCCCTTCGACCCTCTCGGGTCAGATAATACTGGCTGTCACTTAGGGGTCCCACTCTCAGGGGCCCCCGTCTTCTATTTCACACCCCATATGACATTTAAGCCTTGCAATAACCCAGCAAGGAAGATGATGTGAACCCCCTCAATAGCCAAGAAAAAGGAGGTACAGCAAGGTCAGAACTTTATTCAAGCATGCACACATAGGGAACAACAGCTCTGAAAGAAATGGACAGCCTGCCTTGTTCCCTGCTGCCCTGGGCTCTGGGCTCACCCGACTTCTCTGAGCCACCAATTACACAGTTCTCTTAAACAAGATTTCATTTCATTTTATTGCCTGCCGGGTCTTCCCTGCCCTGACTGTTCTCACCTCGGATGAGTTTCAGTGCTTTTCTCGTCTAGCCCTGGTAACCCCTTTGAATAGCTCTGCTTGAGGCCAAGTCTCACCATTTGCCCTAAATTGGCTCCTGAATCCACTGGCTGTATTGTTTCCCATGTTCTGTGAGGTCAGGGGTGTGGAAATTCTTTTATTATTATTATTATTATAGTTTCAGGGGCACAGTATAGTGATTCAACAATTCCAGACAAACTCAATGCCCATCACGGTAAATGTAGTTTTGATCCCCTTCACCTATTTCCGCCCAGCCCTCCACCTGCTTCCCCGCCGGCAACCGTTGGTTTGTCCCCTAGAGTTAAGAGTCTGTTTTTTGAATAAAGAGTTAAAAAAAAAAAAAAAGAGTCTGTCTCTTTTCTTCTTTCTTTCTTTGTTTCTTGTCTTGTAAATTCCAAATACATGAAATCATAAGGTGTTTGTCTTTCTCTGACTGACTTATTTCACTTAGCCTAATCTGTGTGGTTGCAAATGTCAAGATTTCATTCTCCTATATGGCTGAGGAATATTCCATTATAGATACATAAGGGATGATGAAAGCCTTGGTTTTCTCCCCAGAGGAAATAGTACAACTATATGGAAAAATGAAACACTACACAGATACACACACCTAGCCTCAGCTTGGGAGTATAGAGGAAACCTACAAGCTGAAGTTCCCTCAGGGATCCCTAGACCTAGTTGTTTGGGTTTTTTTGTTTTCTTTCATGTCTGTTGGGGGAGGTCACGGAGAGGATGTGACCACCAGTTGACCCTCGAGCTGGACACAAAGAGCGGTAGAGGTCCCCCACTCATCTTGCTGCCGCCCACAACAAGCCTGTAAGTCCCCTCCTTCGGGAAATGGCCCCCTACCCATCTGGAGTGGTCTACCTCTTTCCCAGTCTCCCCATGCCCTCCCAGGGCCCGGTTCCAGATTTCTCAGGAGCTCCTGAGGTTGCAAAGCAACAACGTCCATAACTGAGAACCTCTTAGAGGCAGAAGATACCCTTGGTCGTAGTGGGAAGGAAGGAAGATTCCCCAAGAGGCCTCATTGTCCTCCAGACTCTCACTTCTCCACCCCTTGGCCCCCCTTTCTCGAAGGTAGAGGTCTGTAGACACTAAGCCAGTGCCTACAACGTGGGGTGGATGTGGGGGTCCTGGTTTAGGAATGTGGAAATCCTGCCTGTTCAATCTTGGGAGAGCTGCTTCAACTCCCAGGTGCTCTTGTTTTTTTCATTTATTTCTTTATGTGTCGGAGGAGAGTAGAGAACTAAAATGAGTGTTGCTTATAACCTTTAATGTCCAAGGGATTCAGAACACGGTACCGTAGAAGATGCCCTCTGGTGTATTGATAATTTTGAGCTGAAGGTGGGAGAGAAAAGTGCAGACACAGGAGGGGCTCTGATCTACCCCCTTTCCACCTAAAAACAGGCCATAAAATTTCCCACAAAGAAGGTGCCCCTGGTGCGCAGGGAAGGGGACGTTCTTATCCCTAGGCCCTGAGAGTCAGCTCTGGAAGGCACCCACGCAAACGATCCCTCTGCCATCACCCTTATCTTCCACTTCTCTCCTTGTATGTTTCCTAGTCAATGTCCCACGATTTACTGCCCTGTGCCCAAGCCACTTTGTCTTGTCACGTCCCACAATTTGTTGTTCGTTGTTGAAAAAGGTATATAAGTACGTGACTCTAACGGCTTCTTTGGGTCTTCATTTTCCCTTTGAAAGTTCCGATCTCCACGTAAAAACATGAAATTAAACACACATGCTTTCCTCCTGGTAATCTGTCTATGTCAGTTTAATTCCTAGGCCCAGCCAGAGACGCAAGGAGGGTAGAAGGTGGTTTCTCTTTCCCTCCCATGCATCCATGAATCTCGAATTTGGGGGTCTTGTGAAAAAATGCAGATTGTGATTCAGAAAGTCTTCAGTGGGTTCTGCCTTCTTAACCAGCGCCCAAGAGAGGCCCATGTAGCTGCTGGGCCAGGGATGGCCCTTTGCCATCTGAGGGGCTAGCTGGTGTTTTAAAGTCCCTACATGTACTTCCATTCTGGTGATGCAGCTCAGCCCCCAGAAGATGGAAACCAATCAGGGACCCCAAAAGTCCTGGGTGAAATTGGTTCTGGTGAAGGGGAGGCCGGTGTGGCCAGGAGGGACTGTAAGCCCAAAGCCCTGCTCTTGGGGGGAAAGCTGGAAGCACGAGGCCAGACAGATGGGGACTTTGGCAGACAAAGGTTATCATAGGGATGCTGGGTGTCTTGAGGGATAATGGGGTACCTGAAATGGGGGAACCAGAAAGTGAGAGGCAGATAGAAACAGAGGATAAATGCTTCTTATCTTAAATTGTGTCGACCTTCCTAGTTGCTGCCTGAAACATTTTATGGCATGCAGTAAGACAGAGGCAGTGGACTGATGGGTTTGGGTTTGGGGGGCTTTTTTGGGGTACCATTGCACATAATGGAACCTCATTAGAATTTGGCAAAAATATATTCACCCCAAATCATAGTGGACACAGATAAAAAAATGACCCTGGAGTGCCAGTCTCCATCTTGTCCTAAATGCTCTCCTCCTCATCCTGGTGGGATGAACAGATCACAGAAAACTGAGGAACCAACCTCATTTCCAAGCTCCTTCTAACTTTTGACGCCCCCAGGTGAAAAATGCTTTAAAACAATTTTTAAGTCAGAAATTGTCAGTTTTTTTGAGTACAGGCATTTTAATTACATGTAAACAGACTCATGACTACATCAAAAGAATTATACTAGGAATGAACAATCAAAGTAAATTTCCAATTAAATGTAGAGAAACTTGTATGTCCATTGGGACCACCAATCCCCCTCACCAGATTTCTTCCCACATCATCCTTGACTCGGGGACATTGCACAGGAAGAGGAAATTCGAAGTTGAAAGAGAAGTAGAAAAATAACCCACAGACTTTTTCCCCCTGTCTCTTGATTGGAAGCTCGAATGTTTGCAGTAACAGCACTCACAAAGGGGAAACTATCCCATTACAAATATTTCATAAGCTGCTCCTCCCTTATTACAGACACACATACTTACTTAAAAGTAAAGAGAAAGAGGCAGAGTCCAATATCTATGAGTCCAAACAACTCGTCCATTCGCACCAGTTTCACATCTCAAAGGCATCAAATATTAAAAGTAACAACAATCCTGGCATATTCCTTGAGGATATAGCCCCTTTGGGTACATTATAACACTCCCAATGGCCAGTAAGACAAATAATTAGAAAACAGCATGTCCAAAGTAAGACCTGTCACCTACCAAGTTTGTATAAGGAGCCAAAGAACTGGCAAGAATTACAGTGAAGAAGTAATACAAATGAACCGTCTTCTGTATGCATTCCTGTGTAAGAGAGGATTCTCTAGGCTGAAAAAGAATTTCTGCTTTCAATTCTCCCCCTTGAGCCAAACATCGCCCTGACCTCCAGGTGGTGGGAAGACCAGGCCAGCAGAGAACTGAACAGAATTTACTCCTTCATCTACCACCACTGGCCCCCAAGACCCAGCCCTCCTGTAATAAATAAAGCCTTGAAACAAAAGTCAGAAATTAGGGACACATATTTTTTGTTGTTGTTGTTATTTCACTGTTTATATTGTTTGGTGTTTCCTTTTTATTTGCAGGTCTAATTTCTTACTCACAGAAGAAGTCAATATCCTGGGGAAAAAAGGCAAAAAAAAAAAAAGAAAAAGAAAAAAGAAAAAGAAAAGAAAAAGGTTGAACTGAGTAGACAGAAAACAAATGCATTTTCTTTATTTAAAAAATCATAGGTCATCAAAGGGAAATCTGGATTTAAAATAAGGTTGAACCCCAAAGAATATGACATAATTATCACCTCAAGTCAAAAACTACTTAAAATGAAGGTTCTCAAATACACTTTTAATTGGTGGTTATTTGACACATTCAAGCTCCATGCTCAGAAGGGATGACAAGTGAGTCCCGTTTGTGTGGGTTGGGCAATGTTTTGAAGTTATTTCATGCAGCAATTAGCTCCAGGAGAATGTCTTCAGAACAACCACCTTGCCAAGTAGCTCAAAGGGGATCTTTTATGTCTCTTCTGGGGTTTGCAAGACCCCAGGGCATTGGAAAGAATATAATTCCTTTTTCAAACATAAGTAGAATCTATCTATCACAGAAATAAGGCATCCAAAGATTTTTTTTTCCAGAATGTTTTGATTCGATTAAATACAGGTGCTGAATTTTTCCCAGCCCAGGTGCTTTAGTAAATAAATATAACCCTCAGTTAAGAGTCCGTGAATACTATATTCCTTTCTTTTTTTATGACATGGACTCCTTCCTAGGATAACTTGTATCTAAAAACAAAGGGGGTGGGTTCAATAACCTTTCAACAGTGGGAATAGGTGTAAATGTTCGCCCAAACCTCCCTGTCCTCGGGGAAGCCTCCACGGCAAGTAGGGGGGTTGTTCAGTGAGTCTTGTAAGAGACGTTATGCATTTTTTTAAAGCTTTTTTTTTTAAATTTTATTTACTTATTTGACAGAGAGAGAGAGAGAGATCACAAATAGGCAGAAAGGCAGGCACTGAGAGAGAGGGAAGCAGGCTCCCTGGCTAGCAGAGAGCCCTACGAGGGGCTCGATCCCAGGACCCTGAGATCACGATCTGAGCCGAAGGCAGAGGCTTAACCCACTGAGCCACGCAGGCGCCCGACATGATTCATTTTTAACACTTGCCTGCATTAGCCTAGGATCTGAGTCCATCTCTGGCCTCAGAAACACTTACCGTGGTGGGGACTTCCTTGGTGGCTTCTTGGTACACGTGTTGCTCCTCGACCACGCTGCTGGGAAAATAGCCCAGGGTGCCCATCTCGTCCTCATGGTCATCTCCATAAACCTGAGTGCCCAGAAGAGTAACAGTCAGGGGATTGCGGATGGAGGTCCACTTCTAGAAACCCTCTGGGCTCGCATTTGCTGTGAATGAGAATTACAGAATTGCAATGTCCCGCTTTTTCATTCTGGGTTCCAGGGGCCTCAGATCCAACTTTGAAATTTGAAGCTCATTCACAGCCACTGAGTCAAGCCACAGAAAGTGTATCTCTGTTCCTCTGTGGCCCCGTCTTCCTGGTCTCACTGAGCATTCCTTTATTTTATGCAATCTTGTGAGCTGCCCGAAATCTTTTTGGAACCCATAAACAAAGTCAGTACTTTTATTTTTTTCTTTTTTCCTTTTTTAAATTTTATTTAATTTCTTTTCAGTGTTCCAAAATTCATTGTTTATGCACCACACCCAGTGCTCCGTGCGATACGTACGCTCCATAATACCCACCACCAGGCTCACCCAACCACCCCCGCCCCGGCCCCTTCAAAACCCTCAGTTTGTTTCTCAGTCAGTACATTTCTTAAGAACAAAATAGATACTTTTATTTTAAAGAACAGGTCTTTCTCAGTTAAAAATTTGAATGCACAGATACTTGAGTGAATTTAAGATTTAATCATTCATTCCTTGAGAGTCTGTCTGTGGGGCTGCAGATGAGAACAGGAAACCAGCTCGGCTTCATCCCTCCCTAGGGTCCACCCCCTGCCGGTTTTCACTGAAGAAAGCAGATTCTCTGGAACTGAGGAGAGTGTTAGTTTCCTTTAAAATGTTGAAGTGGAGCCTGACTGCCAACACGCATGCCTTTTCCTTGGCAAATCCGTGCAAACATTTTTGAGTAAGTTTCAAGCTCTTTGGGGTGTTCAAGCCCCCACATGGTTGACTAGGTCTTGACAACACATCACACAAACCTATATTTGGTTTTGTTATGAAATTTTCTTTTTTTCTTCAAAATGTAACAAAAGCAAATGTGTGTGAATTTCGACACTTGCATCTAAACCTCTCCATTGTTCTTAAGAGCTTATTCCAAACACTGAAATATATTGAAGGTAGATCAGAGAGAAAACATTAAGAGCAACCTATGTTCAGATGTGTGTATATTTTTTTTAAAGCATTTTTATTTTTTTTTTTAAGATTTTATTTATTTATTTGACAGAGAGAAATCCAAGTAGGCAGAGAGGCAGGCAGAGAGAGAGGAGGAAGCAGGCTCCCTGCTGAGCAGAAAGCCCGATGCGGGGCTCGAACCCAGGACCTGGGATCATGACCTGAGCCGAAGGCAGCGGCTTAACCACTGAGCCACCCAGGCGCCCCAGATGTGTGTATATTTGAAAGGATCTCATCTTACACTGCCAGCCCAGAATTCTCCAGCTCCATTTTCTTGCACCAGCTTTGAGTAAATGTAAATCTGCTGTCCTTTTTTAACATTAATGAACCTGCAGTCTGGGGCATTGTAATCTTCTCGAGCTCGGGACAGAGAAATAGTGTCTGGAAGAAAAGAAACATTGAAATGACTACATTTTAGTCTCCTGGATTTTGTTCGTTCGTTTGTTCCTTCCTTCCTTCATTTCTTCCTTTCTTCCAGATTTATTTGTGTATTTGAAAGAGAGAGAGAGAGAGAGAGAGAGAGAGAAAACTCATGGGGAGGGGGAATTGTGGAAAAGGGAGAGAGAGAGAGAGAAGCAGATTCCCTGCGGAGCATAGAGCCTGACTCGGGGCTTAATCCCATGACCCTGAGATCATGACCTGAGGCAAAATTAAGAGTCGGATGCTTAACCAACTGAACCACCCAGGTGACCCCAGTCTCCTCGATTTTCTAACAGTAAAAAGGCTAGGCATATCAGAAAACTAGGAAATCAGAGAGATCAGTAATTCCCAGTTTATAGTTCCCATTCAGTTCAAGAAGAGTAATATAGCCAAGGTCTGAAAGCTGAGAATCTTAACTAAGTGAATTCTCCATAGTAAGACACCAAAGGTACAGACCATGAGAAACAGAGCTAGCGACATACACATTAGAGAAGATTCACTTAAAGCCAATTAGATGTTCAGCTATTAGTGGATTTTTTTTCAATTCTATAATAGAAAGATAATAAAAGGCATAAAAAAGGTCCTTACACACGCACTCGTCATCTGCACACAGTTTCTTGGAAGCAAGTCTGTCCATAAATATTCCATGCACGGCACATATGGCCACAAGACCTGGGAGGGAAAATAATAATAGCCTGGCCATCTTCCTTTTTTGGCTGTTTTTGCTGTCGTCCTTTAACTAGAAGTGGAAGCTGACTGCAGTGGTTCCTGTCTTTTATGTGGAAGCCAGACATCTGGGTGAGTGCCCCCCCGGCCAATGGGAAGGTGCCCACCGTTCCTTCCTCTGCTTTCCTAACAGCCCCTGGGATCCAGGGGCTTATTTGCATCTGATTTTCCAAAGAGACCCAAACTCGAGGTCTTTTTCTTTTTTTTATTAATACACAAATGATATCCCAAACAGTCCACCATCGGTAAAGTCTTTTTAGCTGTGGTATATTGCCCTAGCAGGGAATTGTGGAAAGAACTATGAGAACTTTAAATCATTTAAAACTGTTTTTTTGGCTCCATTTTCATATTCTTTCCACTTAGGAGCAAAGAGGTTCTAAGTAGAGGAATCTGCTGAAGATGAGAGATCCATATCCTTAGGACACAGTATGTTCGTTGAAACAAATCCGATTAGTAAACATGTGGATTTATAGACTAAATAAATCAAGGACGCTTAAGTTTACAAATCACCCATGATAGAATTTCCAGAAGTCGTGTCTGTCCTGAGGCAGATATGGTTTGGAACACATGAGCCATGACCATATCTAGACCCCAGCAAATGTGGAAAGGAGGACATAGATGAGTTGGAAAGAATGGAACCATCTTTTTTTTTTTTTAACCCTCTGGGACATTTGAAATTCAGTCTCAAAACCTGCTCCTGGGTAGAGACAGAAGAAAGCTAGAGGCTCTTGTTACCGCCCTTCTCCCTGCTTCTGGGAATCTTTCCCATGGAAAGAAGAGTGCTGCTAGAAATCACCAAAGTTGAAGGGCCAATACCCAGCTCCCATCTAGTCAACAAATATTTCCTGAGCGCTGTTCCAGGCATAAGAGATATAGCTGTGAATAAAAAAAATTCCCTGGCCGCAAGGATTTACTTTCTGTGAGGAGAGACAGACAATAGGTTGCTGCTTTTTCTAGTGTTTGGGGCTGGTGTCTCTTTCATAAGATTCACACACACACACACACACCCGCACCATTGTTTCTAGAATAGAGGTCCCTGTCAGGATGCCCTGTCAGACTTGGCTGATGACGAGATTTCAGAGCAGAACCTCCCCCTCCTCCCTCCCCCTAGCGTGCCGTCACCTCACAAGATGAGGGACAAGCATTCAACTTACAAAATAATTTTGTACAAAACTAGGGATAAAATGGTAAAGCAAAAATATACTTACAGTATTATTTTTTTCGTAAAAGGTTTTATTTGGGAGTGGGATGTGAGTATGTATGTGTTGTTTTCAGAGGACAATCTTTTATACAGCTGGCCCAGATTTAGAAGCTCATTTAATTCAATATCTTCATTATAGCTAAAGATACTACAGCCTCTACAGTCCAGAACTACTTTTTAAAAAAAAAAAAAAGATATTGTTTTATTTATTCATTTGAGAGAGAGAGAGAGAGACAGAAAGAGCACAAGCAGAGGGAGAAGCAGGCTCCCCGCTGAGCAAGGAGCCCCATGCAGGACTTGAACCCAGGACCCTGTGATCATGGCCTGAGCTGAAGGCAGACGCTTAGCCAAATGAACACCGAGGTGCGCCCGAATTGAGATTTTAAATTCCTCATTTCCTGTTTCCCTTCAAGGAAAAGATGAACGAGAAGTCATTTCCAAAAGCAGGTTGCCCGTGCTTTTTTCCTTCCTTATAAGCTAGGCGCCTAAGAGAGTCTCTGGGAAAACTAAAGCATTGATTAAATCTTCTTAATCCTGATCAGGCAGCCATTTTACAGTCTGTGCCGGTCTCAAGCCAGCCCTCACTACAGGAGAGCTAGAAGACAATTGCCACTTAAGAGGCATTTAAGGGAAACAGGGATTGCCACCCCGTGTCCAAGCGCCCCCACCCTTGCCCCCACAGCAGGGTGAAACATGGAAGAGATCCTCAACCAAACCATCACAACAACTTAGCAAGCTAAGGCTGGTATTCACACCAAGCCATTATTGGCTACTGGAAGGTGGAGAAGCAAAGAAAAGAGATGTCAAGCCATCTGAGCACATCCCAGGCAGGCCTGGGATGTCCTAGCTTTCTGTAGCGGGCAGAGGTAGGATGCAAATGAATGTTTTGCTCTCAGTTGGAATTTAAACTTACAATAACTTGCGAGCATTTGTCCCTGGAGGCACACTCCAGACCTTGCAGATACTGGGGGTCTGGAGAAGGACCTTCTCTGTCCTGAGCAGGCTCACCTCCTTCATCTGGATTTCCAGGTGTATTCTCTGAGCCTCTATTGCCCCAATGACATTTTCTTTTTAAGATTTTATTTATTTATTTGACAGAAAGATCACAAGTAAGCAGAGAGAGAGAGAGAAGCAGGCTCCCTGCTGAGCAGAGAGCCGGATGCGGGGCTCAATCCCAGGACCCTGGGATCATGACTTGAGCCAAAGGCAGAGGCTTTAACCCACTGAGCCACCCAGGCGCCCCCACAAATGACATTTTCTGCTCTCGTTCCTAAATTAGTTTTCAATCTGCAGTTCTTAAAATGGAGCCCATGGCTCCTTTAAGGTCTAAAAACCAGCTTGGGCGGTGGATGGGGTGGAAGCAGCCCCCTTGCTGTGACCTACAAGGCCTTGCATGATCTGGCCCCGAGGCCCCTCCGGTCACTCTCTCCCTGCCATATAAGCTGCTCTGTCTTTTGAAAATGCAAAGCTCATTTCTACGTTAGGCTTCCAGAGCTGATTGCTGGGGAAGGTTTCACTCCACAGACCGGCCCTCCCCCAGATAGATGGGTTTCACACAGCCATTCTTGTCCTCCTCCAACTCGGTCCATCCATCGTGTGACCCTGGCACACCGCCTCGTCACTTATCACTACCTGACAGGCCTTCTTGATTTACGTGGAGGTGATTTGTCCCCGTACACCACAGTGAAAGCTCCGGGACATGGGGACCTTGTCGATCTTGCCCTTCGCTCTATCACCAGCACCCAGAAAAACGGGTATTCATTGAATGAATGACCTCCCTGAAGTTGTGTGCTTAGGTGTATACATACACGTTTTTTGTTTTATTTTTGTTTTTCCTGGGGAGAACCCTTAGGATTTATCTCAAAAGAGGTTTTTAACACCCCAAAGCCAAACTCACTAAGTTATCAGGGCAAAGACTTGGGTTTTGTCACCAAAGCATAGCCCCAGAGCAGCAACTTCAGCATCACATTATAAATTAGCCTCTCAAACCCCACCCCTCAGGGTGCCTGGGTGGCTCAGATGGTTAGGTGACTGCCCTGGGCTTGAGTAATGATCCTGGAGTCCCGGGCTTGAGTAATGATCCTGGAGTCCCAGGCTTGAGTCCTGCATCAGGCTCCCTGCTCAGCAGGGAGTCTGCTTCTCCCTCTGACCCTCCCCGGTCTCATGCTCTTTCTCTCTCTCTCTCTCTCAAATGGACAAATAAAATCTTAAGAAAAAAAGAAAAAAACCCACCCCTCTCCTCCAATCCTGCTAGATCAGTCTACAGTTTAATAAGCTATGAAAATGATTTGGAAGAACATGAAAGTTCGAGAAATATTGATCAAGGGCAAATCAATTATAGCACCAATTTTTAAAAAAGACTTTATTTATTCACTTGTCACAGAGAGATATCACAAGTAGGCACAGAGGCGGGCAGAGAGAGAGGGGGAAGCAGGCTCCCCACTAAGCAGAGAGCCCAATGCAGGGCTCGATCCCAGGACCCTGAGATCATGATCTGAGCCAAAGGCAGAGGCCTAACCCACTGAGCCACCCAGGCACCCCAATTACAGCACAAATTTTAAGCCAGGGCTTCACACTCTTCATTAGATCTTTACTGGATACAATATTTCCAAGGATAAAACGCTTGCTAAATACCCAAACAGAAAATACTTCGAGCCTTAAAGTTCAAAATGGAGATAGGAACCTCTTGCAATGTTTTCCTTAAAAAACAACAACAAAAAAAGATTATTTGAGAGAGAGAGAGAGAAAGAGTGTGAGCAGGAGGGAGAGGAAGAGGGAGAGAAAATCTAAAACAGACTCTGTACGGAGCACAGAGCCCAATGTGGGGCTCGATCCCACAACTGCAATATCATGATCTGAGCCCAAACCAAGAATCAGACACTTAACAAACTGAACCACCCAGGTGCCCCACAACATGATCCATTTTCACACCAGTTTCTTTTTTTTTTTTTAAAGATTTTATTTATTTGACAGAGAGATCACAGGTAGGCAGAGAGGCAGGCAGAGGGAGAGGGAGTAGCAGGCTCCCCATTGAGTGGAGAGCCCAATTCGGGGCTTGATCCCAGGACCTTGGGATCATGACCTCCGAAGGCAGATGCTTAACCGACTGAGCCACCCAGGTGTCCCACACCAGCTTCTTCTTATCAATATACTGCCTTTAATACAATTTGAACTAATGGTCTAACCATTATAACCTGCTTCGAAAGGTAGAAATCTGGTTTGTTAGTTCCTAACTCACGTTGGAATCACTCAGGGAGCTTAAAAATATTGATGACTGGGTTTCATGGCTAGAGATTGGGATATAATTGATATAGGGTATAGGTTAGGCATGGGCTTTTGGAAATGTTTCCTAGATGATTCAGATCCGCAGTGGAAATTAAACTCGAAGTTGAGAACCACAATAGATGGGCACATCTTACTTACTTACTTTTTGGAAAACTCCTGGCAACTCCAACAGATGGGCACAAGATCCCAACATGATCAAATCATCTTCAAAGGGTAGTTAGCTCCTTTTTTCTTCCCCCTCTTCCCTCTTGAAGACTTGCTTCCCAGAATTTGGTTATATTCCAGGAGATTTAAGCAAATAAGTAAATGCATTGATCACTGGGAGCAGAGGACTTACAAAGAAGGAAAAGGAGGTTGGGGCATCTGGGTGGCTCAGTGGGTTAAGAGTCTGCCTTTGGCTCAGGGTCCTAATCCCAGGGTTCTGGGATTGAGCTCCTGCTCAGCAGAGAGCCTGCTTCTCCCTCTCCCCACTGCTTGTGTTCTCTCTCTCTCTCTCAAATAAATAAAATCTTTTTTAAAAAAGGAAAGGGGGAAGCCCAGAAGAAACCCAGCATTGTCAGATTGCAGTTAAGGGTACTGCTGGAAATTCCTTTTTCATATAATTGTATAGAAACAGCCACAAATACAGACATAGAGATATCTCTCTATACCATTAAGAAAGGTAAGGACAGGGCTGCCTGGGTGGCTCAGTGGGTTAAGCCTCTGCCTTCAGCTCAGGTCATGATCTCAGGGTCCTGGGATCGAGTCCCACATCGGGCTCTCTGCTAGGCAAGGAGCCTGCTTCCTCCTCTCTCTCTACTTGTGATCTGTCAAATAAATGAAATCTTTAAAAAAAAAAAAAAAAAAGAAAGGTAAGGACAGGTTGAAGAATGCATAGGACACTGAAGACACAACCACATGGGACATGATCCTGGATTGGAATCCGAGATCATTTTTGGGACATCAGCAAAATGTGAATCAGATTGGATACTGCATTAGTGTTATTTCCTGATTCTGCTGGTCACATGGCAGTTCTGTAGCAGAGCAGTCTCGTGCTTAGGAAATACACACTGAAGTATTAAGGGGTGATGCAGGGTCAAGGTGGCACGACTCCTGAATGGTTCAGCGACGTTTATGGAAGCTGTGTACTATTTCCGCATTTTTAGATACATTGGAAATTATATCAAAATAAAAAGCTTTCAGAGGTAATCAGATGTTCATAAGCTCTTTATTTCTAACAGTCCCAAATTAAAAAGAACCCAAATGCCCATCTACTGTAAAAACTGCTAATGCAGGGGCACCTGGGTGGCTCAGTGGGTTGAGCCTCTGCCTTCGGCTCGGGTCGTGATCTCGGGGTCCTGGGATCGAGCCCCACATCGGGCTTTCTGCTCGGCGGGGAGCCTGCTTCCCCCTCTCTCTCTGCCTCTCTGCCTACTTGTGATCTCTCTGTGTCAAATAAATAAATAAAATCTTAAAAAAAAAACTGCTAATGCAGAGGTGAACTTCAAAAACATTCTAATGATTTTTTAAAGTAATCTCTACACCCAACGTGGGGCTCGAACCCGCAACCCTGAGATCAAGAGTTGCATGCTCCACTGACCAAGCCAGCCAGGGGCCCCCAAAAGTATTCTAGACGGGGAACAATTATACTGATAGAAAGCAGATCACTGGATGCCTAGGGTTGGGGTGGGGAATAGATTAACTGCAAAGGGGCAAAGGGAGCCTTTGTTTTTGAGGAGTGATGGAACGCTCTCTTGATTATGGTTATTACACAACTGTATAAAATCATCAAAATCCATCAAATTGGGTCACCATCCAAAACTCACTGAAAATGGGTGAATTTTATTGCTTGTAAGTAACCCAATTTAAAAAAAATCTGAGGGGCGCCTGGGTGGCTCAGTGGGTTAAAGCCTCTGCCTTCAGCTCAGGTCATGATCCCAGGGTCCTGGGATCGAGCCCCACATTAGGCTCTCTGCTCTGAGGGGAGCCTGCTTTCTCCTCTCTCTCTGCCTGCCTCTCTGCCTGCTTGTGATCTCTGTCAAATAAATAAATAAAATCTTCAAAAAAAAAATCTGAATTGCCCATTTCAAGGAGTTTAAAAGCAAGTCCTGAAAAAGGCCTATATAGTCCCATCTTACTCTCCCCTCCCTCGCTCTCACCCCACTCCAGCTACACAGACCTTTCTACTTCCGCTCATATAGACACTCAAAGCAGAGGCATCTGTGAAACCTTTTCTCAGACAAGGTAAGGACAGTCAATGAGAGTAAGAAGTTAGAAAATTAAACAGCAACTAGCACTGCTCGAACATCTCAAGAGCATGGTCCTTTTTCTAGTAATTCATTCTTAATACATTTTACAAGCAAACATAAACTTGGCAAATAAGTTATTCAGTAAGTCAGGCTCTAGGGGCACCTGGGTGACTCAGGTGGTTAAGCCTTTGGCTCAGGTCATGATCTCAGGGTCCTAGAATCCAACCCTTGTCAGGCTACCTGCTTAGTGAGGAGTCTGCTTCTCCCTCTCCCTTTGTCCCTCCCTCTACTTGTGCTCTCTCAAATAAATAAAATCTTAAAAAAAAAAAAAAAAAAAGAGAGAGAGAGAGAGATAGAGATTCTAAATGTGGCAGCTTTGGGAATAAAAACTATTTTGCTTTTTCCTCCTTATGTATACGGAAGAGTGACCTGACAAAAATCTACATAAGTCTAAAAGTAGTCATCCCGTTTACAATAAAAATACAAACTTTTATTCAAAGAAATATTCAAAGAAAAATATGAAAAAATTATCAAGTGTCACTTATGTGTGCTGTAGGTGCAAAATTGTCCACTTCTAAAGATGCCCATGGTTTTACAAGCTGGGGACTGAATCACAGCCTTAGGTATGAATCAAAAGCTAAAGAAAATGAGCTTTGGTGTTTAAGAGTTAGACACTGATGTTTGAGAATTACAAAGAGGTATTAAGATTAGAACTGGCAATTTTTTACAAGTCAGCCTATTTATCTTAAAAAATTTTCTAGACTGTAAATTCTTTCCCTTGGAGGGAAACCTTCCTAAAGAAGAGCGTAGATTAGACAAGCAGGTATTCCTTAGGAAAAATTCTGCATCAAGAGGATAGGAGCATGAAATAGGAAGTTCAAAGATAGCATTCTCTTTCCTTGTTTTCCCAGAAAACATGTTACTCCTAGATGGCCTTTAACCAATTAAATGCTGAAGGAAAACCTTTGTGAAATGCCTACGACCAGCAAATTATACTCATTTATTTGAAGAACACAAGTTCAAATTTGGTTCCTGTCCAAGTCTCATTTTCTTCTAACACTTAAGGCAATTATTTTTACCATTAACACCAAACACACACACACACACTCTTACCATTACCACACACACACACACACACACACACACACACACACACCCCCAGCAATCCATATGAAAAAAAAAAAATTACAAAAAAATCTAATGAAGGGCTTGATCTAATTCTCCTTTTGTTAAAATGATTCAATGGGGGCATCCGGGTAGCTAAGTTAGGTGTCTGACTTAGGCTCGGGTCCTGGGATTGAGTTCTGCATCCCTGCCTCTATCTCCGTACTCAGCAGGGAGTCTGCTTGAGGATTCTCTCTCCCTCTGTCTCTGCCCCTCCCCCTATTCTGTTCACATTCTCTCAAATAAATAAAATCTGGAAAAAAAAAAATTCAATGGTTCTTTGCTATTAGCTGCTCCAAAATAATACTAGGAAAGTATCCAATTATAGTTTCATATACTTCCTTTTTTTTTTTTTAAAGATTTTATTTGACAGCGAGACAGCGAGAGAGGAAACACAAGCAGGGGGAGTGGGAGAGGGAGAAGCAGGCTTCCCGCTGAGCAGGGAGCCTGAGGCAGGGCTTGATCCCGGGACCCCAGGATCATGACCTGAAGCGAAGGCTGACGCTTAAAGACTGAGCCACCCAGGCGCCCCACAGTTTTATATTCCTTAAGAGGTGCTCCAGACTAGCATAAACATTTGGTAATAGGACAATGGAATAAATGAAGTATTAGGTAAAGAATACAAATAGAAGTTTATTATACAAAATTGAGGTCTTCATATTTCATAGTTCACTAAGGCTAAACAAAGACTAGGTATTTTTTAAAATCATTCACAAAAATTTCACTTTCACTCCCCCCTCACTCCAACTATTAAAAAATGGCCTGACCAAATGTTATCAAAACAAACACTATAAATAACACCAAGTCCTTTAAAGACAACTATCCAATATGTTATTTCTTGGCATAGGTGATCTTCATGGCGTGGGACGGTGTGATTTTAAATCCCTGTAAAGCATCCCTGGCAGCTCCAGCCTGTCCGTCATTTTCAAATTCAACAAAAGCAATGTCATGCCTCCCAGGTACCAAACGTACTTCCTTGAAGCCAGGAAACCTGCAAGAGGAGAACAATTTATACACGTAAATATATAAAGGATATCAAATACATAAATGCTCAGTGTCTAAATCAGCAACTTCCCAATGCCGATCTAGGAAAAGTATCATATCCTACCAAGAATCCTGAAGAGGCTCAAAGAGTCTAAAATATAATTAATAATGCCATGAAAGAAGTGTAGGTGTAATGTAAGCTAGTTCAATTTTGTCATTGTACCAAAGCTTTGTTTTCTGTTTTACTCATCAATTAGAATAATTCAAACATTAGAGGTAATTCAGCTTTCTATTTGCCAAATCTACAGACTGGCTTCAACTTACATCATTAACCCCATACCAAATCAAGGAAGCTACAGGAATTACTGTTGTGATACACAAAAGGATTCAACCCACAGAAGAGCTATTTGTCCTGTTGGGAGGCTTTCAGAACTGACTGGTTTATGAAAAACTTACTGATTAAACAGCATGGATAACATCATCTCATTAGTCTCTTCTGGTAAATTATTGAGGAATAAAATATAGTTTGGAGGGTAATCAGGGACCTAATACAAAGAAAAAAGGCAAAGTTAGCTTTAAGTATAAAAAGTATAGCAAGCCACTTCAGAGAGCTACATTCCAGTTTATTAAAGATTATGAATGTAGCACCACATCAAACACTAAAGCTAAAACACAGTGACACCAGAGAAATAAACATACACCTAACAGCAACTAAGCAGACATTCAAGTCACTTCATACAGATCTGGATAATTACAAATTTTATTAAGTTTAAGGTATTTAATAGTATTTAAAACAATGTTTAAGTTTTGAGCATCCAGAGTCACTTGTACAGGAAAGACTGTCAATTAGATTACATAACGAAAGAGCCAAACAAAGCTAGGAATGGCAGCAGTGTTGCCCGACTCCAGCTGGTTACCCCAGTAACACTCAGATTTCAATCCTCAGTTACTGTTTACAATCTCCAAGCATTTAAGAAAATTCAGAACTACCACTTTGAGTAAAAGTCACTACTACTTGGCGACTTTTAATACTGTCTGCAAGTAAATGGGATCTACAGAGCATCTAGTTACAACCAAATGGAACAAGTATTATTAGATGTTAAACTAGTTATCTGATACCCTAAGCTGCGGTTATAGAGAATTCTAGGGACAGGGTCATCCTGTACCTAAGAGCCTCTCTGTATTCAGGCTACTTTCATGAAGAGAAAAGATGACGTTTAAGGCTTAGAGAATTAAGTGCTGGCATTTGTAAACTGAACTACAACTGCTGAAAGACTCCAAAGGAGGGAGGTGGATAATAAAGGAAAATGCACAAAACTTCAAGTCAGAGAAGAAAAGCTCTGAGGTGTAAGGAATTCTCTGGACTTAAGAATCTTGTCAGACTCTAAGCATCCAAGGAACCAAGGGGAAACCATCAATATCTAATTAAGGCTTTCTCTTTGAGGCTTCCATCAGGGGAGATTTGCTAAGAGGTTTCTAAAACCTATATATAAAGAGACATATACTTGTTCTCAGAAGCCAGAGCAAGGGTAACTATAAAACCACCTTGCTCTATTAGAAAAGACAGTTCAGTGCTTTGAGCAACTGGTATGGAAAGACAGCCTATTCATCTGGCCAGTTTCCCCAACCTGTGTGTTTGTAAAGCCCTGGGCTTTGTACATACTGTGGGGAAAATAAAAATGTTCGCTCCCAGCCTTTGTAGAGTTTAAAATCTGTCATTTCTATTCCATCACTGAAACATTATGGAAAGAAAGGAATAAAGTCAGATGTCATTTTTTTACCCCCTTAAAAAAATTAAAATGTTTTGAGACGTGAGTTTCTATATTGAAATGTTATATAATTTAATGTCTTATACAAGGAATTTTTTTTCAGTTTTTGGAGAGAGGCAAGTTGTTGTATATTACTGGTTTATAATTTTACTTTAAAAAGGAAGCACCACATGGAAACAAAGATTACCTGAGGATTTGGTGTTGAATTTCCTTGGGTATTTGCTGCATTTGGTGCTCCCTAAACAAAAGAAATAGAAAATAGTTAAATTGCTGATTGCTCTAAAAAAGCAACAGGTGATTATAATTTTAATTACCGCATAAAAATAACATTAATTTTTAAAAGACCACCTACTAAATGGGAGAAGATATTTGCAAATGACATATCCAATAAAGGGTTAAGTATCCAAAGTATATTACCAACTGATGAAACACCCAAAAAACAAATAATCCAACTAAAAAATGGGCAGAAGACATAAACAGACATTTCTCCAAAGACATACAGATGGCAAACAGACACATGAAAAGAAGCTCAACATCACTCATCATCAGGGAAATGTAAATGAAAACTACAAGGAGATGTCACCCCACACCTGTCAGAAAGGCTAAAATCATAAATACAAGAAACCACAAATGTTGGTGAGGATGTGAAGAAAAAGGAACCCTCGTACACTGCTGGTGGGAATACAGACTGGTGCAACCATTCTGGAAAACTGTATGGAGGTTCCTCAAAAAATTAAAAATAGAACCACCCCACGATCCAGTGATCACATTATTGGTTATTTACCCAAATAATACAAAAGCACTAATTCAAAGGGATACACGCATCCCAATGTTTACAGCAGCTTTCTTTACAACAGCCACCCAAGTGTACATCGATAGACGAATGAATCAAGGAGGTGTGGTGTATATATACAAGGTAATATTATTCAGCCATAAAAAAGAATGAAATTCTGTCTTTTGCAACAACATGGATGGAACCACAGGGCATAATGCTAAATCAGTCAGTCAGAGAAAGACAAATACCATACATTTCACTTATATGTGGAATTTAAGAAACAAAACCAACAAATAAAGGAAAAATAAAAAGGGAAAGAGACATAACAACAAACAGGCCCTTAACTACAGAGAATAAACTGATGGTTATCGGAGAGGAGATGCAGAGAGGGATGAAATAGGGGACAAGGATTAAGGAGGGCACTTTTCTTGAGGAGCATGGAGTCATGCAGAGAAGTTATACTATACATGTGGAACTAACAACACTTATTCTAACCCTACTGGAATTAAAATCTTAAAAAAAACACATTAATTTAAAAATATTCCTTATTCCATTTAATTTTACGTTAAGAATTTACACTGTATCTGAGTCAAACTTTAACTTGTCAGTTAATTTTGAAAGATCTAGTCCAAAATTTTAAAGACTGTATCATAAAACTTAACCTCTAACCTTTAAAATTATGGAGAAATATATACGAAAAACAAAGAACCAGTCTTCCCCTTTTTTTTATAAAAACAATTAGACAAAAGTCAAGCATTATACTTCATGAAACTGATTTCTAATCACTTTCAGTCCAAAAGTAACTACATTTTGGATGATAATCTCACTTTTATTTCAAATTAGATTTTTGAATCCCTCAACTATTCAAAGAAAGCAGCTGTGTGGAGCACTCAAGATTAAAGATAGTATCTACAGCATTACTGGCAGGCAGTAGAACTTGAGAAGCCAGCAGATATTAATATATTTTGAAGAATGATGGAACTAAATGTCATACAAATTCAAATAAAACTGTTTAATATAAATCTGCATATGTAAAGGTTTATATTTAATTTGGGGCTTAAAGATAAATATTGGAATTCCAGAACTCAACCAATTCCAGCTTCTAGAAAGTGCACCTTTTAAACACACATAGGCACATACAGATACCCCCCTCCAACCAAAAATCATCCCTTAAGTGGAAAACGGACATCTCTGTCAAGTTCTTTACACCAACAAACCTAGGAACTTTGTTCATCTCACCTGACCAGGCTTTTTGTTTGCAGTGGTTGCAGTCTGTTCCACAGTTTTTGCTTTTTTCTTTTCCTTCTTCTTTTCTTTGTCAGCAAAAGTGCCACGCATTTTAGATATTATATCAGAATCTGTTTTTGCATACTGGATTCGCTGTTTTAATTATTTGGAAACGGTTACTATTCATTATGCTGAAGGCTGTTTATACTCTTCATTAATATTTCAAATTTCATTACATAAATACACTGCAAGCCGGTTTTAAACACACCCCTAAGGAAATCTGTTAAATACACTGAGCACCAAATGAAAATAAATTGTGATCTCTGATTCACAACTTAGACAAAGTTAGACAACTATGCTTATTAGAAGCAGACCCATAGATTTTCATATGGGAAACACAGAACTGTGAAACATCTGCACCACAGGTTCTCTCAATTTTATGAAACAGAGAAAAACGCATTGGAAAGTTGTCTACTCCTTGGTAAGGACTCTCAATTAAGGGGTCAAGATGTGTCGATTAGCTGTGGAATGTATCATATGGAATTTGTTATTTCCACAAGTAAAGTACTAAAGATGGAGAATGATTTCCCTTTGAATCCAATCTATGATTTTTAAATAAAATGACTAATAGTGGCAACAACTTAAACTTTAAAATGCTTTGAATAGAAACAAAGAATGGCATATCTCAGCTAGTGCAACCGGGCCAGCAAGAACAGTATGCCAGCGAGACAAGAGGTTTGTGTTTAAAAACCCTAGTCTAGGAGAGCATTTCGTGAATTTTATCGTGCATTCTAACTACATGGAAGGCTGCAGATGCTGATGCAGTAGGTCTGAGTGAGGCCCAAGATTCGCAATTCTAATAGGCACAAAGTGGATGATGGGTCCCACGAGTAGCAGGGCCCTGACCTAAAGCATTATCACACAGTTAGATTCAACACCAATCACCCAAATTTTTGCTAGGAGTTAAACTATTTTCTAGGGCGTATTTATCTGCAAACTGCAATTTCTATTTCCAGGAAACATTTCTTCTCTGGAGCTGAATGAGCTGAAACCAACTCTCTGCCTATACCAAAACACAAGAGTCCTACAAATGACTATCTAAAATTGCCTTACAGAGTTAAGCGTTGCATCTCAGTCTGAAAGGAATGAGTGACCTTCTGAAGTAGCATGGGTCTGAAAGCAAAAATTTTGCTTAAACCAAACGAAGTCTCTTTTTTTCTCCCCTAGAGATGTGTGTGCTGGGGAAACAAGAGAGGAGCATCCTAGCCTCACCTCAGCACCCAAAGCTTTCTCTGGCTACTCTGGGCTGCTGTACCATAGGGTTTCTAAGTGGACTTATCCCTGTAAGCAACTGCTGGTTTTGCATGTCATCATCTAATCAGAAGGATAGGCTTAGACTAACTGACTTAATCCCAAGGACTCCCTGCCATCTCCTCTGTCTTCAACCTTCTCCCTGACCTGAACACATCTTGGGTGACCTGTCCTTATGACAGAGTCACCTGTGAAAATCTCTGATCCCAGTCATCATTCTTAGCTGGCTGGTCTACACTAGTGATTCTCAACCACAGGTGGTTTTGTCCATAGGGGACAACTGGTGCTCTGAATGGAGAGAGTCTGGGTTGTCATGCTACTGGCATGTGTGGTACAGGGATGCTGTTAAACCCTCTGCAATGAAGGCGACAGACCACCACAACAAGAATTATTCAGGTCAAGATGTCAAAAGTATCAATGCTGAGAAACCCTGGTCGAGACTAAATACCCATAAGGGATAAAAAAGTACACCCACTGCTTAGAGAAGGAGCAAGGTTTATATTTATGCCAAAGGTTTCATAACAGAAGCCATTTAGGAAGATGGTTCTACTTTACTGAGGCATTTTTTGGCATTAAATAACCAAATATCCTTGAATCTGGGTAATTTTGTTATGAGTTCCAAGTTACAGCAAATTTTGCTTACTTCTGATCTGGTATGTTGGGAGTTAAAACAAAAGAGCAACTAAAACCACCTGAATAAACACAAAGCAAGACAGCTCAAAGAACATTCTTCTTCCTCTTCCAAGATGCTGGAAATTTGGCAGTCTTCCTGCCTTGAAAGCCTTCCTGAAGGCAGAGAATGGAACTCATAAAATACTTTCAGTGCATTTTTAGTCCACTGGACTTTTTCCATTGACTTAAAATAATTAGTTGGCAAAGTGAAGCCAGTGCCAACAATTTCTAGCTTTCCTGTATCTGAGTAACCAGCGCATGCAAACTTGTCATCTCAACTCAACAAAACAAAATCCTCTACAGGATGAAACTGTTCCTCCATATTAATGTAAATTTAGATTTAAACTAAAACCCAGTCTTATGCTACTGCCAACTGCAATCTTCTCCATTATACTATTTCTTCATACTTACTAAGACAGACAAACTTGTTTCAGGAAATTCCAACTTATTAAAAAGAGTGTATGTAGGCACAATCCCAGTTTTCTGAGGTGGGCCTTTCCACACAGCTGGTGCCCATCAGATGGGAAGTGATGGGAAAAGGGGAACTGGATAGAAAAGGAGAAGAAAACTTGCTCTAGTAATAGAGAAAAAATGCCCACTCCTGAATTAAACAATGTGTTACGTAAAGGCCACTGACCATGGCATGAACCACTGAACACAGCCAACATTGCCTCTTTTTGTAAATCAGGTCTTGTTGGAACACGGCCACATCATCTATGGCTGGTTTTGCTGCCATAAAGACAGAGTTAAACAGCTGCAGGAGAGATCATCTGGCTCACAAAGCCTAAAATACTTACTATTTGGCCCTTTAGGACAGTGTGCCAACTCCTAGTTTTGGGGGGAAAAACTGTAATACTGGTTGTCAGGTTAGGTTTCGAGGCTTTGTACTGCCATCAGTTGTACTAATATAACCCAGACTGGCACCTAACCTTTCTGTGCCTGATTCTTCATTTCTAAAATAAAGGGATTAGACCAGAATCTGCACTACAGACCATGGGCCAAATCCACCCAGGCCATGGCCTGTTTTTGTATGGCCCATAGGTTACGGACTTTGTTTTTTCCTACAGTTTTAAAGTGTTGTTAAAAAACACACACAGACACAGGAATATATGACAGAAACTGTTTGTGGGCCATAAAGCCTCAAATATTTACTACCCAGTCCTTAATAAAGTTTTTGATAACCTCTGAATTAGCCTAAAGGATAGCCAATCTGCTTGCATTTTATAGGTACTGAAAATGAACACAGGCACACATCCAGTCAATGGCAGAATCAGATCCAGGGCCTGGAAACTCTGGACCTTGGCTCTTTCCTCAAGGTCTCTTTTCATTCCATTCCAGTCTCAGGAAAAAGCACTAGGAATCCGTACCCAAGGTACTCTGTAGGTACACAGGGTTCCATTGATTAAAAATAATTAGTTGGCAAAGTGAAGCCATGCCAACGATTTCTAGACAGTGGCCTCCTAACTGAGTTCCCTAGTCCCTCTCAGCCCTCTCACAATCCAGTCCTCACCCAGCCGCTAAATGTGAATCTCAGGTCATTCCTGAGGTTAGTACTCTCTATGCATAACTATTTCACTGTTGCTCACCGTTTATTCATCAGTAAAAACCTAGGACTTTAAAACCTATTGAACTTTTCTTAGATCACTGCTTTTTCGAGATTGCATGGCTTCTGATACGTATTTTGCTATGCTATTTTCTGAAACTTCATATTGATCTCCTCTTTGACCCATGATTTTTGTGTTCCGTATTGTTTTACAAGTTTACAAAGGTTTCTTTTTCATCTTCTGAGTTAACTTACAGTTCTGAGATGAGAATATTGCCAATACTGTCACTATTTTTTAAACATTGTACACTTTGATATATTTTGTTTTTGCCCATCTGAACTATAATAAACTAGTGAATTATAAACTCTACTATTACTGTGTTTCTAGAAACACAAATGTGTAAATAAAATAAACCCAAACTTGCTTTAACAAATAATTAAAAGCAGAAAGAACAGCCATAATTTCAAATGTGTATCTACAAACCTAACATACCATTAACAGTGATTAAAATAATACTGCCTTACCATTGGTTTACCATAAAATGGAAATCCTTGTAACTGTCTCAAGGCATTTGTGGATGAGCCCAGTTCCTTAAAAATAACAAAGGCTTGCCCCCTCATCTTCATCGTCTTTAAAGCTACAATATCTACAACGTGGCCAAACTGAGAAAACAGGGCATACAGGGATCTCTTCAACTCTGAGCAAAAGCAGAGGGGAAAACAATTTATTTGTGAAACAATAACAAAACTCTTCATAAAATGATACTGCACTGAGTGCCCCCCATCATGCATTTACTTATTTACACAAAGTTACATATTTTAATAAAATCACATTATACTACTGGCCATCTGGTTTTTAAAAGTTGTTTCAAACCACTTTATCTATGAGTGAAAACACATTCACCAAATTTTCAGTCCTTACCTATTTGTTTTTAAAAAACCTTAAAATTCTCACACAAAAGGAACAAGCCATTATTTCAGGTACCGACAAAGATTACTACATGAGAAGCTTTGAAGCAGTACAGTTTTTAAGACGCTAGTAATTAAACACACTTTGGTTGTGAACAAATGTTTTTTAAAAGCACTCACCTTCTTTTTTAATTTTGTCGTTCATATTGTTGATGTAAATTGTATGATTTGGTCTGATATCCATGTCTGGAGTTAAAATGTTCAAACTGCCTAAGGAGACAGTAAATATTCTGTTATAAACAGGGAGCATTAACTCACACTGTTGTGTGGTATCATAACACAGGGACTATTAACGTCTCAATTTTCTTTCAATCCCAAATGTCAGAAAATACCAGTTCGTGAGTAGTCTTTAAAACTCCAGCACTTGCTAGCGCCTTCCCCGCCCCGGCCTTTTTTTAGTGTTTTATTTAATTATATGAGAGAGAGAGAGCACAAGTAGGGGTGAGATGCAGAGGCAGAGGGAGAAGCAGAATCCCCATGAGCAGGAAGCCGATGAGCAAGGGGCCCATGAGGGACAAAATTCCAGAATGTTGGGATCATGACCTCAGCTTGGGATCATGACCTCAGCTGAAGGCAGATGCTTAATGACTGAGCCACCCATGCACCTGGATTAGCCCTCCTTTTTAAACAAAAACAACAGTTCTCAAGCTCAAATCTTGGTGGAACACCAGTACCCAGGCAGATTTTAATAACATTTCACCCAATATATTTATTTTTATACTTACCTTTCACTTGCAACGAACAATAGTTTTTTCACTTGCCTAACAAAATAACTTTTTTTTTTTGGACAGAGACAGGCACAGTGAGAGAGAGAACACAAGCAGGGGGAGTAGGAGAGGGAGAAGAGGCTTCCTGCTGAGCAAGGAGCCTGATGCGGGGTTCAATCCCAGGACCCTGGGATCATGACCTGAGCCGAAGGCAGACCCTTAATGACTGAGCCACCCAGGCATCCCTAACTTTTGTTTTTTAATAAAATTATATTATTTATTTACGTAGGATCCACACCCAGATGGAGCCCAATACAGGGCTTGAACTCAAAACCCTGAGATCAAGATATGAGCTGAGCTCAAGAGTTGGATGCTTAATTGAATGTGCCACCAGGCACCCCACTTAATGAAATTATTTTTAAAATAATGTTTTAGGCTTTAAGGGAAATGAGAAAGAATCTAACAAACGTGTGCCCAGTAAAAATCATTAAGAGAACATATTAATGAAGTTTGCCCAGCAATACTTCTTGAGTACACTTAAAAAGTGCTTTCCTACCAGTTACTTAATTTATACACACCATCACCAGCTGTCCTGACTAGAAGATTAACTCTAAAAGACTTGAAATTATGGAATTCAGAAAGAGCAGTATGGCATGATGGTTAAGAGCTCAGATTCTCGTACCAACCTCCTCTAAATTCAAATCCTATCTATGCTTATTACTAGTTGCTTGACTGAAGACAAGTTCCTTAATCTCAGGTCCACGGCTGTAAGATGGGGCTGGTATAACAGCATTTATCTATCAGAACTCAGAAGACTAGATGAGATAAAGTTCTGGCACAGCTCTCCAATGGGCATGGAGCACTTCGAGTAGCTGTTATTAATGGCTAGTACATGTAAAGTACTTGCCTGCCCACCGTTAGACTAACCGTTAGCTAATAAACAGCAGGCCTGGGGTTCCACCCTTGTTCTCCTCGTCTTTTTGCACTTTTCTTTCACACTCACTTCGCTATTTCATTTTTTACACCGTTTTTAGTTGCCAACTGTGACCCTGTTTTATTTCCGTGGGTGCCCCTCAAATTCCTTCATTTCACCAATTTTAAATCCACTGTGGGCGAACAGTATAGGAAGCCTGAAAAGGAAAGAGCCTACAGAGGGACTGCACTAGCGCGCAACAGGTGAAGGGTAACGCTTCTCAGATTTGCGATCCCCTAACCTGGAAGGGCTGGGGTCGCGAAAACGACAAGACCAAAGTGAGAGGTCAAACTGAAGGCGGAGCTCTCAAAAGGGAGGCTCTTGCAAGATTTCCCGCGAGGTCTGAGGGTGGTGTGGACCAGAGCAAGGCACCTGGAGTCCAAAGGGAGCCTCCCACCTCTCCAGCCACAGGCACGTTCGACCAAAGCCCCAGGAAGCGATCAAACGATCGCCGACCCCAACCCTTCCCACTAGAGACAATTCTCCTAAATTTGTAGGCCTAGCAGGACCAGCGCGGCAGTTTCCAACCCCCACCCCCACTCCCTCGCCAACACCTCCGCGAACTCGGGAGCAAACACACGCCATCCCCAGCACCGAGCCCCGTCCAGTCCCTGTTCCCACAAACCGACGTCCGGCCGAGCGGCGACCCACAACCCGGAGAACCGAAACAGCGAAGAACGCGTTCCAACTCACCAGAGGCCTAGGCCAGGTCCCAACAACCGAAAGCCGGAAACGGAGCCGCTACCGGAAGTTACGCTACCACGCACCTCAATCAATCGCCGACAAGTCCAGCAGTCGAGCTCAGAGTCGATCGATGCCTTCTGGCTCCAGCGGCGGCGGCTGGGACTCTTTCTGCGCATGCGCTTACCTGGCGGGCGGGAAGGGTGGCTGGGGAGCAAGAAGTTTGTAGGAACCTAACGGATTAAATTGGAATCCTGGGGTCGTGCAGCGAGGCGATAGGGAAGGTCGGTGATTCTTTACCCAGCCACGACTTTGTGTAGTTTTACCCCACGCGACGGTGCCTTTCATCTTTCCAGATCCTGTGTAGTTTTATAGGCAGCCCCTCATGCCAACTACCTGGGAAGGTTCCCTGGTTTCGCCCTTCTGAGAGCTCTGAGGCATCTGGTTTAACATCACCTTGAGGGCCCCTGGTACGTCCCCCAAGGGTCCTCTGATTACTGATGCTCTTGAGGGAACGCTTCTTACCATTCTGCTGATGAGCTTGAATCCCGGAAGAACTCAGGTTGAGGCTTCAAAACAGAGGGAACTATGTCTTGCTTCCTCTCTCTCACGTGGTAAGGCAACCACCTCGAATAATTGCCAAGCAAGCACCCCTAAGATCATCTGCCTAAATTCACTGGGGGGGGGGGGGGGGGGGGGGGAGCCCCTACCACTCTAACCATATTTTCTCACAAAATGCCTAGATTGTTCTTGGATAATACAAATTGTTGATGTTGATGTCTAGCTGAAGGGGAATCCAAAAAAGTACATGCGGTTATTCTTATATTCATCGAATGTATGTAAAGTATCATCTGAAATACGAAGCGGTTGTTAAGAGCCAAGGGAAATCTCATCTTGTATCTTCTGATAACCTTA
Organism: Enhydra lutris kenyoni; assembly: GCF_002288905.1. NCBI lineage: Eukaryota > Metazoa > Chordata > Mammalia > Carnivora > Mustelidae > Enhydra > Enhydra lutris. The sequence continues at coordinate 41,614,971 of NW_019154090.1, read as the reverse complement.
AAAATAAAACTTACTTTACCAGCAGTGGGTTTACTTGGGAATGGCAGGGAATTGTAAAATTCAAGACAAGCGAGTACAGCCAAACCACTGGCAAACCCCACAAACACAGTAGGGGAATGTTATTTTTATGGAGAAGGAGGAAATTGGAAGGGATTGTTTTGAAAGAAAGTCCATTGTTAAAAAGCAAGATATCTGGGTAATGAGGGTTTCTCATTGGCTGAGTTGCAGAAGTAATGAATTTCTTAGAAGAGAGGCATTATACATCTTTTTTCTTTTGGGACCTGTAATTGATTATTCTTTCCCACTGAGGATTCTTTCCTTTGGCCTGTGATTGATGCTAATTTTGGAGTCTGTAATTGACAGTTCTTCTTGTAATTGACATTGAGTGGTATTCCCCTGTCTAGCCTCCCCAGTCCACTTTAGTGAGGTTTCCCTTTATTAATTTTCATGCTTCCCCTTAATTATCTCTCTGAGCCTCCTTTCCTCATCTGTAAACTAAGGACCATAGTAATACCTCCTTTTGGAGCTATTGTGAGGATTAACTAAGCTAAATGTGAAGTGGTTAGCACACTGTCAGACACAAAATAAATTTTTATAAGTGTTATTTCTAAATGCTGGCTATGATTTGTACATATGAGGAGGCCAAATTGGTTGGTTTTATAACATGGGCATTTTTGTTTTTTAGAAGACCACCTGAAGTTGGAACAACCTGAAAATAATGTAAGCTCCTTAAGCGTGGGGGTTTTTTGTCTACTTTGTTCACTCAAGTACCCTCAGTAACTAGAAAAGTAACTAATAGTCAATAAATATATTGAATGAATGAATGAAACTTCATGAAAAAACCAAGCAGCACTAAACAAATGTGATATTTTATGAAGATGCACTTAAGTATAGGACATAAACAATCACAGAAAAGCCTTATTTTCATATATATATACAAATATATATATGTAATAGAAGAACTATAACTAGTTATGTCTCAGTTAAGGAATTATGAGGGAATATAAAGGGCATATCCTTAACATGTTAAAACAGAATATAAACTAAATAAAATAATTTCTGAGTAACAAAGGTTGAGCTGCCCTGCACATTAATATGGGCATCTGTGCCATTAATTATTTGTTTGATGCTACTGGGGATAGCTAAACTATTTCTCTGAAAATAAGCTATAACCTGACAGTATTATGCAAGTGCTTCTGGCCAAGAACTTATCATAACTATTAAAAGGGAATAATGTCGGACTTTGCCAAGATGGGAAGAAAATACCACAGGAAATACAGAGACCCAAAGACAGACTAAACATCGCGTTGCATTAACAACTAAATAATGGCTACTATACATTACGCCATGAGAAAGAAATCATCTAATGCCAACTGCATGGTATTTCCCAGGTTCTTCTCAAAAGAGCTAGTGCATTTGCCTGTCCTTGGGCAGTTGCTCCGCTCTTTCTAATAGCCTGTTAATGGTCCTCCATAGTTTCCTGAATGATTTTGAGAAACTGGTAATTGAAGGCAGGAATGAGAAAGGAATGAAGAGGAGAGAGGAGCTTTTCTGGTCTTGTGAGAAGCCTTGCATGGCCTGGTTATAGAACTCTATTAAGAGTGTTATAATAGCTAAACCTTGGTCAGACGTATTATAAAGCAGCTGGGGCTGGACACCCAGTTCCTGGACCTACTCTGAAAGCGTTAACAGAACTATAGTTCTGTTAATTGCGTTATTAACTTAGCTCCACGTTCTGTTTTTTTCCCTACTTAATTATGTTTTATGGACCTCTTATCAACCATAAACTTTGCCTTTCCCACTCCTACTCCACTCCTACTCCTACTGTTTACCCACTGATTGTAGTAACCTGATGGGGATCTGATGATGCTAACATTTTTATTGAACTTATCTGCTTACCTGGTCACCAGGTCCCAAAGGGTGCCTCATTGTCTGAAAGAATGCATACCTCTGGTTGTGTCAAGGAACGCCCTCCCCTCTCAAGGTTTCAAGGAACCTTTCACCCTCCTCTGTGTATTCACCTCCTTCCCCAAACATATATAAACTGTCCCTAGGCTCAACTGGGCAAAGACACTTTGCGAATGATCCCCTGCCTTCTCCTTGGGCTGCCCTTCTGATAACAAAGCTCTCTTTGCTTCAGAGTCGGTGTCTCAGACATTGGCTGGCTGTGCATTGGGCTCATGGACAAGTTTGAGTTCTATAACAGAACTGTCATTCCTTTATAATGAAATTCACCTCTTGAGGATCAGATCAGGAGTCAGTGTCAAAAACTTACGTGTTTTTAAAAATAACAGAAGAGTAAATGGGTTTCCTTGGAGTTCGACTCAGTTCAGTCTCTCACATTTCAGTTAAGCAACATGATTTACTTTCCTGTGGAACAGGTTTTTTATCAAACAAAGCCCAGAGGCAGTGCTATGACACCTTGTCCAGGCTTTATGTGTCTACTGATGATGAAACTCGTTTATTTTAGGGGTAGCAGAAAAATGCCTACAAACAACAGGGAATAAAATGGTGTCAAGACATCTAAATTACAAGGATGATAACTGAGGTGTCTCCTAGTGACTTGGAATATGCAAGTGTTTACTTACCTTATCTGTACATGGTTTATGTTTCTCATTAAATGTTTTCAGTATCTTGCTGGAGTAGTTCTGAGATGGAGCCATGTTTAGAGGAAAACGCATCATAAAACTGGTGGATAAATTTTGGCTTATTTATGTTAAGAGCCACAAAATGTACGACCATTTGTTTGTACCTTCTTTCTCTCCCCAGGTGGCAATTACATTAAGAAATTTATGTAGAGTGAAATTATTTTCACAACAAGCATTAAACAAACCCAGGCATTATTGTTGAGCACTAAATTAGGTTTACCTTTTCCTAGCTGGTTGAGATTATGTTTGCTGAAACTTCCTAAAAAGCACCCCTACCCTTGCAAATTAGGGAGGAAATCTTCACTTCAGCCCTTCGATTTTATTCTTTTTGGAAATATTCTTGTTTTCAAGGAAGAAAAAAAAAAAGTCCCAGAAGTGACTATCACTTCTGATATGTACTACTGTGTTAATGGTAATGCCAGAGTGCCATTCACATCCCCAGGAATAATACCCTCTCCCCCAAATGGGTGGGTTCTGAGCTAGGCTGTCATAATATATGCATTCCTTAAAGTCTCAAAGCAGTAGTTTGCCTGTGGAGACCTGATAAATAATCCAAAGAGCTTTGTGTGTTGGGAGGGGGGACCTGAACTTCTTATTGTTTAATATTATGATACATGCAAGTTGTTCTTGGCATGGTGTCATCTGACCTCCCCTGAGGTCCTTGAAAGTAATGTCACAAAGCTGCCATTCTCTTCAAGACTGGAAAAAATAAGGTGCCAGTCTCATTAGGCCCACCTAGCAAGCAAAATATTATGAAGATAACAATTTTTAAGTAGAGCAGGTTTTGTTTCTATGATTTAAAATGTAATTTTTTTTAGTCTTGAGCCCTGTGACAATTGGAAAATCCAAATTTGAAAAAAGAAAGGTCTTTTTTTTTTAAGATCTTATTTATTTATTTGAGAGAGAGAGAGCATGAGAGAGGAGAAGGTCAGAGGGAGAAGCAGACTCCCCACAGAGCTGGGAGCCTGTTGCAGGACTTGATCCCAGGACTCCGGGATCATGACCTGAGCCGAAGGCTGTGGCTTAACCAACTGAGCCACCCAGGTGCCCCAGAAAGTTCTTTTTTAAATGTTGGAGCTCAGTTATGGAATTTCACACATGATACAGAATTAATTTTATGGATTTACCTCAGATATCCTAATCCAGCGCTTCTCAAACATTCATAACCACACAGGTCACCTAGAGAGTTTGTTAAAATCAAATTTCAATTGAGTTGATCTGGGATACAGCCTAAGAGTCTGAAATTATAGCAGGCTTCCAGGTCGTGCTGATGCTGCAGTTCTCCCATGATATTTTAGGTAGCAAGATCCAAAGCATTTCCTCTTTAAGAGAATTAATTAATCCATAGATTATCCAGTATCTCACAATAGTTAGCTCTGAAGTCACAGAGCTACGATCAGATACAGAATACTATCTTCCTAAGCAAACACAAATCAACTATTTCTTTCAAAGGAGGTACTATTTATCTGAAGCTTTATTTTAACTGCCTTTTACTGGGCATTTGGAAATAAATTTTAGGTAAGTGCTTGCTTCAGCAGCACATATACTAAAATTGGAAGGAAATAAATTTTAGGTGAGAGTGACGAAGTCTGGAACTTATATTCCTTATTGACAAGAGATTGCTTCATTGTTCATTAGGCCCAGGGTCACCTTCTAATTCGTGGTACTCATCATACCTGTGCACAAACATTCTGGTTCTTACCTCCTTCCAGGCTCATGGAGGGCTTGAACTTGTCCACAGTCTTTGAAAATCATCATAGTAGCGTAACTTGTTTTAGCTAATGAAACATATCCCAAGACGGAACCTCTGTCAAGTGTAGGTCCCTGAGTGATTTCAATGATCAGGCACCTCCCCTACACACACATACACACACAGCATATGCTGCTTCAAATTGGTCATGTAACATAAGCAAGAAATAATTAACTGAGATTTTGGGGGCTATTTGTTAAGGTGGCATAACCTAACCAATCCTGACTTACATACTAATTGAAACCATCTCTGAGAATTAGTTCTTAGAAAGTTCAAGAGTTTGGGGATCCTGGCTGGCTCAGTCAGTAGAATATGCAACTCTTGATCTCAGGGTTCTGGGTTCAAGCCCCATGTTGGGTGTAGAGATTACTTAAGTAAAATCTTTCAACTAAAAGAAGGTTCAAGAGTTTTACAGAAGTAGTTTCACAATTAAGGACTGTTTTTGAGTACATAAGAAGTTATGTAGCTGAGGTGGCTCATTTCTGTTGAAAGAAAATCAAAGTAATGAATTTATAACTGCAATTGGCCCTTGAACAATGCAAGTTTATACTGTGTAGGTCCACTTTGCAGATTATTTTAATAAATTCAGTATAGTACTGTAAATGTATTTTTCTCTTCCTTACGATTTTTTAGAAATTTATTTATTTATTTTAGAGAGAGAGCGCGGGAGGTGGAGGAAGGAAGGGGCAGAGGGAGAGAGAAAATCTCAAGCAGGCTCCACACTGAGAAGAGAGCCCAATGTGGAGTTTGATCGCAGGACCCTGAGATCAAGACCAGAGCTGAAACCAAGAGTTGGACACTCAACCAACGGAGCCACCCAGGTGTCCCTTCATTATGATTTTCTTAGTAGCATTCTCTTTTCTCCAGCTTACTTTATTAAGAATATAGTATATCTCATATATAATATACAAAATATGTGTTAGTCAATACTTACATTATCAGCAAGCCTTCTCATCAACAGTAGTAGTTAAATTTGGGGAGAATTGAAAGTTGTATGTGCATTTTCAACTGCATGGGGGTTCAGTACCCCTAACCCCCACATTAGGGTCAAATGTATATGATCCATGTTTTCAGTGGCCTTTATGTAGTAATTAATTCTAGATTTATTGGGCACATATGTTAGATGACTATATAAGAAAATAACTTGAAGCCTAGCTGAGAGAAGAATCTGTGGTTGGTAGCTTTTTCACATACCTTCAGAGAAGGGTTCTAAAGAAATAAAGAGATGTCACGCTCACAGTCTAATTTTAGAGTGGTCAGAATCATCTTGCAACAAGAGACCAAGATATATATAAAACATTTCAGGCAAGATTTAACATCATGAGACAGTTTGGATGCTTATCACAAAGAAGTTGAAAGAAAAAAAATGAAGCCTCTAGTTTGAATTGCAGATTATTTTTGGACAATACAACCCTGGAAATTATTTCTGTCTAAGGAATCCAAAACAATTATGTAAATGAGGCTAGTACTTGCCATTCTATTTTGTTTAAGGTGAATGGGGATCAGTTCAACTATTGTAAATTTCCCTAATATCCACTGGCAGAAACATCATCACATACAGGTTAATGAGTTTATTAAAATGGATGTTGAAAAAATAAATAATATTTATCTATTATTGATATGGGATAGTCTCTCCTTAATCAGTCTTTTATTTTTTCAGGTTTAATATGAAGCTACTTTCTGACATTTAATGTTACCAAATTACTTCAGTTCCTGAGAGATATTAATATAACATAATATATTTTGTCATTTCAGTAGAAGATTCTGAGTAAGACCGGTCAGTTGAGAAGTCTGAAAGAAATTAGTTCTAAGCTATTTCCTCGTGACTGAAATTGCAAATGTCAGATTCCATTACAAGCGGCCAAGAGTAGAAGAGCTTCTCCCTTGCTTCATCCCAGGGTATCCCAGAAGCCTTTGTGTAGTGTTAAGCTTTAAATAGCTTAAAACAGGACTAAGACTTTGGGACACTCTTATCTTTATTCAACGAACCCCATGCTAACTACCGAAGACATGATTATAAGCAGCACAGACATACTAGCTGGTCTCATGGAGCTTCTCATCTCTTGAATGTGTCAGACCAATAAGTAAATGCTTGCGAACAGCTACTGTGGAGATGTTCCCATTACTCTTGCTGCATAACAAACTACATGAGACTATGCCTCATGGACTCTGTGGGTCAAGAATTCAGTCAGAGTGTGGCTGGGTGATTCTTCTACTCCTGGATTGACTGCAGTCACTCCGTGGGACTCAGCTGGTGGATGGACTGGTCTAGAGGATCCAAACAGCCTCGCACACATGTTTGGTGGTGGGAGAGCCTAAAGGACTAGCTCACATGGCACACACAACTGGAGCACCCATGCATGGTGTTTCCAGCCTGGTGGTCTCCGGGTAGCTGAATTTCTTACATAGGGACCAGGTACCCCCAGACCATGTCTCAAGAAAATTAGGTGGAAACTTCGTGACATTTTTGGACCTAGCCTGGAAAGTCACACAACAAAACTCACAGCAATTTCTTATTGGTTAACAAGGGAGTCATAAGGTCAGCCTAGATTCAAGGAGAAAGAAATTGGATTCTATTTCTTGGTGTGGGAATAGCAAATTCACACGGTAGAAACCTTGTGGGAAGGGAGATACTAGTATAGCCATTTTAATTGTTAAAGAATTTGTACTTAGAATTAGCCAGCTGAACTAAGTTTAGATGATTCCACTTTTGTTGGCAACATCCAAAGCACCATAGTCAGGAGCTAGTTGAATAGATGCTTTATTCTCTTCATCAGATTTGTTCAAAGTGTTGACCTTGACCCCATCCAGTATCAGTGTCTTAGAGCTTCTTCATAGCCTGTTTGGTCTGGTGCTTGTTGGTTTTGACATCCACAAGGAAGAGAAGTGTGTTGTTGTCTTCTGTCTTCTTCATGGCTGACTCGGTTGTCAGGGGGCTTGATATTGGCATAGGGGTCAAACTTGTTTCTCCTGGGGGTACTCTTCTAGGGCTATTTGGGTTGCCGTTAGAGCCATAGTGTCTTAGGCTATCAAAAGTTGGGTGATATGAAGATCTTCTTTATGACTATCTTCAAAAATACAACCTTCCAGAAAAAGAAAGAAAGAAAAAATGGAGTTGTAGGGAAAGACTTTATAGAACTAAAAATAAGAAAGACGGGTAAGAAAGACAATAGGAGGAAGACAATGGAGACCTCCATAGGCAGAGTAAATACTTCTTGCAAAGGCCCTATGGTGAAAAGGAGTTTGCCAAATTTGAGAAACAAAACAAAACAAAAAACAGCCGGAGCTGGAGTTTGGAGAGTGAGGGAGAGGGTAAGTTTCAAAAATCAGGTAGTATCTTGCAAGCCATGTTAAGACATCCAGACGCTCTAGTAAGAGCAGTGGGAACAAGATGTTTAAGCAGAGAGTAGCATGATCTGAGGACTTGCATGGATCTTTCAGAATAAATTGGAGGGGTCAGTTCTGATCTAGTTAGGAAATTGTTGCAGTGTCCATGCTGATGATGAGGGTTGCCTGAATTAATATGGCAGACAGATTTGAGTTTCATTTAGAGACATAATTAAGAGATCTTTCTGTGGATTGAACGTAGAGAGGATAGGGATTGTGAGATGTATTAGTTTCTGACAGCTGCTGTAACAAAAGTCAAAAGTGAAATAAAATGGAGTCAATTATGTCAAGGGGTCTTAAAATGGAGCCAGGAGGCCATTAAGAAACTGGGCCCTTTGCATACTCTCATTGGGTAGAACCATGAACTTTAGAACTGGGCCAAATCCCAGAAATTCCTAGGACTCTACAACTTGCTACAGCAACAGACTTTTGCTTGTGACAGCCTTAGCAACCATTTATGTCTACCAAGATGTTTTCTGCCACCAACACCAATCAATATCTTTATAAAGGGGGCACCTGGGTGGCTCAGTGGGTTAAGCCTCTGCCTTCAGCTCAGGTCATGATCCCAGGGTCCTGGGATCGAGCTCTGCATTGGGCTCTCTGCTCAATGGGGAGCCTGCTTCCTCCTCTCTCTCTGCCTGCCTCTCTGCCTACTTGTGACCTCTGTCTGTCAAATAAATAAACAAAATCTTTTAAAAAAAAAATCTTTATAAAGAACCTATACAGGGCGCCTGGGTGGCTCGGTGGGTTAGGCCTCTACCTTCGGCTCGGGTCGTGGTCCCAGGGTCCTGGGATCGAGCCCCACATTGGGCTATCTGCTCAGCAGGGAGCCTGCTTCCTTCTCTCTCTCTCTGCCTGCCTCTCTGCCTACTTGTGATCTCTGTCTGTCAAATAAATAGAATCTTAAAAAAAAAATTAAAAAAAAAAAGAACCTATACAAGCATTCCATTCTGTCTTTAAAAACTCCTGGCTTCTCTTCTCTAATGGGACACAATGTGGGTTACTACCTGAATCTCTGCTCCCCAAATTATAATTCTGAGACCCCAAATAAATGCCTCTGTTGTTTTTTTTTTTAATGCCTCTGTTTTTATTTCAGCTCAGCCTCTTTTCTTGGTTGACATAAACTACCACAAATTAAGTGGCTTAAAACAACAGAAACTTATTCTCTCATAGTTCTGGAGGCTAGACATCTGAAATCAAGATGTCAAAGGGTCATGCTTTCTCCAAATGTTCTAGAGAGGAATCTACTTCACGTCTTTCTCTTGGCTTCTGGTGTTACCAACAATCCTTGGTCCCTTAGCTTGTAGAAGACACTTCGGTTGTCATATGGGGGACTTCTGTGTGTCTGTCCCTGTGTCTCTTCTTTTCTTCTTATAGGACACTAGTCATATTGGATTAAGTGCACACCCTGCTCCAGTGTGACCCCATCTTAACTAACTACATCTGTAAAGGACCTATTTCCAAACAAGGTCACACAGATACCAGGGGAGGGACTTCAACTTACCTTCTTGCGGGGTATAATTGAATCTACAATATGAAGAGAAGAAAGTAATGACCAGAAATGCCTCTCAGATTCCAACGTGCATTCTCAGGGGAGTAGTAGTAAATAATGTTGAGGCATAAGCAGACTGGAGGAAACAGTGGGAAATCCAGTGTTCATTTTAAATAGGTTAAATTTCACATGGCAATGAGATGCCCAAGTGGAGGGTTCAAGCAGGTAGCTGGATAAACAAGTCTAGAGATTTTGGAGGGGAAATCTGGTTAGGAAGCCCTATGGAGAGGGAACTATACCCTGCTGAGGGACAAGCAAGGGAGTGCAGGAGAACTGGCTGGTGAGAACAGAGAGAAAAGCCTAGAACCCAGGGGACCTCCATCCAATGTCTCAAGACATCCAGTGTCTCAAGACCTTGAGAAAATCAAGGTCAGTGTTATGCTAGTAAATGTTTAACAACTAGTTCTCCAGGGGGAGGAGAGAAGAGGAAAGCCCTGATTTATAGAATCGGCCAATTTCTGTGGTATAAATATGGTATAAATACTCCTACTATGATCACAGACTCGAAAAATTCCTGAAAATTTAAAAACTGGTTGCTTACAAGCTGGAACGAGCTGGCTCTGGCATATCCCTGAGGTCAAGGCCCTGGTTCATGCTACTAGTTGTGTAAGCTGAAAAATCAGCTTATCCTTTCTGAGCTTTAGTGTCTTTATCTCTGAAATGAATGGCTGCTCCTAATGGTTTCTTCAGGGTTCCTTCCTGCTCTCCCATAACATAAACCCCAACAGTAAAACTTGGCTCAGTTTTGATGGTCATGGGCCCTTTGAGGCCCAGGTGTATGGGCAGAGCGTGTGGTATTTTCCAGTAAAAGAGCTGAATGGGTAAGGCCTAAGTTGTGACACTCCTATTCTGTGCCTGTCAACTCCTGGCTTTCAGATGTATACGCACACACATAAAGGAGGAAGACTGGAAACTATGCTCTGAAGTCCTGTTGGCAGGTTTAAGCTCTATTCATCTCTGCTTAATTTGCCTTGGACAAAGTCTGCCCTTAGGTGTGAAAAGGTCCATGGGAGTCCTAGAAGAGGACCCAGGCCATTTAGATAGAAGATTCTCAAGTCCCTGGATCCAGAGCATAATTTAGTAAGGAAAGGGATATAGGTTCCGGTTTTTACAACCAATTTGACCCCATGAATTGGGAGAGGCTCCTCTGACCCTCTCCCCTAAGGGGATGCTGTCGAAACACATGGAGTATATGAGTTAAAGTAATAGGAAATAACCTACTTTGTGTTTGACACGTGTGTATACACACACACACACACACACACACACACACACACGGGCATGCTTTATCCTGTGGCGGACACCAGACATGCATAATATACCATCTCTTCTCATAGGCAGGACAAACTTGTTAAGGAAAGGAGACACTTCAAGAGTGTAACTGATCCAAGAGACATTTTATGAAATGTACAAAATGGGACATGCCTTGGCTCCGTGGAGTGCAGAGAAGTGGGGGGAATTCGAGCTCAGAAGCTCAAAGGAAACCACACAGAAGTAGCTCTGGGAATAGACAGACAAATAAAGCATTCATAGGTCATATTCAGGAACAATGAGCAGACTATAGCAGCATGTTAGAGTTGGAAAGCAGTGCTAAATAAACTGGAATAAACAGTGCTGACCAGCTTCTTTCTGTCTTTGATGCTAGAAAGTGAAGAGCCATTGAGGATTTGCTTTCTTTTGATGCTAAAATAAGTCAAAAAAGTTACTCAGAGATTTTTTAGGTTTTTTTTGCATGCAAATTGACCCTTTGCCAAGGAGATGATCCAAAGGCTGTTAATGGGCCAAGGCAAAAAGGAGGATTTATGAAAGAAAGGAGAAAGAAAAGAGAAAAACTATGGATGGTCTGGAACTATGAACCTTGGGTTACTTGTTTTGGGTAAACTGATTTGCTGGCAGCTGGCAAAGAGGTCAGCTGGACCATCCGAACTTGAGCAGGCCAACTGGACATTGAATACAATCATTTTATTTCTTTGTGGATGTGGGGAAAGCCCTTGAAAGCTTCAGTGTGGCACACACATGTCTCTGCATAGTTCCTTCATTAGTATGTCCACCTTCTTGAGGCCACACCACACTGTGTCCCTCTTCGGAGGTGATTTAGTGACAATATAGGAGACTTTGAAAATCAGGCAGAAAATCACCCTTTTAATACAATTTTTCTATCAGGTGGGTATTACTTCATGATCTATTTCATGTGCTTATTTGCATAAGTGTAATTCTGGTGAGTACCTAATATTCATATAAAATCTTGGTTTTTATCATCTATTACATCACTGCCCTCTGAAGCGTTCTCTATAGCTTCATATCACTTCTTCTCACTCCTAGCCCCTTGGGGAGTGGGGAGCTGCTTGGCAGATGGTTAAATGCGCACCAAAAAGGTGGGTGGGACAGTATTTAGAGAAACAAAAATTCATAAGAATCAAGAAAGAGGTCCTGGAGCCTGCATGGCTCAGTGGGTTAAGCCTCTGCCTTTGGCTCGGGTCATGACCTCGGTCCTGGGATCGAGGCCCACGTCAGGCTCTCTGCTCAGCAGGGAGCCTGCTTCCCTCTCTCTCTGGGCCTGCCTCTCTGCCTACTTGTGACCTCTCTCTCTGTCAAATAAGTAAGTAAAATCTTTAAAAAAAAAAAAAGAAAGAAAGAGGTCTGTATATAGTGGAAAATTTGCTTGTGGAGGAGGAATCTGGCTTGCTCTGAATGGTTCCAGAGCTCTCAGTTGAGACCAAGAGGTAGAAGTCACAGGGAAACATATTTTGCCTTGTAGAGCGCAGCGAAAACCAGGCCATCTCTGGGTGCTGAGTCCCTGTGCATGGAGGAGTCCAGGTGAAACAGGAAGGACCACCTACCGGGGACATGCCTGCGGGGTATCTAAGCCTGGCCTGTGAGATAGGAATGAATGGCATCTCAGAACCTGACATTCAGCTTGGGTTGCTCTGGTTTTCCATAGTCATGAACAAATCGTCTTACAAATTAGTTGCTTGAGACTGCAATAATCATTTGATTATTCTCTCTCACAACTCTGGGGGTTGACTAGGCTCAGCTAGACAGCTCTTGCCAGGATATCTATGTCACACCGTGGCTGGGGTTGAAATCATCTCAGACACTCCTCCCTCCTATGTCTGAGACCTGAGTTGGCAAGATTCAAACAGTCGCAGGACTAGAGTGCTGGGCATTCTTTGGCAACTCTCTCTCTCCTTCTGTGTGTCTGTTCAGTGCTGTGCCTGTAGGGGGTGGACCTCTTACAGGGCGGCTCAGAACTAGAAATGCATGTGCCAGGAAAAGGACTGAGAGAGAGTGCACACTCATGCACATGTGGCAGGCAGAAGTTGTGTTACTGTCATGATTCAGCCCTCAAAGTCACATAGAATCTCTCCTGCTGTTATCTGTTCATTGAGACAGTCACAGAGACCTGATCAGTTTCAAAGGAAGAGGGCATAGACTCTACTCTTGATGAGAAAGTGGAAAATTCCTTTTTTTAAAAAAAAGATTTTATTTATTTGAGAGGAGTACATGAGCAGGGGGAGGAGCAGAGGGAGAGGGACAAGCGACTCTGTGCTGAGTGCAGAGCCCAGTGTGGGGCTCAACCCCATGACCCTGAGATCATGACCTGAGCCAAAATCAAGAGATGGATGCTTAGCTGACAGAGCCACCCAGGTACCCCAGGACCAGAGTTATTCTTGTGTTCACTTTAGAAAATACGAACTGCCACCTGAACTTTCTAGAGGAAGACTTTTCCCACATTTCTCGGTGGGGGTGTCAAGGTGACATAACTCTAACTCTCTCGAGGTGCCTCAAGCTTCTGGGCCAGGGTTGTCTCTAATATAAAGGTCATCACAGAGGTTTGCAGTTTTTATGTGAGGAGAGAATACTTCTTACTTTCCCCAGTTCCTGAGATCAACCTAGAACTGAAGGAAGGGGAAGAAACAGGACTGATGAGATAGTGGCATAAATGAGCGGTGCAGGGAGCCAGACATGGGCCTAGGTGCATATCCCTCTCCGCTGGGATTCCTAGGGAGAGGGAGACACCATCAGGACCCACTGATTCGTCTTCATCTATAGGTTGGGAAAGATGGATTATACATTTCTACTCATCTGCATCAGTGGGACTTAGGTTCAAATGCTAAGAGCAAAGATTCATTTGCAATAGCTTAACTCACAAAGGTTTATTATATAAAATACAACCAAAAATCAGCTGGCTAGGGCAGTTCCACAAAGTGTTCATGGGTCAATCTTCCTTTTATTGTTTTGTTCTATTTTCTTGCTCTGTTTTTCCATTTCCTTTCAAAAGATCACCTAATGGTTCACGGTGGGTACTGGAGTTCCAACTATTATATCCACATTCCTGGCAGCAGGAAGGAAGGAAGGAAGAGGAAGCATATCTCACTGTCTTTTAAGTAGGCTTCTCAGAAGTCTCAAACTATACTTCTATCTATATCACTTTGAACAGAACTTCGTTTTATGGGTTCACCTAGCTACAAGCAAGCCTGGGAAATGTAGTTTCTCTGCAGGAGATGTCTGAGGTCTTGCTTCCTAAAGACAAAAAGTGAAAATTACTATTTGCCTTATCTGTCAAATTTTAACTTAAGGGATAAGATGCCCAGTTAAATGAATCATAGAAACCTTTCTAGTGACATGTAATTGTGCTAACATTTCTTCTTTTTGAGTGCCTTCAAGAAAGGAGAGATTTAATTCAATGTTTCAAAATCTGAGATGCGAAATAGATTTTGTGGAATCTATTTCCACTCTGAACAGTTGATGACAGCATACAAATCATGTTTTCAAACCACCCGCATCCTTGCCACTTCCCCAATTTGCCCTTTTGGTCTAAATGACTGAAGTCACAGCTAATGCAAGATATGAGAGGACAGTTTGAACCTTAAAGGATGGCACTGACTCTCTGAAGCATTCAGTGAGCTGATCCCTGAGACTCCCATCGAGGTGTTGGCAATTTAGGTAATTGTTGCTATTAAGACATTTGCTCAGTGTTACATACACACAAATGTGCATGCCCATCCACCCAGATAATATCAGGAAGTATTTTCCTAGCTTCTCCACCTGCTAACATCTTAAACTTAAAGGCCCACCTGAAGTCCCGTTTCATTCCCGAAGCTTCTCCCAGAACATGTGCTCTCCTATGTCTCCCCTCTCTGTACTCAGGGACTGGTTCTACTGTTTGCATTTAACTGTTAGTACCCAACATTTAACATTAAGAGAACGTCTAACTTGAGTCCCAAACACTTTGGGACTTCAATGTGGCATGTTAGTGTCATATGTAAGATTCTTATCTCCCCAGGTTGAGTGTGAGCTCTTCAAAGGCCTCATACTTGTTTTGTATCATTCCGTTAAATACTTCCCAATTGATAAGAGTCCTGTAGATTGCTCTGGCGCTAGGCATCTAGAAACCAAAGGAGTATATACTAACCAGGTCATGGAATGTTTCCATTAAAGGAAAAAAAAACTTACTTAAAAAATTTTTTTTAATTAAACTTTATGCCCAATGTGAGGTTCAATCTCATGACCCTGAGATCAAGAGTCACCATGTTCTACCAACTGAACCAGCCAGGCACCTCCTTACTCCAACAAATCTTTGAGTCTCAAAAGCAAACTAACACATGTTCCAGAAGAGCTAGAATGGAAAAGACAGACAATACCATGGGGTGGAATCATTGGAATGCTCAAATGTTGTTGGTGGGTGTGCAAGTTACAGCCACTTAAAGAAAACTGTTTGACTGGACCAACTAAAGTTGGATGTAGGCATGTTTTGTGACCGGGCAACTCCACCTTTCTCCATGCAAAACCAGCAACAACAGCAACACAACAACCATGCACTAGAATGTTCAGAGCACTGTTTGTAATACCCTTAAACTAGAAACTGCCCCTATGGCTTTCGACAGTATAATGGGTAAAGACATTGAATAAAATGTAAATTCGCACAATGGAATATTATGTGATGACAAAAATGGACAAACTATCACGACATACAACAGCATGGATAAATCTTACAAACATGACGTTGAGTGAGAGAAGCCAAGCATAAAACAGGCCTCACTGTTTGATTTCATTTATGTACATTTCAGAAACAGGCAAATGAATCTAGCCTATTAGAAATCAGGATAGAGATTGTCTGCAGTGGAAAGGAGTTGCCCATGGGAAGGGGCTCAGGGAGGGTTTTGAGGGTGCTGGGAATGTTGTATTTCCTATCTGAGTACGGGTGACATAGGTACATTGAAACACAAACTGAGCTGCACGCCCATGATTTGTGCATTTTTATCTGTGTTGCATCTCAATAAAAGCATACTAGAAAATAAACCCAGAAATGACAGGCTGTGGGATACAGTAGGTAGTCACCCGTCCCAACCTGCCCATGTGCTCTATGGGGTACCATAGATGGAGGGGCTTACCAGAAGACCTCCTAACTTGCCTGTAGCTCTAGCATCCTATGCTTCTATGATTCTATTGGGTGCCCATTGGAAAAATACTAAGAAATGTCCTTTGACTTTAGGTCCCAGAAGGAAATTCCAATTGGCAGGGAGGAGCCCTGGGGCCAGCCATCCTCTGTGCCTGAGCCCACTGGTGGGTGTCCCAATTCCTGGGAGCCATCCATGCACAACCGTGCAGAGCATCCTCAACAGAAGAGGCGAGAGGCTGGGAGGCAGGCTCCAGTGGCACTTTCTAGATGTCCTCCTCCTCCTCCTCTCTTCCATCAGCCTCTGTCTCCCTTACTTTGTCAGCAGCTTTCCCTCCTGGCACCCTCCGTTTTCAGGGCTGAGAGTTGGCTGGGAGAAGTGCCTCTTTTCCTTTTCCCTCATTGGCATCTGTCTCAGTTCTTCTTCTAGGGCTGCTGCTGTGAGGCCACATGTCCTGTGTGTGGTGGGTTCCCCACCCACCTAATAAGCTAAAGTCACCCTGTTTGCTTTTCTTAATGACACATAACATTTCAAAGTTAAAAACATTAAAAACTCCCTGTCTGCCTTATGTCTTAATGGAACACTTGTCCATTTCAACGTGCTTCACTACACTGACAACTCAGAAAAAAATCATTGAGGGTTGGGGAAAAAAATCAAGAATAGAGGTGCTACAGATGGTCAGAAGGACCAAAGGGGAAGATGGACATTAAGTAACCCCGCCCAACTCATCACTTAGTTATTAAGCACTCTCTGCTCACACCTGGGGCCAGGTTACAGACCATGCAAACAATGCCAGGGGTGCCCCCCACAAGCTCCTGACCTAAAGGGCATGCGGGATGTGGGCAAATGTAGAGGTAATCAACAACAAGAAGTCACAAATGAAAAATAATGTAGTGATGAACTGGAAATGACAGGGGGATACCAAGGGGCATGGGGGTCCCCAAGACAGTGCCAGTTGGATAAACAAAGACTCGTGGAAGGCAGGCAGGTTAAAATTGGAAACACTTCCAGTGCAGCCCAAGTCGGAGGCTGGTTGGGGAGATTAATGTGGCAGGCTGGCTCCATAATCATGAAATTGAGACAGCATGAAGTTTGGCTCTGTGAGTTGCACTTTTCCTGGAAGTGAGTTTCACTTTTCCTAGGAAGATGATTTCCTAGTCAGGGGGAATAAACAAGGGTGACTGTGTGAAGCTGAGGAAATTTTCTTTTTTTGTGTGTGTGTGTTATCATAAGTAGCACACTTTTATTGAAATTATTTTTCAAGAAAAATGGTGAAAAGAGAGGGATTGTTTTATGCTTTTCGAACCCCTCTCTTGTCTGGCTCAGCAGCGACTGCTGACAGCTCCGTCTGTGGATTCGCGGCTTTGGTTGAAGGACGAGGACAGCCAAGCCCCACGCAGACGCAGGGCTGGAGAGCAAAGGCATATTCTAGTAGCGTTTTCAGATACTGCGGATCCTTCTTCTTTGATATTACACCAAAACTCAGCGAGTTAGAGACCCTGCAGCTTAGTCATAAAACTGAAACCCTATGGATACCTTCCGTGTGTCGTGCTAAGACCCACTGGGAGGAAATTTTCAAACAAGGAGAAGTCCGATCTAGTCCATGGTGGAAGAGTTGTCAGGATCAAAATCATGGAAGTTCTACCACTCGTTGTACTTGAAGCATTCAAGGACCTGGCCTTTCCCCCTCCCACCCCCAGTGCATGGTCCGGGCTGAGTCCTGCATCTTTGGGTCTGATGCGTTCACTGGGACTCCAGGGGTGGACAGTGGGGGAAGTAAAGAATATTGATTTATTCCTGCCACCCTCCCTTCCCACCCTGATATAAAATACCAGTCATAAAACAACCTAATCCGACTGTTAAAGGATGAGCCAGATGTGATGGGGTCCGTCTCATCAATTTTTAATTTGTGTGATTTTCTGGACTGAAAACCAATTGGATATATAATAGAGAGAAATAGCCCAAGTTCTATGGGATCTTCATGCAGTAGACTCACGATGCTTGAGGCTGGCTCTCACTGCAAACTTTAAGGATCATCGTCTAGAAAGCCATCAGAAGATGAAAACTGATACAACACTGAATAGTAAACGTCCTAAGAGTCAATGTTTTTATGGGGTTTACAGGGGACGAGTTGGTACTTCCAACCACAAACCTGTGATAGAGTCACTCTAACAGTGCATGTTTAGAGAAATAAAGAAACTCAAGAAGAGGGATGTCTGTTACTTCATTCATTCATTCATTCATTTAGAATGAATTTTGAGGTCCTATTGCCTGAGTAGACACAGGAAGTGCTCAATTGCACATTAGTGCTGAACATCTAGGTGGGTCTCATTTTTAACTTAGTCACCTCTTTCAAAGGGCTATTTCCAAAGAGAGTCACATCCGGATGTACTGGGGGTTAGGACTTTAGCAGAGGATGGAGGTAGGTTGGGCATGGACACCACTCAGCCTATTACAGCTGGGAAGACCATTTGATCCCTTGACCAAGATCATGGGACCCTGACTTCATCTGTCTAAACTGAGGCCTGAAGGTTTCTTCTCCCTAGCAATGTCAGGAGTCACAAAAAGTCTAAATCCTGAATGCATGGAATGCAGTAGAAGAAATACATTGAGGCAAGTTCCCACATTTGTGATCCAATGGTCCACCAATCGCAGTACAATGATGACCTGTGCAGACCAAGGGAGGCAACTGTGTCCAACTGCCCAGACTGTTTGCTAAAAACACTGAAAAGGAAACATCTGCCTATACTATATTTTTTCCTTTTTTTTTCCCCTCCCCCTCTGAATGCTTCGAAAGTGAATGAAGTGGATTTCAGTAACGCTGCCACACAAAGCTGGATTCATGCTTTCAGTAATCCCTTCTGTGCTTGTCACATCCATTCCTGCTCTGAGGCACTTCCAACACTGTTGATTCATTTTTCCATGAATCTGAATGAAGGTAATACGGTGGAGCCAAGTTGTTCCTGCTCTTCCGGGTGGGATTTCACGGTCTATCTGCCAACCCATTAAAGAGCACCCACCCGTTCCAGTTTTCCGGATTTATTCTGATTGTAATTTCTCTTAGTCTTCTTAATCTTGAAATAAAGACCGTTTGGACCCAGCAGTGTATTTTGTCCACTACAATATTCATTTACTTCCATCCCTCAAGGTGATTTGGAAGAACATTTGAAAATGTGGAGAAAGAGGGTGAACGTGGCTGAACAATCACACGGCATTGCCTACACAAGGCTTTGAACATGCATCCCCCACTTGAACTTTCTCTATTCTTTTAGAAGGCAGGGAAATAAACAGTTCAGATGCAGCCAGTCTTAAGAAGATAAAGATCATTGTATGTTTCTATACAATGTTTCTTTTCAAACACTGTGTAAATATCCAAGCTTGGAAACCCAGGTACTACATGGCACCATAATTGCTTGTCTGGAAAGGCTTCAGATAATTTGGTGCAGCATCTAGCTCCCGCCTGCTTTAAGTTAAAAAGGCTGCCTTTGGTGGACAACAGAGAGCAACCATCTGCTTACTCAGGAGAAACTCCCTTTTGTGCAGGAGAAGACGCTGGGAGGACATGCATTCTGTGTCGAGGTCTAATAGAGATTCCTTCTATCACTTAAGAGATCATTTTACATCCCATTGCCTCATGTTCCTTCCCATTAAGGTGGCAATGCTTCACCAGGTTCCTCGCTCACAGGAGTCTTATGCAGAACAATTAAGGGTTAATTAATTAATTGGAGAACAACCAAGCAAGAGAGATAATGGGGATTTCTGCTGCATTTCCTTAGCTTTGGGTAAGGCCACTACTAAATCAATTTTAATCAGAAGCTTTGGCCTCAATTTTTCATTAGTAGTCACACTTCAAGGCTTAGAATGAACATGAATCCCGTGAATATAATTTTTCCCATATCAGATATTTTCCCCCCTGCAAGAAAGATCTCTACTAACTACCTCACTGGGTTAATCAATAAGTTATCTTGCATTAAATTTTGTAGTTCTATTGTGAGTCAATGAAAATGACAAAGGTTTTTTTCTTTGCTATTTAATGTGGAGGGTTTTTGTTGTTGTTACTGTTGCTGCATATTTAAGTTAAATGGGAGAAATTCCATAGTCCAATATGAGTTTGCTTATTTCCATCTTTTATCTTCAGAGATAGTCCTGGCCAGAACCCAGGACAGAATAATGACAGACCTTGGATGCAAAGTCAATGACTTAAAAAAAAAAAAAAAAAAAAAGATCACCTGCTGATTATCCAAATGCTAGTTTTCTAGGGTGAACATGACCTGTTTTCCTCCCTCATCTCCCTCCTGGTGCTCACTCTGTTGATGGAAGATTGGCTGGAGCTCACATATGTAGACCAAGAAGGATGCATGGATGGATTTGCTCCCTGCTGCTGGGAGAGCTGGTGCTAGTTCTAAGCTCAGCCCTAAAGCGCTGTAGTTCAAGTGTCTTTAATGTTCCAGATCAGTGATGCCCAGGTTCAGGTGGCTGAACTTTCATTTCCTTATCACCCTATTCTATTCTCCTTTTTTTTAATTTTTATTTTATTTTATTTTTAAAAAAGATTTTATTTATTCAATTGACGGGCAGAGATCACAAGTAGGCAGAGAGGCCGACAGAGAGATAGAGGAGGAAGCAGGCTCCCTACAGAGCAGAGAGCCCGATGCGGGGCTCCATCCCAGGACCCTGAGATCACGACCTGAGCCGAAGGCAGAGGCTTAATCCACTGAGCCACCCAGGTGCCCCCACCCTATTCTATTCTAAACAGAATGGGATTTCTCATTCTTGTCCTGGAGAATGCAAGATGGAGTTCCTCCCCCTTACCGAACAACCTGCTTTCCCTCCCTCATGGCCACAGCACATCATATCACTTTCTTCCTGAATGTAGAAAACCTCTAATGTGGGATAGAGGTACAGCCTGCCCTGTTGCAGTTTCCCAAAGAAAGATGGTGCTACAGTCCTCGAAGAAACATATTCTTCTTCCACTCAGTGCCAATCAGCAACTTTTTATTTCAGTTCATTCAACCAATGTTTATTGATGATCAACATGTGACAGAGCTAGGAGTAAACTACTAGGAACACAAAGAAGATATCAGACACAGTCTGTCCCAATGAGGTCAATGTTAATCTAGGGGAGGAGAGCTGCATAGCAAGGCAAGAAGGTTAAGTCCAAATTCATTAGTTTGACCTCTCCATAGGAAATATGGTCAAAGACTGAGTTAAGAGATAGAAAAAAGTCCAAGAGAGGATGAACATTTTTCTTCGGGGATAAAGTATTCAAAGTCTGAATCTGGAAATATTCAGAACTCATATTCTTGGAATAGAAATTCCTGTACTTTCATCAGGTTCAGAAGAATTTTTTTAAGTAAACTCTTATAGATAAATGCCGAATTTATTTTTACTAATAATGGAGCAGAGGGACCTCAGAGATAACCCAACCCCCTCATTTTAAATATTAGAGGATCTGAGCTCCCAAGTTAATGATTTGCCTAAACTCATGTTAATAAAAAAGAAATGGTGGACTGGGTCTAGAGCTCAATTTTCCTGTCCAAACTCATGTTACTTCAGGATAAAAAAAAATTACTATATATTTGTTGTAATTTCCTGCCACATTCTTTCTTACCTTCAAGTTTGTGGGGTACTCTTTAAGCTACATTAATTGACTTAATTAAAAATGTAACCTGGTAGATTGGAAAATGGTCTTTGTTAGTGGGTCATCAGCAGCAAGAGAGGTGGGACAGAGCAGCTCTAGACTCACTTGCTCTTCAGGTAGCCTGAACATTTATTAGTGTGGAAAATGGTCTTGGTAACTGGCTTTAACTAATGGGGCATGAACAAGAGTGAGGGTAGCTGAAGCCTCAAGGGAGCTCATGCTTGGGGCTTGCCCTCTGGCTTCTGTTGGAACTCAGCCTTCATGTGACAGAATGAACACAATGTGCTGCTGATGAGAGACACATGGACCAGTCAGACCAGTTGCCTCATCAGCTAACAGCCTAGGCAGCCCTGGACCAAAGCACCAACTGGCTAAAGACACATGTGTGAGCCCAGTTGAGCTCAGCCAAACCTAGCACAGAAAAACACCCAGTCAACTCCTGAGCTTAAAAAAAAAAAATGCCTCTAAGCCCCATAAACAATGGGGTTGTTCATTGCAAAGCAAAAATAGCTAATACAATGGATATAAGACGAATAAAAAACATTGCAGAAGTGAGTTCGAGAGGGGAGAGTGCACTGTTGCTAATCTGAGTAAATGGTGAGAGGTTCCTTTTGAAACCTACACTTTATATTCAAGAGAATAGAACCTTAGTGCCAAATTTGCTGTTTTATGAAGGAAAAGGCAAAAGTTCTATGCTATCCTTTCTTCCTAGGAGAAACTTCCTCATGGGATGGATACAAGTTCTCATTACCTTGTTTCCTAATTTAATCTCAAGCCTTGGCCAATAACTGGCCGCTAACCAACATGAAATCACAAATAAAATTTCATATTAAGAGCACACAGAGGCACGTACACATGCATGCACACACATGCCCATAGACAGACAGACAGACAGACACACACACACACACACACACACACGATGCTGGCAGAGGCAGAATTGTGCCTCCTCTTACAGGATCATTTATCCGGGAGACTGCATATTGTGATCTCTTCCAGCCAGAGCTCTGTTTACTGTGGATTTCTGCCAAGATAACCCTTGGCATTCTTCAAAGATTTCTCTTTTAACAAGAACATCTCTATAATGCAATATGCTTTCCAGGGGTTGAAATATAACCCTGATAGAATATAAAGATAACTCCTTGTAATAAATAAATGCAGCACTATTTCCTGTGTTCTTTGAGGACAAAACTTAAAAGAAAAACAGTTTTTAAAGTCTATTCAAAAAAAGATAGGGTCCTGACAATATTTGGTAACTTCTCCTTTCCACTGCACCATCTTAGAAGTTATGGGAGAAATGTCTATCTAAAAACAAGTACAGTGTGGCAATTGTGGCCATTGCTGCTATGAACATTGGGGTACAGATGGCCCTTCTTTTCACCACATCTGTATCTTTGGGGTAAATACCCAGTAGTGTAATTGCAGGGTCATAGGGTAGCTCTATTTTAAATTTTTGAGGAATCTCCACACTGTTTTCCAAAGTGGCTGCACCAACTTACATTCCCACCAACAGTGTAAGAGGGTTCCCCTTTCTCCACATCCTCTCCAGCATTTGTTGTTTCTTGCCTTGTTAATTTTTGCCATTCTAACTGGTGTAAGGAGGTATCTCAATGTGGTTTTGATTTGGATTTCCCTGATGGCTAGTGATGATGAACATTTTTTCATATGTCTGTTAGCCATTTGTATGTCTTCAGTGGACAAGTGTCTGTTCATGTCTTCTGCCCATTTTTTGACTTGATTATTTGTTTTTTGGGTGTTGATTTTGAGAAGTTCTTTATAGGTGTTGGATATCAGCCCTTTGTCTGTAGTGTCATTTGTGAATATCTTCTCCCATTATGTGGGTTGCCTCTTAGTTTTGTTGACTGTTTTTTGCTGTGCAGAAGCTTTTTATCTTGATGAAGTCCCGAAAGTTCATTTTCGCTTTTGTTTCCCTTGCTTTTGGAGATGTGTCTTGAAAGAAGTTGCTGTGGCCGATGTTGAAGAGTTTACTACTTATGTCCTCCTCTAGATTTTGATGGATTCCTGTCTCACATTGAGGTCTTCCTACCAAAGTTATTCATTAAGTGAAATGCATAGAACCCCATCAACCTCATCATTATCAACAAATCATCAATTATCAACATAACACATGGAATTTTTAAAAAAAAATTTTTAAATTTCTTTTAAGTGTTCCAGAATTCATTGTTTATGCACTGCACCCAGCGCTCTATGTAATATGTGCCTTCCATAATACCCACCACCACGCTCACCTTCAACAGACTAATGGATAAGATGTGGTCCATATCTACAATGGAATATTACTCAGCCATCAGAAAGGATGAATACCCAACTTTTGCATCAACATGACTGGAGGAGATTATGCTGACTGAAATAAGTCAAGCAAAGAAAGTGAACTATCAAATGGTTTCACTTACTTGTGGAACATAAGGAATAACATGAAAGGGAAAGTGAAGGGGGGGGAATTGGAGGAGGAGACAAACCATGAGAGACTATGGACTCTGAGAAACAAACTGAGGGTTTTGGAGAGAGGGTGATGGTGGGATGGGTGAGCCAGGTGGTGGTTATTAAGGAGGGCACGTATTTCATGGAGCACTGGGTGTTATACATAAACAATGAATCTTGGAACACTGCATCAAAAACTAATGATGTATTGTATGGTGACTAACATAACACAATAAAAAGATAACTTTGGTAAAAAATAAATAAAAAAATAAGAAAAAATACATAATCAGTTTGGAAAATAAGAAGATGTGTTTTCGGTAGATTAGGAGGAAAATAAAATTGTACTATAAAGAGTAAAGACCCACATAGGAAAGGACTGCTTTAAAATGTGGGGTGCCTCCAGCCTAAAGGTAGAAAAAATGGGGGTGGACAGGACCTGGGTGGGGTGGCTTCTGGATCACTGGTTGGGATAATTCCAACAAACAAGCCAGATGGTTGACCCTTCTTCCCTGCCTACCTCCCCACCGGCTAGATGGTGCTCGTTGGACTGTCCTCATCTAAGTAAAGTCAATCTGGCAGCTAGATGGGAGAGGCAGAACACAGTCCTCAGGAAGATGGTGACCAAAAGGAGTATTGGAAATTACTCATGCCCAGAAGATGTCATGCCTTGCCCACCAGCACACACTGTGTCTAGGTCTATGCCCAGACCTAGACAGTGATGGCAGTGTACCCCACCTTGAAGCAGAGCCTTCTCCTCCAGCAAAATCAGTCATGGGGGGCCATGACAGACAGAATAGTCCCAGAATCAGGTCAGCAGGAAATCAGGGCAAGAATCTATAAACATTTGTGTGAATCCACAATATGGAAAAGGCTCACCAAACTCAACCAATGGAGAAACACAGTTAACACAGCAAACAGAAGAAGCTAATCCCTACTCTTTGGTAAATCTTAGAGGATACTGTAGTCATAAAAAAAAAATCAATTAGAGATCTAGGAAATTTTTAAAAATATATTCTTAAAATTAAAAACTGAGTAATGGGGGGAACAGCAAAATAGACATTGATGTAACATCAATGGCTGGCCTGGGAGAGGAATTCTGCCAGAATGCAGGCAAGAGGACAAGAAATTATAAGACATAGAAGAAACACTAAGGGATTTGGAGGAACAAGTCAGAAGCACCAACATTATCTAGTAAGCATTCTGGGAGAGGATGTGAGGACAATCTGGCTGCGACATCTGTCACCCCATTGATCACCAGGGTTGATACGGCTGATCTGGCTGACTAGGCAGGTGTCCCCTTCCTCCCTCACCACTCCATGTGCGTCCCTCCCAGTCGAAGAAGACGACCTTCCCCAATAGAGGAGAGGACCGTTCTTCGGTCAAGGGCATACGAGTAACTGTGCTCCCCTGCTAGAACCTCCAAACAAGCTCTCAAGGTCCCTTTGTAGGAGAACGTAGGGTAGTCAAGCTTCCAAGACTCCAGACACATCCAAGTGAAGCGCTGTGTGTGGCAGTCTGCCTTTCTTAAAAAAAAAAAAAAGAATTCTGAGAGAGACTAGAGTGAATGGTGAGCATGAGAACACTCAAAGCCATAATAGAAAAGGAAGTCCCAGAATAAAAGAAAAACACCACTTGAACTGAGAGGCCTTGCTCTACGCTATTGACAAGAGATATATCTATACTATAACCATTGTCAAAGGTTGAAAATAAATACATGTAAAAGCTCTACTAGGTAAAACCTACCAAAAGAGGGCTGAAGAATGGTATTTCTAGGCAAATTAGAATCCAAAAGCATTATAGGGACAAGAGGTATTTCATATTGATAAAAGGAACAGTTGTAAACACTGCAACAGCCATAAACTCTAGGTCCCTTATTTCCCTGCTTCAAAATATGTAAACAAAAAATGAATTGAAGAAGAAAAACTAACAAATTCATCCCAACTGACACTGGTGATTACATCTGGGGAGGAGGGTGAGATTGGTTAGACAATAAAGAAGACTTTTCTAAGTCTGTATTATGTGAAATTATGTTTGCAAATTAGATGTATCTATATATTAATTTTATATTTAATAAATTTTAAAAATAGGATATAGATATATATATATATATAAAATATTGTACTATACTTAATAATACTTTGCCTATTTAAGTAAGGAATAATTCCAATCCCAGCCCAAACTGACCTTCCTCCCTCATCTACTAAAATCTGGTTTATCTCTGCTATACAGCTTTCATCACTAAATTTCTTGCCTGTTTCATGAAGGAAATTTCTGCACTGTTGTCTGGTTATTGTTCAGTGAAAGTCAATCACGTAACTTCAGTTGGAGTTATCTTGGATGAAAGGGATTTTTCTTATATTCTAAGTAATAGGGGCGTCTGGGTGGCTCAGTGAGTTGAGCATCGCCTTCAGCTCCGGTCATGATCCCAGGGTCCTGGGATCCAGCCCCTCATCTGGCTCCTCGCTCAGTGGGAATCCTGCTACTCCCTCTACCCCTCTCTGTGGTCACACACACTTTTTCTCAAATAAATAAATAAAATCTTTAAAAAAAAGAAAATGTTTTGTAATGAGGGCATATAATGTGGCACTTTGTGTTATCTCATTTAATCTTCTCAATGGCCCTTTAGAATCAGTACCAGTACAGATCCCATTTTACAGATGTGGCAGTTGAGGTTTTTTTTTTTTTTTTTTTCAAATTAAATAACTTGTCCAAATTCCCAGCGCAAATAAGAATAGAAAAAAAACCAATAATTGAAAGTAGGTCTGCTTGATTCATGATTCTGAATTTTAACCACTGTGAACGGGTCTGGGCACAAAGAACCCGCTCGACATAGGCTGCAATGATTAATGGCTGATTTCACATCTCAGGAGCAGTCCTCCTGTTTCGTGACATCAAGCTCTCCTATGACATCAAGAGGAGGAATCAGAATGGGAAATTGTGAAGTGTCATAATTAACAGTTTTAAACAGCGGAGGATCTCAGCGATCATTTTACAGGTGAGGAAAATGAAGCCCAGAGAGCTTAATCGAGTAGTCCAAGGTTAGTCCAAGGTGACAGAGCTCGATCCTGGGAGAGCTGGGACTGAACCGAACTCTCCTGGATCCCAGATGCAGCATGATGGAAAGCAACGTCAGAGTGGACAGCAACGTCAAAGACGTGGCTCCTGCAGCTTCCAAGCAGCCCTCCTGCCGTGTTGTGGGCTACAGCTCTTCCAGCTGTGCAGTCTTTACGGAGCTGGGGTACCATTCCCAGCCTCTGAGACCCAGCACCTGTGTCTTGAAGGGGGCCACGCGACTCAACGCTGTTGGCTTTTCCAGAACGAAGGTGAGAAAATCAGAGGTTATTCCAGGAGCAGAAAGCAGGACCTCAGACAATAAAAGGGGCACTGAGGGGCGAAAACCAGCGAACAGTCACAGACGGACAACAGGAGGATCCTGAGAGCATCCAGACGGCAGAAGTGGGACTGTCGCCGGGAGAGAGTAGCTTCAGACAGCGACACCCAGAGGTCTGGATGAACGTGAAGCTCTGGCCATAATTCCAGGGCTCCCGTTTCTCTTCGCCCTGTTGGGGGTGCCTCCTCTGTGAGCCCTCACAGCGAGAAATACCTCGTTTTGGGCTTTGTCTAGGGTTCAAACTATAGTCGATGAGGTGACCCGTGAAATAAAATGGCTTTTCTTTTTCTTTGTTTTAAAAGATTTTATTTGAGAGAGTGTGTGCAGGCACGAGGAGGGGCGGTGCCGACAGAGAGGGACAAGCAGACGCGACACCCCCCACCCCAGCCAAGAAGGGAGTCCAATAAGGGGGCTGGATCCCAGGACCCTGGGATCTCGACCTGAGCCAAAGGCAGATGCTTAACTGACTGAGCGACCCAGGAGACCCTCTTTTTCTTTTTTAAGAATACCAAAGCGTTTTCTTTAAACCATGTATTTCAGACGCACAGAGATATTTCAAAAATGAAACCATGAACACCTGCATGCCCTTTGTCTCGACTCCCAGAATTTTGCCACATTTCTTTCTGTACTTTTTCTTGCTGAACCACTTCAGAATTTCCATATATCCTAACTCTTTACCCTTGAATACCTCAGCCCACATATCCTAAGCACAAGGATATTCCCCTCTTGTGATTCAAACACGATGACCAAATCCTGGTTATTTTACACTGACACATGATTATTACCTAACATACAGTCCATGCTCAAATTGTACCAGTTCTTTTAATAATGTTCTTCATAGCATTTTTTCCCCCGATCCAGAAACCCATCTCAGATCCAACGCTGCATATGATTGACATTTCTCTTTAGGCTCCTTTAATCTGGAACCGTTCCTCAGCCTTTGCTCTTCATGACCTTGACATTTTGAGGAGTACTACCCGTCCCTCCTTTGGGGTTTATCCAGTGTTGTCTAGTGATGAGAATCGTTCAGTATTTATGGCAGGCCTACCGCAAAAGCAAGGTTGTGTTCAAGTGAAATGGTTTTAATCACAATAATTTTATAAGATATTAATCCTGTCAGATGTTCTGCTTCTTACGTTCAAGAGCATAATGCTAAATGACACCAAATTAGCTAGGAAGCGAGCCCCGAGGAGAGAACACCATCCCCAAAAGGGAGGTCACTCTGTTGATAGCATTCTCAACTACCTGCCTGTTCAGTATGCAAAGCAACTTCCTCTCAATCCAGCTCTTATCACGCTGACCTCTTTATTTCTACCACGATGACACCATTGAGCAGCCTTAATTTCTCTATAAAAGGGAGGAAAAAAACCTACACGGAAAATTATTCCCCATTTCAGTCTGCCCATAAATGAAAATTTGAAAACTCTCATTGTCAAACATAATCATTTCCCTTTGGAAACATCATAGTCTTCAAAGAATTTGAGGAGTTGAAATAATTAAGTCAACTGCCTAGTTTTCACCACTGAAATTTTAAAAATGATGAGGTAAGCATGTAATCTTTAAAGATATCTATTTCATTGTGTGCTTATAGCATGTTTGGGTTAAGGGCCTTTTGTTAAGCTTTCATTTAGGAGGCTCAAAGTTGAGTTCTGAAAGCTTGAAAATGCCTCCTGCGTTTACTGGTTTCTATTTCCCAAATCTGTCCTCTTCTTCCCTTCCAGCACCTGCCAACCCCTCTCCAAGATTCCTTTCTTCAACACTGTCCTAATGGTTTCCTGACTGCAATCAGCCCCCTTTCTTGCTCCCCCATAATGCAGCTTCCACAGAGCAGACAGTCTGATTCCCCTGGAATGTAGACATTCCCCTAAATGCCCAGTGACTTCCTCTCCATTGTACTTACTTAAAATCCCAGTCACCTACGATAGCCAACAGAACTACCCCTGCCTCTTTCTCCACCTGCCTTGCCTCCTGCTCTCTGCCTCAATCTGCCTCTCCCAGTCACACTAACTGCTTTGTTCCTTGAGTGAGCCTCTCTCATTCACCTCAGGGCCTTTGCACTTGCCAGTCTTTCTGCAGGGAACCCTTTCTCTTTAGCTTGACCCAAGATAGTTCCCTCTTGGGTCTCTACTTAAACATCACCTCATCAGAGAGGCTTTCTGTGATGATGCCACCTGAAGTAAACTCCCCCCAAATCAGTCACTTCCTCCTGTGTTTCTTACTTTCTGAATGTCTTTCAAATTCACCCTGCTATTAATTTTGTTTATAATTTCATCATGTAGCTCCACTACAACATAAAGTCCACGGAAACAACAGCAACAAAAAACACGTTTTTCTTGCTCCCTGCCAAATCTTGAGTGCCTAGAATGCTTTCTGGCATGGGATGAATGCTCAAGAAATACCTGTTGGAGGAGTGAAAGAAAGATTACAGATTACAAATAGCCATCACTGAAAGGGGCCATTTATCTGGTGCTAGAACAAAACACCCGTCACCTTGAACACTTACCCACCTTGGTCACTAGATTTACCTCCAAATGTTTTAGCTGTTTCCAAAGATGGTTCCAGCAATTAATAGGAAATGAACAAGAATTGAGGCTGAAGTATAAGGGAATAAAGACATAGAACAAAAGGGCCTCATACAAACGTATGTTCCATGAACTGAGAATATGGTTTATTTAACCCACCTTAAGTAAGGACGGCAATAAATGAACTGGAAACAACGAAGCTTAGGAAGTAGGCCATCTACTGTATGTGATGGCCACTTCCTCTCCCGCTTCCCACAGCCTGCCGCCCACCTTCTGTGAGTCTCTATAGCATTCCATCTTCCTTCTACTCCTGTCCCTGAAGGTAGACATTCCTCCAACATGGATGCAATAAACAGTCTTCTTTCTATATACACCTTGTCTCTCAGAGTTCTCATTGATGTCCATAGATAGGCCCATCATTTTTCTACCAGCAAATCCCAGATTCATCTCTCCAGTACATTCCAGATCATTGCCAGCTGGAATTGCTTTGGCAATTTGAATCCTTCCTAGAACTTCTCAGCAGGTCTAGTTTGTCCAGATGGCAAAAAGCCCCTAATTTCCCGTTATTCAAAAGAGTCTCTTAATTTCTGCCAGGCAAGGATTATATCTCATTTATGATATTATATTTTCTTTATGATATAATATATGATTATATCTTCTTTATGATAGAATAGACCTCCACTCAGGCAAGTTTGAAGTCCCATAACTTTAACAGAAAATAAAGACTTTACTATGTTAGGGGATATACACACATTGCATGGTTATTTCTGGGAAGTAAACTACCCCAAAGTTAGTGGCTTAAAAAATAACCATTTTCTTGGCTTTAATTCTATTGGTTAGGCCTATGGCTAAGTTTTGTCTAGTTGGTTCTTCTGGTCTTGGCTGGGTTTATCATGCATCTACAGCCAGCTGAAGCTGTTTATCTCTGTTTATCTCTGCTTCCTGTGGTCTCTCATCGTCCAGGAGGCTAGCCTGGGCTTATTCTCAGGGTGATGATGGAAAGGATCCCACAACAGTTAAAAAAAGAAAAAAGGAGTGTGTAGAGCAACTTGACTCTAGTGCTTGGAACTAGCACACAGCCATTTCTGCTACATCTAATGGCCACACAAATCATAACATCAGCCCAGACCCAAGGCCTTCATCTCTCGATGGGAGATGAGGCAAAGTTACATAGCCTGGCGGTGTGGACACAGCAAGGGAAATTATTGTGGCTATTTTTGCCAACAGTTCACCACAGTGAATAACGGTGGGCTTGCGGAATGCATCTCTTCGAAGTATGCTTAAAGAGAATATACAGACAATAGTAGACAGGCCAGGAAGCCTAACTTCTTTTTCCATAAGCCATGACCTCATCCTCCCTAAGTGCGCTTCAGGTTGCTGCTTCACAGGAAGGAAGTTGGAATTGCAACTGTTCCAGAACAGCTGTGACCCAGTGGGGTCCTATCTGGTCCCCCGTTGATTCTCTGGAAGCTGGAGGTTCTGATAACCACAGCAAGGAATGCCTGAGATGGCAGTCTCTGCAGATCTGGCCTGGAAGGGCTCAGTTAATCAATCACTTGCCTGAATGGGTGACAGAAAGGCTCAGCTCAGCAGGATGGCTTCTGGGGTGATGCATTTGGTCATTCCTTTCCAGCCTGCCCTGTTGCTATGACAACCGAAGGCTGCCTCTTAGATTCATCAAATATACAGGGGCATATCTGAAGTGCAGGAGAACTGCTTTGATGGACGTGGTTTTTTTGTTTTTTGTTTTTTGTGGCTTTTTTTTTAATCCTAACTTACAACACGCAGGTGGTACTTCCTGAATTTTTTTCACTGGCAGTCCCAGATGGAAACTGACATGCCTATCAAATAATATTTAGGCTTTCTCAGACAGTTAGAGGAAGGTGCTATTGTAGTGTTTCTCAATCCTGGCTGCTGCTTAGGATTCCTTGGAATGTTTTTCAAACATATTAGAACCACACTAGCAAGAAATAATAATTGGATTAGGGTGGGGCCCCTTGATGATTTTGTTTCTATTTTTATTTTTTTAAAGATTTTATTTATTTATTTGACAGGGAGAGATCACAAGTAGGCAGAGAGGCAGGCAGGGTGGGGGGAAGGAGGCTCCCCGCTGAACAGAGAGCCCAATTCAGGGCTCGATCTCAAGACCCTGAGATCATGACCTGAGCCTAAGGCAGAGGCTTAACCCACTGAGCCACCCAGGTGCCCCAAAGATTTTGTTTTTAAAGCTGCCCAAAGTGACTAACGTGTCCCTAGATGGGGACTTGAATGGCTGTGCAGACGTAATGAACTCAAAGTCCTAAAGAATGATGTTGAAAAAGAACTTGTAGTTACATTTGTATTTCTGTATGTTTGTATTTGAATTATGGTTCCACCACCTTCTACCTGCTTGGGTCTGGGAAATCGCAGAATCTCAGTGTGCTTATCCACATAATGGGGTCACTAATAACGCCTATTGCATGCCACTTGTGAGGACAAGAGATAGCATTTTTAAAGTGTAAAGTAAAAGACAATTAAAAGAAATATTAAATTGTAAGGAATGGCCAAGAACAAAGGAAAGTGCTTGGAAAAGCACCTCCTTGTCCTCCTCCTCCTCCACCATCACCACCCCCACCTAGCATGATGATCTGCCCACAGGTGGCACCAGGACCCACCTGCCATATTAGTGATGACAACACTGGACCCATAGAGGCTGCAGGACTCAACTCAAGGGCCCTTAGTTTGATGGAAAAGGCAAAAACACCAGGTCTGACCTAAGTGCTGGGAGCAAAGGGTAATCATAGGTTCGGTCATGGGGCAGCATCAGTCGAGGTATCTTTCTGGGGAGGAGAGTAGGAGAGAGGGTTACCTAAGCCTCTTCTGAATGAGGAGAAGCTGGATTCATCTTCAGGGTACATCCAGCTCTATTTT
The DNA here is from genome assembly GCF_002288905.1 of Enhydra lutris kenyoni. Taxonomy (NCBI): domain Eukaryota; kingdom Metazoa; phylum Chordata; class Mammalia; order Carnivora; family Mustelidae; genus Enhydra; species Enhydra lutris. The sequence goes on along the minus strand of NW_019154090.1, from coordinate 41,582,327 downwards.
GGAGCTCCGTGCCTTGTTGGCCCTCGGTGCATGAAAATCAGTGTCCGATGTGAAAAGATGCTGAGCTCATCTTTAAGTGGTTCAAATTACAAGTGCTGGAACATTCAGAGCAAAAGGAAGTGGCCTTGAAAAGTGAATAAGGCTTGGAGAGGCAGAGGGAAAACTGAAAGGGAATGGCTTTTCAGGAACCAACACAAAGAGGAACTGGCTGGCACCTTGGGACTTGGGGAAAATACTGGCTGGAACCAGAGAGACACGTGGGGAAATCAGATTAGACATGTCACCTGGGTCCAGATGTGGGACGGCCTTGGAGTCAGGCAGAGAAATACACAATTTGAAATGGTGGGAAAGAGGCAACCATTGAATATTTTTGAGCCGAGGTAATGAAAAGATTTATTTTCGCAGTAGCCCTTGAAGCTGTAAGGTTCTTGGGGGGACAACTGTGTGAGACACAATAGAGATTTATTTGAAAGGAAGATCAGCTAGACTTGGTACCTAACGAGAGATGGGGAATAAGATCGGAAAACCATTTCTAGTGTGAATTAAGAAAAACAGGTGGTCAGCTTCTAACATTCTTTAGCTAAGTTCTAGACAATCTCCACTTTGGCTGAACAAGGAAATCATCTGGATATTGTGTTCAAATGCAGACCCACTCAGTGTGTCTGGGCCCACATTCTGCATTTCTAAGTAGCTCTTTCGTGAAGCTGGTGTTGCTGGTCCACGGATTAAACACGTTCCCAGAAGAAAAGTTCTAGAACAATAGTTTCCAACTTGACTGTGCACACGAGTCTTCTGGAGAGCTTTTAAAAACCCAAACACCCAGTCTGGACCACTTCACTCAGAATCTCTGGACCAATGGGGTGCAGGTATCGGGATTTCTAAAGCTCTCCAGGGGTTCCCTCATGCAGTCTAGGTTCAACTGAGCATTGGATACTCTCGATTTCAGAGGTTAAAAGAACACATTTGAAATGTCTTCAAAGGTTTCCTGGGTATATTCTCCAGAGCAAATGACTTTCTCAAGACTTTTTTTTTTTCTTTTGGCGGGTGGGTAGTGGTTCCTTAAATAACCTTTAAAAAACAAACAAACAAACAAACAAACAAACTTGTGCACATCTGGGACATCTGGGTGGCTCAGCCAGTTAAACGTCTGCCTTCAGCTCAGGTCATGATCCCAGAGTCCTGGGATCAAACCCCACGTCAGGCTCCCTGTTCAGCTGGGAGCCTGCTTCTTCCTCTGCTGCTTCCCCTGCTTGTGTTTCTCTCTCTCTCTCTCTCTGTCAAATAAATAAATAAAATATTTTTTAAAAATGATTGGGTAACTTAAAAAAATTAAAAAATTAAAAAACAAAAAACTTGTATGCGTCCAATTATCAACAACAACAAAAAATCACAATGTCCATTAAGATGCCAGGTACGGGAGTAAAATAACAGCAGATCTTTGAGGCTACTGCAGCGAGTACATTTTTCTAAATGGCAGAGTGGGAGATGTCTTGCAAGGCCTGCAAATCCCAGTGATTTATGAGCCCGAATGCACAGTGCAGAAGCAGCCGAATTGCTTCAGCTCATCAAAGAAGCTTCTCTCTGAGAGTTATTTTGAAGACTTCCTGCTGTGTGTTCAGTCCTCATTTCTGTAAATCCATCTCCGAATGGTCAGGGCTCCTCTGGTCCCATTTCTAACAGGAGCCTGGGCTCAGCCCTCTGCCCCTTGTTAATCTTTACCAGTCTGGAAAAACACACACGGCAAATCCTATGCTGAGTAGCAATTAAACTGCTTTACAACAGGCTGCAAATTTTGGCTGTAAAAGAACGTTCCTCCCGGGCTTTCTCCCGGGGCTTTCTCGCAGCGCCCTGAGGTTCATAGCAAGTGGTCTTCGTCCAGGTGGGTATTAGAATTACACAATGCCAGGCACTGGGCAGAGAAATTTAAGAGGCGGGGCAGAGACCCTCACCAAATGCGTGAGCCCCTTTGAATCTGATTTCTGCTGGGCAGCCGGGCTGAGAGAGACACAGAACTATGGCATTTCTCCCTGCATGCATAGAGAGCAGTGTGGGATCATGCAAAGATCCATGGTTCGGGAGCCCGGGGACCCAGTTTTTGCTTGAATCTCACAGTTTTAAGAGCTGGAGTATTCTCATTATGTAATCTGGAATCAGACTGCCTATTTTGGAGGGATTGTTATGATCGGGGATATGCTGGTAGATGTCTGATGCCTAGCTCCGGTGGGTGGAGGGGGCCTGACCTGTACTGTTTGCCCATTTCGGTGGTATTAATACCCCCACTGTAACCCATTTCAGACTCCTAACCTGACACTCTTGAACCTGCAAGTGGCAAGCCCTCCATAGAATGCTCACCGCTCAGATACAATGACTCCCACTTGCAGAACTTCCAGGCCACGGCTGAAAGTAAAATGCGGTGAAGTAATTAGAAAGTGAGGGCTTTTACATATTTATCAACTCTTAAAAATACCGTTTGTTGAATTCTAAGTTTGTGCAGCTTGATCTTCAGTCATGGATGTTTAAAAACCAGTTGGCAAATGCCTGGAAATGTTCAAATTGACTCTTGCAGGCCAGGAGAAGGTGGCTCCAGTCTATTCCAGGTCTGGATGACCTCATGAATTATCATGTGAAAACATTCAGCATATTCATTAAGTGTAGGTTTGCGAGGGCAGTCAGAACACAGGAGAGCAGATTTGGTGACTTAAGCCACGGAAATTCATTTCCGAGCTCACAGTTCCAGAGCCTGGAAGTCCAAGTTTAAGGTGTTGGTAGGGTTGACTTTTTCTGAGGCCTCTCTCCTTGGTCTGCGGATGGCCACCTTCTTGATGTGTCTTCACATGGCCTTTGCTCTGTGTATTCTTATCTTCTTACCTTATAAGAAGAATATCTTCTTCTTCTTATAAGGATGCCAATCCTACTGGTTTAGGGCTCCACTCTAATGACTTTATTTATCCTTAATTATCTATTTAAAAATCCTGTCTCCATATGCAGTCATATTGGGAGTGAGGGTTTCAACATATAAATTTGGGAGTGGGCACAATTCAGTCAATAACATTTAATAAATATAGGTTGAATATAAATCTAAATGGTGGAGTTTCAACAATGAGCTGAGAATAACCTATCTTCTTCTCTTACAAGTATTAATTTTTGGATTTTTTTAAAAGATACTATAGGTAGACTTGGGCTATCTATGTCCAAGAAAACCTTGGCTGGGGGGTCTGTCTTCACTATGCTGAGGCTTACAGGCAGATGGCCCAATGAAGTGCAAAGGGCTGTACAAATGGAAGATTATTGCTATGGTTACTATTTCTTTTTCTATTGTAACTGGTTGTTGTGGTGGTTATTTTCATACTGGCTAAGATTTCTCTCCAACTCATGTACGCCCTTAGGGACACTCTTAGGCATATAACCGTCCATCACGTATGTGATTACTCGTGTTTTGTTCTTTTTGCTTCCTTATGCCTAGAGGCTGTGGAGCATAGAGGTTAAGAGCTCAGTCTCTAAAACCAGAATGCCTGGGTTTGAATCTCAGCTTCACAATTGTATTGTCATAGGTAGAAACCACAGGTATTGTCATATCATGTTATGATTGCTGCAGAAGTTGAAGGACACTATCCAAAGATCACCAGGAATACAATCATAATTGTATTCCTGGTGATCTTTATAAATAAACACTAAGTTTATTTAGCTCACTGTGGCAAAGGAGAACACACAGAGAAGCCACAGATGTCTGAGTAAGAAGGAATTAAGGTGGGATTATTGTAGGACTGGTCTTGATAGTATTTCTAGGAAGTTTGAAGGAAGTGGCTGGAGGTGGTGGTTGAAGAAGAAGGCATTTTTGTCTGGGTCCTGTCGATACAAGGGGGTCGTACAGTGATTGGGAATCTATATCATTTTTATCTAGAGGGTCAGATCATTAAAGCAAGGTGAAAGCTGTAAGTGGCAAAGAAGCTGGAGTCCTTTGTGTCAGTTCTAAGAGGGGAGAATCCAGTTACTTTTGTGGCTCTAGAGTGTCCTGGTCTTTGTCTTATTTAAAATATTGTCACACAATGAATTTGTCTGATGATCATTTATATTCTTTGAGCATTGTTTATTTCAATTGGAATCATTATGGTCTATGGATATTTTCTCATAGGTGTCTCAAAATAGTATTCTCACCACTACTTAGTTATTACTATAAGGTATTATATAATAATAATAATAAGGTATTATAATTATTAAAGAAGCATGATTTAAGGCATGAATAAAGAAACATATCACATATATTTTGTGAGATATACACACCTATATGCTATCTTGACAAGCATAGCCAGTATGAGTGTGGGTTTTCTTTTATTTTGTGCAATTTAAAAACATTATTCCGAGAAGGAATTCATAGGCTTCACCCAACTGTTCAAGAGGTCCAAGGAACCCAGAAGTTTAAGAGCATGTCATAGCCCGACCCTCTCATTTTATGGACCAAGTAACAGGTTTAAAGAAGACAAATGGTTATACTGTACATTGATGGCACAGCAAGGATGAAAATTTACCTCTTCTCTGTCCTAAGAAGCAGAAAGGAAAAGGGAAAAGAGTATGAAAGCCACAAACTTTGGAGACCGACAGACAAGCATTTGTTGGGATAATAACACTATCTCAGCATGGGTCTCCTTGAATTTAAAACAAGTGGCAAAGCTTCCTTAGTATTTTACTGAAGGGGGCAACCCCAGGCACTGAGAGTGAGAAGAAAAGGAACATGAGACAGGGATGGAAGGAAAGCAAGTATAAGGTGGTTACTGAATTTACTGCAAGAAATCGCAGACAATTACTCAGTCAGGAGGGTGCCCAACAGCAGCAAAGAATTGAAGTCACAGTCAGAGTGGATACTAATGGAGGAGGCACCAAGTCCTAAGTCCACAGCCTCAACCTGCCTTCATACTCCCCTACAAGTTTGGCAAGAACACATTCTTCATGGATTATCAAGAGGTAAGATAATGATGGTTGCAGCAACATTCTCCATCACGAGATGCTTGGAACTGAAGAATTTTGGACAGGTGCATACATTGGACTTAATAGAATATCTCTCTCGTGCCATTGTCGTGAAGATTAGAAATAAAACATTGAACTCAGGAGCAAATTCTGTAATTGGAATATACAACATAATTGGCAGTATCACACCTGTATACACCTCTGGCATTCTTTCCACCGTACCGTGGAAACTTCCCTCAATGACCTTTCCTCAAGGAACTCAGAATATGGTAGTCTCTTACTCAGAAGTCTCTTATTTCTTGCTTGGCTGCACATTGGAATCAGCTGGGGAATTTCAAAAATAATGATGTCTGGCTCCCACCCCAGTGATTCTGGCGCCATTGACTAGGGGTTCAGCCTGGGCATCAGCTAATCTCAAAGGAGGGTTTGCGCCATGATTATGAGAGCTTGAATGCCAAACTGAAGACCTGCAGCTTCTTTAGTGGGTCTTAATTTTATTCCTCAGTTCAGCTCTCTACATTCCTTGGTTTTGTTTTGCTTTAAAATTCTACTCTGATTGCACCTTCTGTGTGATCTAGACAGAGGGCTCCTGACATTCTTGCCATTCCCTTTCCCAAGAGGCCCTGAGAGAGAAATTTCTGTCTCTACCAACTTCATACAGGCAGTACATGCAACACCATTTTTTCCCTCCATCACAGCCATTCAGCTGTACATGTGAATGACACACCTGCTAATTGTGATTTGGTTCTAGGCATCGCAGTGGCAGTAAGTCTAAGCTAAAGCTAAAGTTTGGGGGCCAATGCTAATTGAATATCACTCAGGAGTAAGTGACAAATCTCTAAAATTAGTCACCAGGAAAATATTTAAAGGAGACCTAGACTCACAGGATTTCAGATGTTGGGAAGAGGGGATAAAACACTTGGACTAATCCCTCTCCATCTCGGATGAGTCCTTGCAGACGTGTGGCCAAAGCATTTGATTCAAGTAGATTAGCTTAACTCCCAGCTTTTCAGAAACTCAGCTATTGGAGAAAAGGAGGGCCATTTGGGGTCCTCATGAGGTTCACCAGGTGATAGGGAGTTGGAGTACAATGAAGCTGCCTGTTGTAATGAGAAACACTCAAGACATTGTTATTCTGCACACAAATGAAGAAGGAGATTGTTATTCAGGAGGCTTGTAAAGAGTTACCTTATTGCTATTCAAAGGGCACTTTCTCATTTGAAGAAGTCAAGGAAATCAATATGCTGTAGTGACTGAGGCATTCAGAAGCTCAAGCCACAATAGAGAATGAGCCCCTCTGCCCCCAAACCCACAGATCAAAATCAAAGCTCCAGTCTTGCTTGTAAGAGTAGAGACTTGGAAAATACACAAGGCAGGAGCTTGGCCTTGTTCCCCAGAGACATAAAAGGTTATGGTTTTTTCAAAGGATAAGAGAAAGCATCAAAGTCTGAAAATAAACATTTGAACTTTTTTTTTTTTTTTTGAGAATACTTATCTAAAGTCAATGGAAGCTTTTGAGAATGGCCCATCGTTTGATAGGATGTGTGTGTGCACACGTGTGTGTGCTATTAACAATGCCTGCTGCATCCAATATCAGCAATATATAATTTCTTTTTACTCTTGACTTTGAAACAACATTCAAACCAGATGTGGGAATATAAAAAGAGAGGTCTACTGGCATCACACAGCTCCTAAAAAACCCATTTCCTTAGTTTGCTATTTGAACATGGGAAACATATGCAAAATTTATTACCTCTTATTTTTGTCATAAAATTGAAATAAAGCCTTTATGGAGTATTTACAATGTTCAGGTGACTATGCTAAAGCTTGAAATTGAAACACATCTTTGCTATTTTAATATTCAATTCAGTTTAACCTGTGAATTCAGCCTTGTGTTGGGCACCTGAGTGACCAGCTGTCCCAGTTTGCCTGGGACTGTCCTGGGACTGATACTAAAAGTCCTATATCCCAAGAAATCCCTCACTCTCGGGCAAACTGGGACAACTGGTCACTCTATGGGGCACTGAGGAAATTGCCAAAGAAAGAAAAGTTCCTAAACTTAAGGAGTTCACAACTTAATTGGATTTAAAAACAAAGAAATCCAAATCAAACTGACAGATACCACTTCAAGAAAGAATACGATTAATACAAGCTTAGTCTATGATTAACATGGAGTAATGCTGAAAACAAGTACTATGGAAATGCTTATGAAAATAAGTGCTTCAGAGGAAAGAGAAAATAAATGCTTCAGAGAAAGAACTTGTTTTGAAGTTCTTGAAAATATCAGGTGTTGGGTCAAATATTTACTGAGGGATAAGCATAGCACTGAGGAGGGTATAAAAATGTCAAGCAAGGCATACACCTGCCTAGAGACTTGGTTGTGGTCTCTGCCACTCATCATACCATTATCATGAGCAAATCACTTAATGTTTCTGAATTTTGATTTTCATTTTTGTTTGTTTATTTATTTATTAAAGATTTTATTTATTTATTTGACAGAAAGAGACACAGTGAGAAAGGGAACACAAGGAGAGGAAGTGCGAGAGGGAGAAGACGGCTTCCTGCCCAGCAGGGAGCCCAATGCAGGGCTTGATCCCAAGACCCTGAGATCACGACTGGAGCTGAAGGCAGATGCCTAACTGACTAAGCCACCCAGGCACCCCTTACCTGTTTATTTAAAAGATTTTATTTATTTATTTGAGACAGAGCATGAGAGCACACAAGCAAGGGGAGGGGCAGAGGGAGAGAGAGAATCAGACTCCCAGCTGAGCAGGGAGAACCATTCGGGGTTCAATCCCAGGACACTGAGATCATGATCTGAGCCAAAGTCAGACACTTAACCAACTGAGCCATCCAGGGGCCTGCTGGTTTTTATATTTATAAAATGGGTATTATAATATTATCTTCCTTATCTACCTCATAAGGATGTAGGGAGAATCATATGAAATGTAGTGTACATAGAAACATTTTGAAAACTATGAGAGGTAATATAATTACAAAGGAGTAAGCCGATGAACAGAAATATAAACCCACAATACAATTTCAGTGGTCTACATTAGTGCTGGCCATAGCTACTAGTGGCTATTTGAATTTAAATTTAAATTTATTAAGGTTAAATACAATTTTTAACAAGTCAGTTCCTCACTCACCCTAACCACATTTCAAGTCCTTAATAACTATACACGGCTAGTAGCTACTGTATTGGATAATGCAGTGATCATGTCCATTATCACAGCAAGTACTACTGGACACAGCTGGTCTAGAAATAAGTGTCTAAAATTTTATATGTTGAATACAGTGATAATATATCTTTGAGGTAGGGCCATTTCTATATAAAAGCAGGAAGGTAATGATGACCCCATACTGTGTGGTCATAACACAAGTTGTGGTAGTCATCACTGCTGTTTACCATTTATTCCACTTCTCTTTCTTTTCTGGGCAAATGTTAGCATTGCACTTGCTAGAGCCTTTACTGTTGGTTAGGAACATGACCAATCCCTTTCAATAAGCTAGGAGCAAAAGTCAGGTATGTCACTTCCAGGTTGAGCTTTTAATTATTAATGGCAAGCCAGCTAGAGCTCTCTCCTCATTCTTCCGTAGTTACTAGAACCATCCCAGATAATGGCTGCTGATCACCCTGGGTCCCACAGGGAAATCGATCTCACAGAGTTGAATTGCCAGCTGACCCTCGATGGACATGTAGAAGGACCAAGAAATCAATCTTTGTTTGTATCAGCCATTGAAAGTTCAGGGGTGTTTGTTATTTTGGCATAGGCTAGCCTATCCTGACTGATACTTTAATCTTGAGCTAAGAACAACAAAAGACCTGATAGGCTAGGTCTCTGATCCTAGTTACTCTCTAGCCTTAACCAAACACACACACACACACACACACACACACACACACACACTCAGACTCATATGCACATGGAGTAAAAACAGAACAAAACACAAAAGATACAGCAGAGCCCCACGTACCCACAAAGGCAAGCAAGCTGCTCTGCCTTACTTCCTTGCCAAGAGAAGATCTGAAGCCATTTGTAATGCACAGGTTACCACAGCCAGGTTTTAGAAGCTGAGGACAGTGTTCTTGCTTTCTTTTATGAGGCTCTGGATAGTACAATTTCATGAGGACTAGAGTGGGTATAACTGGAACCTGACTTTTCCAAGGTGGATTCATACACTATTTACTGGACTGTACCTCTAGTCTTAGTCTCTCCATCTGTAAAACGAAGGAAGCTAGAAGAAAGACAGCCATCTCTTGGGTAGAGATGATTTCCCCTACTGAAGGGAAGTGTGGGATTTGCTAGGTTAATGACAGAAAGTACTTAGGTTTTGAAGAATGGAAAACGATATATTGGCACAAATTATTCATGTTCTGCTGCCTGATCCCAAAACAAAGGTTCCATTTTAAAATGCCAGGCAGTAATTGAGCTTTTGAAATACATTGCATATTAGACTAAAGAGATGCCATTGGGAACACTTTGTGAAGAAACTGCAAAAATCTCATCTTTCTATGCAAATAGACTGAGGCATCCCCATGGACCCATATACAATACCCTACCTGATGCTTTCATCGCTATTCATCAACATTGCTTAGCCCAGTGTCTACATGCTGCTCCCACCAACTTCCTCCTACCACCCAATTCTGTAAAGCATAGAGCCTGTTTGCAAGATTATTGGCTGTCACAGCTACAGAGTGTCTAAGAGAAAAAGGAAAGACATAGACATTAAATGCCTCCTTTGAATGAGATGTACCAAGCATTTTTCCTTCACATTAGCTTTTGGACCTTCATAAGAACTCTGAGAGGTAGCTAGCATGATTTCCATTTTTTCCCATGTGAAAACCAAGACATAGAGATGTTTCATAATGTGTTTGTAGCAGATTTATCATTCACACACACCCATTTACCAACAGGCCGGTGGCTTCTAATCACAAACACTTGTCAACTTTTGCCTGGTTTTCTCCTCTTGTGTGTGATAACACAGAGGCATGCTTTAGGCACTGCCTCCCAGAATTCCCCAGACAGAATGAGACACACTTGCCCATTGTTGTAAATTACTCATTAACATATCTTGTATAGGCTTCCTTTTCCTCACTGCTTCACTTCCCCACTCCCGTTCTAGTGCTTCTTAGAATCACCTCCTAAGTTCACTACTTGTCCTCAAAGCTTTTTCCCAAAGTCTGCTTTCAGAAAGAACCCAAGGTCAGACAATGTTCAAATCCATATAATTAATAAATGTTATAACCAAGACTCAAATTTGTCTGACTCCATACATCAGGAGAGACCAATTTTTCAAATGTTCTCTTGTCTCCATTCCAGACCATTGTGGTAGACACTGACAAGCCACAGAGGTAAAAGAAGATTAGAGCAGTGAGTCGTGGTCTCCACCAATGACCCCAGCACCTACCAGGGCCTTGACTTGATCCTTCCAAAGGCAGCATCCCCACGGGAAATCTGCCCCCAGAAAAGTCTTCTTGGCCCTTGAGCATCTAGGAAAGTGAGTACCACAACAGAAAGACACCCTTCTTGAGAAATCAAAAAGAATTTGGAGAGAAAGTTTCTGGGAACTCATTTTTGAGATCTCTCAATGCAGCGCAGGTGGCTGCATTCATAAACAGCTAGAGTTGTTAGTGGAAGAAATTCTACTCTGCTATTACCACTTTAATCACAGTTAAAGCATGGCCAGCCACCCCATCACCAGCGGTATCTCCACTTGCCTACTCAAGTCATGGCCATGAACCCAGTTATCTATGCTTGGAAACTCCCTGCAAGGATGCAGTTCCCTTACTTATCAACCACATAAAGCCATTTCAGGAAGAAAAGATAACCTAAACTATTGAAGACTGATTATCTTTCCTTGTAGCTTTTCCTGTTGATGCCTCACCAAATTTGATCTGGCATGTCAACTCCCATTTGGATGTTACAGTCTATGCCAAGTTGAGAATGTTTACCTCCATGACTGCCTTCACCAATGACATCACACATCAGAAAATGAGAGTCAAGAGTCTGGCCCCTGGACAGAGAGCATTGCCTAACACAAGCTGCAACTGTAGCAGGTATTTAATAAATACACATAAAGGAAATTGGGTCATGGTTTTCCATCTAATAAGATGCTTGAGCTAAGGTCAAATGATCTAGTTTTTTCATAAGAGAGATGAAGGGAAACGGTGATGAGAAATAGCCAGAATTTCAGTTCACAGAAAAATAACACCTTGCTCTAAAGTATCTGCTGCCTTGATATCTCCAAATGACTTTTTAAAATTACTTCATATTAAACATGGCTTTTGCCATTTTTAAGATTAATGAAATAGGTCTTAAAAGTTTTCATCACTAGAAAAAAATTTTGTAACAAGGCATGGCGATGGGTGTTAACTAGACCTATTGTGATCACTTTGCCGTATATTCCAACATCAAATCATTATGTGGAACACCTGAAACTAATATAATATGTCAATTACATCTAAACTTTTAAAAAATGGCTTGTACAATTTCTAAAGGCTCCCTCAGGTCAGAGAGATGATCATTTGAGCACTAATAAAGATAATAACTGAAAATGATTGAAACTTAACAAATATATTTAAATACATGAGTTTGTGATTACTTAAAAAATTACTTGGAAACCACTGGGGGAAGGAAACAAAACAATACATCTCATGTTTTTGAAAACTGGCAAATAAAGGTAATGCATTAATAAAAAAGTATGAAAAAAGTCCTGCATCCCATGCTGTGTACCAACAGAGGTCCAGATCCTGACCTATTACCTTCCAAGTGGTGTTGGGAGGCATTTTATTTTGTACTGAAGTGGACTCCGCCATATGCTTTCTTTTTCCACTGCTGGCTACTGCCCCCAGCTCCACCTGGCTCCACTGGGGCCATCTTCCTTTCACGTGTCTTCAGCTCATACGTTTCTTTAGCCTTTCCTCCATTGGCCCCCATTCAGCCTTTTCCCCATCATCAGCTTTTTCCCCCAAACACAACACTGTCATGAGCCAGTTTCATTTGGAAGACTTTAATTAGATTCTTGGTGAAATGGTGGCAGAAGAGAGCACAAAAACCAACCAATTAAAATTAAATAACAGACATCTCCATTTTCAAGTTCTTTGATCACACCCTTCTTTGGAGAATCTCTCCCATTTTCTGCAGACTTTGGCTGGTGTCATCCACATAGCTTGGGTCACCCCTCCTTTTCTTTCCTTTCAAATTTCTCTCAAAACACCTCTCCCCATCATCAAAACCCCCACCAACCTCTTCAAACTTTCTAAAACTTTTTATTTTATTAAGGCAAATAAGTTAACCCCTTCTTGATTAAATCTCTCCCTGTCCAGATTGTCCCCTTGAGAACTTGACAGATATAATCAAATATGCCCATTTAAATTGCTTTTCTTAAACAAAAAAGACATTTCTAGCTAATTAGAATTCTGGCTTCTTGATGGTCTCTGTGACTCAAACTCTGGTCAAGTTTTGTTTTTAATCTTCTCATTATAATGAAAAGTCTCTAAAATTTTTAAGCTTTTAATTTCAAGTACTCATTGGTGCTGTTAATCAAAGATGCATTATGTATACATTTCAAACAAACTTTATTAATCAGTCTGCCAATTATTTTTTATTTTTTGTGGTCTATTTCCCCCGCAGGCACCAGCCATCAGTTACTTTTGATCCAAAGTGCAAGCCTTTCAGCCTTGTTCATTGTAGTATTAGTCTATGACCTTCGAAAACAGACTGTTGCTTTGTTTGGGGAAAAAAAAAAAATCTAATTATGGTAGTTAAATGAACTGGAATTAATTAAGTTGTGGATACTTGACATTTATAGTTAATTAGTCAAATCTATCATAAAAATAAAAATTGGGCCTTTTATCTCTCTGTTTTATCAACCATGCTGAGAATCAATAACATTTCCAGAAGTAGGGGACAGGATGTGGGGGTGGGCAGGACCAAGTCCCACAGCCTGTTTGACCCAGAAGGAAACTCAGGACATTATTAAATGATGGCTAGAAATTTCTTAGTCAACTGGAGGGAATAGGTTTGGGCATTTGGAGGGACTTTGGAGATAGTATAATCTGGGGACATTTGCACAGAAGACTTGATACATCAAGGAAATGGGGGCTTTCTGCAGTGCTTGAAGGTTGAGTCTCCATTCCTCCACAGTCTCTGTGACCAAGATGAGCACTGTCAGCTGCAGCCAGGAGATGAGGGGCTGGGAGTCCACGTGAGGCTGGCTAAGGGTACTCAAGCTCCATGACTCTTCAGCCTTCCCTTCAGTCAAGGGAATTACGTATGAGGGATTCAGTTCATGGTGTCACCATGTAGGTATTAGATCACAGAAATATCAACAAACATGAAAAGATGAGGGACTTGTATTTTATTTGGGGGACCCTTACATAAGCTTCCAGTTGCCTTCCAGGATGGCTGGGGTACTTCATATTTCCACCAGCAATGTGTGAGATCATACTTCTCCCAGAATTGTACTGATATTATTGTTCTTCTGAAATTGTTTATAATCTGATGGATGTAATGTTTCTTTGTGAGGCTAATTTCAATTTCCTTGATGACAAGTTAGCATCCTTTCATGGGTTGACTTTTGGCAACATCCTTTGGAATTTATAGTCTTGGTGTATCAATTCCAATTTATTGGAATTATATAGTCTTGGTGTTTCAATTCCACTTTTGGAAACCAATTCCAAAACAATGATGCCATCATATGTAAACACTTATATTCATAACAATATTGTTCACAGCTAAAAACTGGACACATGCCAATGTCTCTTAATAGAGAACTGCTGGCTAAATTATGATATGTTGATAGCAGGAAGTATTATATAGGCACGAAAAAAGAACAAACAAGAGCTATACCATATGACAGGTAAGGATTTCCTTATATTGTTAGTGGATGAGTAAAGTAAAAAGTAGAAAGTAGGCACAATAACATCCTATTTTGGGGATGTAATGCCATCCCTGAACCCAGGCAGGAGAATCCTTTGCCCAGGGTCTTGTTCCAGGCCTTTTCCAGAGTCTCTGTGTGTAGAGATAAAGGGCTGTGCTTACCCAGGGAACGTATGCTTCCATTCAGACCTTGGGACCCTGAAATTTCCTGTTTCAAGAGCTCTAAACCCGGGTCTAAAGTCCACGAGGACCTCTTCCCTTGATCTTTCCTCTGAAGGGTGTCCATGCTATGTTATGCACCCAGAGGGTCAAAGGGAAGCCAAGGGGTAACTTTTTGTGGAGGATGTGAATAGAACTTGAACTAGTAGACTGAGGTGTCCAGGTGTGTGGGTATAAGGTCTCTTGCTGTGTTGGACAGAGTCAGGGCTAAGAAGGGGAAGGGACAGACCAGGGACTGAGGATCTCCATATATATTCTTGCCACAGTCCTATGAATATTAAAGGCAGTCCACCCACAGACATGTGCATTTGACCAATGACCAATGATACTGCACACTGAGAGGACAAAGGCCCCAGAGAACAGGTATCCCTCCAAAGAGAAAGCAGACATCAAGCTATCAGCATCTGCAGAGAAGTTCTAACTAGAGCCCCAAGCGTAACTCTGGCAGAGAACAGTCTGGACATTCCCTGGCAGATTGGACCCATGAGATGACCCAGAAATGCATCCGAAAGTCCAGCTCAGCCTCAGAGCCTGTCCCTTACCCACCCTGGATCAAGACTGTGGATACGGCTCAGAACCCACTGGGGGATCTTTCCTCTGAGTGGCGTCTATGTTTACCCAACACAAGGCTACAGATTTCTCACTACAGACAACAAATCTGGGCATCACCGAACCTCTGCATGTATTTTTATACATGGATACCTCGGTGAGGTGGTTCCTGTGTAAAGACACGAGTCAGGATTTTACCCAAGAGTGATAAAATCCAGATACGGAGCATCCCTTCCAGACTCCTTTTCAATGAGATCATCTTCTCTGCAGATTTTTTATACTTCACAGAAAAAGTTCCATGGCAAGAGATGTCCTTTACTCTTTTTCTTACCCAAATGCTTCAGATATTTATTTGGGCTACAGATGTTGAAAATATGTGAAGTTATCACATAATCATAACATGTTTCTGTTTGAATGAAACATTTACTCCAGTAATTTTTCAAAGTTTTTTTTTTTTCAAACCCTAAAGCAAAAACAAAATGGATAAAAGCTCAGCTGATCTAACTGAATTAGAGCTGGGGATTTCCATCTCCACTCACTGGCTTTCCCTGATCCATCTCTCCATGGAAAATTCTGGGATGTGGGATGAAGTGGTGTCCTCACTAAATCCCTTGCCTATTGAAGCCTAACTTAAATATCACAGATCAAGTTCCTTCTTTTTACTTTAGGTAGAGAAGTGGTTATTAAGAAGTTAACCCTTGGAAGGAAGTAAAAATTCATTATTGTGCAAAGTATGTGAAATATTCGGATATAAGTATAATAATAGCTACAATAGTCAGCCCATTATGAGCACTGTAGGCAAAGCACTGTACCAAGTCTCTTACCTCTATTACCTCATGTAATCTTCTTAACAACCCTATGAGACAGATGTTAATATTATTCCCATTTTCAGATGAGAACACTGAGGCTTTAGGATCCAGCAAGTGGAAGAGCCTGAGTTCAGAGGTGCGGATACTGATGCCAGACTTTTTTTTTTTTATTTTATTTTTTCAGTGCTCCAAGATCATTGTTTATGCACCACACCCAGAGCTCCATGCAATACGTGTGCTCCTTAATACCCACCACCAGGCTCACCCCTTCTCCCCCACCCCCAAAACCCTCAGTTTGTTTCTC
This sequence comes from Enhydra lutris kenyoni, assembly GCF_002288905.1. Taxonomy (NCBI): domain Eukaryota; kingdom Metazoa; phylum Chordata; class Mammalia; order Carnivora; family Mustelidae; genus Enhydra; species Enhydra lutris. The sequence goes on along the minus strand of NW_019154090.1, from coordinate 41,566,599 downwards.
AGTCCACAGTCTTTCATGCTTCATCTCCCTCTCCAATTTACCCCAACTCACTTTTTCCTTCCTTCTCCTAAGGTCTTCCAGGTTATTCCTTATGCTCCACAAGTAAGTGAAACCATATGATAATTGTCTTTCTCTGCTTGACTTATTTCACTCAGCATAATCCCCTCCAGTCCCGTCCATGTTGATACAAAAGTTGGGTATTCATCCTTTCTGATGCTGATGCCAGACTCTTAACCTCTACTCTCTACAGCAGAGTTTCCCAACTGTGGGCGCCACTGACAACTGCAACCACATTAAGTCTGGTTCTAGCAGCATCCCTGGCCTCTCTCCCCACTGGATGCCAATAGCACCCTCTCAGTCATGGCGATCAAAGAGGTCTCCATACTTTACCAAATGCCCCCATGACAGCCAAATCACCCCCACTTGGGAAACATTGGTCAACAGATAGACTAAGTACTCATAAAAATATTTTATGGAGTGTCATCTTCACAGGTGGCCCAAATGAATCGATAACATGGACCAGCTATGTTGCTGATAGAAGACTCCATACAATAGCCACTGTGGGGAGTCACTGATGAAAGAAGTTGATCTTGGGTACTCAAAGCAACAAGTGTATTGACTACATCCCTTCCAGGCTGTCACTGGGTTGCTCCACGGGCACTGGTCCAAGTGTCTCATGCATATTAATCTCTTTTGGAAAAAACGTATCCAATATAGGGCAGTTCCAGATTTGGGGGGGCCCGGAGATGATTCGGTTTGGGGGTCCATTTGAGAATAAAGGAATAGAAAACGTCTAGGAACACAAAATTCAGGACAGAGCCTTGGAGGGGCTTATGTAAGTAAGTGAGGGAGGCCCCTAAGCTTAAGTTTCATTTGCTTTCCTGTAGATCCACTTCTGCACGCATAGAAAAGGTCTTAGAATTCTGCCTCTTTTATGCACACATCAAAAATCCCGATGTAATTTAGCATAGCCACTTAGCATTCTTCCATGCTCAGGTGGCATCGCCGTTTTCTCTTTTATGATGGCCTTGCTCTATCAGAGTGATGGAAGCTTCCTTGTTGCACTAAGATTTATGTGCTCTCGCCTGAAAATACCCTATCCAAATTATGGGAGGGATTTTTCTTGCTTAGTAGCAATTTAATATGACTGGTGGAAAGTAAAACGGAGTAAATACTTGAAAAAGTAAGTTCTGCTTCACTGATGAAAATCATATTGCCGGTCTGAAGTAGCCAACTTTCTGACTATTAAGAAGAATTATGTTTCGCTACCCTGCTCGTAAAGTGTCCTGTGGAAGTCTTCTAATCAATAACCTTTCCTTCGCTTTATTAAGTACAGAAAGTGATTGGGTGGAAAAAATCAACTTGATAAACCTCAGCAATAATTTAATTTGCCTTCTTTAAAATTTCTCACCCAGCAGGCAGGAGTAAAAACTGTGGTGAAAACATTAGGGAGAAGAGTGGATTATGGTAATAAGGAAAGGCAGCCTGTCCCATAATGCCCACCTCGGATCGTTAGCACGATTTCTACTTCATTTGCTGATCTGAAGAAAGGCAGCAGATCTGTAGACGCCTCGCTTTACCCAGCAGGTCCCGCCACACTTCCTAATTAAGAAGAACAACCCCTACCCTGCTTTCCCTCCTCAGGTTCATATCAGGCTCCATCTTTCTTTGCAAAGCATCCAGTGGCAAGATCAAGGCAATAAAGTGATCCATCCCCATCTCTTCTTCTCCCTCTGCATCCTCTGAAAAAGAGCAAGAGTAGAGGTTACATAAATGCTGCTTTCTAGGACCTTCTAGAAGGGATTCTAAAAAGATCCCTTGGTAATACTCACAACCTTAGAGATAGATTCCTTCACCAACAAGAGTCTCTGTGCCCCAGCTGCCAGGGGTGTGGTTAGTACAGCACACACAGCTGTTCCCTTCTCTGGAGGACCGCCCTTGCTCAAAGGTGCACTTGTTTGCTGGGGCTGACTTAACAGAGAACCACAGATGGGGAAACTTAAACATCAGAAATCTGCCTCCTTACAGCTCTGGAGGCCAGAAGTCCAAGATGAGGGTGTTGGCCACACTGGTTTCATTTGGAAGACTCTCCTTGGCTTGTTGACAGCCATCTTCTTCTGGTATCTTCTGGTGTCAACTTCTGGTATCATGCGTGCTTGCACATGCGTGTGCTCTCTCTTTCTCTAGGATAAATAAATAAATCTTTTTTTTTTTCTTTAAAGGTTCTATCTCCAAATATAGTCACTTTCTGAGGTATGGGGCATCAGGACTTCAACACATGAATTTGGGAATAGAGGGGACAAATTTTGGTTTATAAAAAGGGGCACCATGGTAACACAATCCTCAGCTGTTCACAGCTAACAAGTGACATGGGCTTCAAAAGGCTGGCCCTCTTGTCTCAAGATCAGACCGACTCTGTGGTGACTCTGTGCTCCAGAGTTCCCCACGGGATCAAGCCGAAGCTTGTCCGCATCTGAAACCACTCTGCTGCTTAGCTTTGATTCTCTGTCCTATCCTGCTCCCCTCACTTCCTTTCTCCTGGAAGTCCTTCCCCAAGAAACCATTTTCATAAGAATACCCATCTGGGGCTCTCCTTCCAGGGAACATGGTATTTTAGGACTGATCAGAATCTTAGAAAACAGAAGACCCAATTTCTGGCCATGGTGCAACTTGTTGTTTAGCCTTGGGCAATCTGAGCATCATTTTCCTCATGTATAAAATGATGGTAGAGATAAGATGAACCCTAAAATTCTTGCCAGCTCCTGTGGCCGTATGTCTTCTACAAACCGCCAGTACCCCCATATCTCTGTGGTAATTATCGCATCCACTGCAAAACTTATCTCCGTGAAATTGGACTCCTTAGCTGATGCCAAGTGTCTTGTCTTATATTTTTTCCTCCTAGTTTAAGTGGCTAAACAAGAGATGATAAGCAGCTACATAAAGCTGCTACCAACATTGCCCCAGAGACATCCCCAGAGCCTTCCCCATCTTGACCAACTTTAGGGAGAACATTGTATATACCCACATCTGTAATAGGCAAAAGAATTCCTTAGAAAGTATTAAATTGCCAAGTAAAATAGCACAGGAACATTTGTCAATCAATCTGCTAAAACCAGTTTCTTTTCCCATCTGGCATTTGAACACATACCAAGGCTAACTAGTCCACTAGATGGAATTTTGTATTTCAATGAAACTAAAAAGTTATCAATAACACATTATTATTTTATGTACCATTCAAGGAAAAAAACCCACCAATTCCCACTTAGACATGACACATTCTTATCTGCTAGAATCTGTTAATCTAATGAAAGAGAATTTTATCTGCTAGAATCTGTTAATCTAATGAAAGAGAACTTTGTATTCATGTTGAATTTTTTATCTGTATGAAATGAATTAGATTCATTTAAACACATTTTTTCCATCTATCACTCAGACATTAGAAAAGGAAGGTAGACAGGAAATATTATTTAAGATATTCTTAAAACTTCTTCAGGGACGCCTGGGTGGCTCAGTTGGTTAAGCAGCTGCCTTCGGCTCAGGTCATGATCCCAGTGTCCTGGGATCGAGTCCCACATCGGGCTCCTTGCTCAGCAGGGAGCCTGCTTCTCCCTCTGCCTCTGCCTGCCATTCTTGCTCTGTCTGCCTGTGCTTGCTCTCTCTCCCTCTCTCTCTCTCTCTGACAAATAAATAAATAAAATCTTTAAAAAAAAAAAAAAAACTTCTTCACATTTGGAGCTTAATTCTGAATCACTTCCAACTCCATTTTATCAGTGACTCTGTTGATGTCATCTTTCATGTCAAAAGCAAAAGTGACGAGTCACTTCTTAAAACACATGCCCCACGATTACCTATAGGCTTTTCTTCTAAGCCACTTATGCTATTGTAAGGGTTTTTTGGCGGGTGTTTTGTTTTTTACTTTTCATTATGGAGAATTTTGAACAAAGCAAAAAAATGGAAAAATGAACCACACTTCCAGCAAATGCCATCCACAACTTCAAGCACTTTCTGCTCCCCTGTCCAATTTTGAAACAAATGTCTGACATATCATTCCATATGACATGTCGTTCTGACATGTGTCTGAAATATCATTCATCCATAAATCTTTCAGGATGTATATCTTTAAAATCTAGTATTATTTTTAATAGAATCTCAATACCCCTTCAAATGCAAAGAGGAATTAATAATTCCTTAATATCATCAAATATCCAGGCAACATTCGAATTTCCAATTATTTCATGAATATTATAACCTTTTCAAAAACTTTAAAAAATAAGGATCTAAATAAAGTCCTTACATGGTAGTTTATTGATATGTCTTTAAAAAGAAAAAAAAAAAAAAACCTCTCCCTCCACTTTTTTTCACTGCAATTTTTTCTTGAAGAAATTGGGTTGTTGGCCCATGCAGAGTTGTCATCATCTAAATATTGTTGAATTATCCCTGTAGTGTAATTTAAAATATCCCTTTGTTGATTGTGTTTCCTGTTAATTGTTTTTGTTTTTAATCTAAAAGCTTGATCCCAAGTAGGTTTGATTTTTTTTTTTTTTTTTTTTTTTTTTGGGCAGGAACACTCCATATATACTATTGGATTCTTCTGTCAGGAGGCATATAATGTCTGATTTTCTCTTCTTGTGATGTTATCAGCTCTTGATGTTTAATGCCAAGATCCATTAATTCATTAGCAGTTGCAAAAAAAGGTGACATTCCAATTCTAGAATTCTTCTTCATCTCAAGGCTACGAGTTTCTGTAAAGAGACGCTTTCTCTCAGCTACCAATTCTGCAAGTTTTAATATGTGCACCACACAGTGATGCTTATTTCCAGGACCAACTGGCCATGCGGGAGTGAAATAATAATGTAGGTATGCATAGAAGGGCTGTGTGGTATGAAAATAATTCCTTCTTTGGGCATGGCAATCATACTTGTCACTGAGTGGTCTCACATAAAGAGCTGAATGGGAGTCCAGGACAGTTGGGAACAGATGATGCATTTCTCCTAACTCACATTTTCTTCCAGAGTTCTGCATGTGTGCATTTGTGTGTACATTTGTGTGTATATTTGTCAATTGTGAGTTGAACTCACATAAGTTAAAAGCAAATGTGGTGTATAATATTACAAACTTTGTTATATTGTAGGGGTTAGTTCTGTGTACTGTGTGTTTCTCTCCCCTAAGATTAGAAGCACACTTACATGATCTTCATCAACCTCAAAGTCCTCAAAGTCAAGATTCTTGCAAAAGTCACATGCCTTGGATCCCCTCATTCTTAGCTCCCCTTCTGTCTGAGTAGTCCTTAGTTGTGTTCTCCCAGCCACTGCCAAGACAGGAGCCCTGCACAAAGATGCCATGTCTCTAGTAGCTGGGGATCTTATCTATACTGTAACCTAAGCCCTGTTTCCATGGCTCCATGGTGCTCAAAAAATCTAAGCAAAGTAACTATTATTATCCATGTTTTTACACGAGAAAATTGAGGTTAAGGGACATAAAGTAGCTTATGAATAGTAAAAGAGTTAGAGTACAGTTAATGTACCTCTACATTTTCCAAACTAGATTCCATCTAGTATCTCTTTTTCCAGTATAAAATTTTTTAAATGAAGTATAACCTATGGAAAAGTGCAAAAATCACAAGTGCATAGCTCAGTGGGTTTTCACAGAATGAACACAACCATGTCCTCAGAAACCAGCTCAAGAAAGAGAACAGAACTGGTAGCCCCTTCATGTTCCTTCCAGTTACTACCTCATCGAACAGTAAATGTATAAACTTCCAACAGGATAGATTAGCTTTATCTGTTTTTGAACTTTATAGAAATGGAATCATACCAAGTGTACTATTTTGTGTCTGGCTTCTCTCACACAACACGAGGGTTCATCCGTCCAAGAATTACATTTCCCAGGCTCCCTTGCAGCAAGGCAGGGCCATGTGACTAGTTTTGGCCAATGGACTTTGAGGGAGAGTATTACCAGCAGGCATAACTGGTAAGAATCTGGTGTGCCTTCCTCATATTCTCCCTATGCCTTCAGTGAAGACCCCTGAAGGTGTGTATTGAGCCTGGTAGTGTTTAAGCTGGAAGGATGCTGAATGCCTAGAACACTGCTCAGACAAGGAGGGCAGCCTAACTGGGAACATCCACATTTGACTTTGCATGTGTGAGAAATAAACTTCTATCATAGTGAGCCATGAAGGTTTGGAAAATATTGGTTATGGCAACTGGCCAACCCTGATAGATACAGGTGAGCTCCTGGGTCTCTCTATCTTTCAGGACAAAGTTTCAGAGGGAGCGATCCAATGTGGCAAAAGAGTACTTTTCCCTCATGTCTATCTTGCCCCTTTGAAAAAATGATTTCTTTAGCATAGGAAAAGAAAACTGAGCCCCCAAGTTTAAATGTCAGAATAAGGGAGTGGGGGAGGTAGGGAGAAACCAGCTATAAAATAAAGGAATAAAAAAGTAAGTCTATGAAAGAACTGAGAAACACAAGATTGTATTATGATGGAAGGTGTTCACTGTTTTTTTTTTTTTAAGGTGAAGTGTAGTTGACACAATGTTACATTTGTTTCAGGTGTACAACGTAGTGATTGGACAAATCTATTTGTTATGCTGTGCTCACCCTCAGTGTAGCCACTGCCTGTCACCATACAACACAGTTACAGTCCCATCCACTATATTCGCTAGGCTGTGTCTTTCACCCCTGTGACTTATTCATTCCATAGCTGTGGCCTGTACCTCCCACTCCCCCCACCCATTTTGCTCATCCCCTAAGTGTTCACTTCTTACTTCCTTTATGTTTAAAGAACAGAAAGTCTTTTCTCCTACATCTCTATTTCCACATGACTGGAGGATGATAGTGTGTGTTGGAATGATTACAGATTTTTCAGATGTTTACTCCTGAAAAAATATGCCTGGATGGTTCCTGTTCTTTTCATGGCAGGGAAGACAAGTGAGGAGCGCACTTGAATTTTTAATCTAGAACAAAGGTTAGCGAACTTTTTTAGTTTGTTTTTGTTTTTGTTTTTAGTTTGGAGCCAGATCGTAAGTATTTTAGACTCTGCAGGTCACATACAGGCTCTGATGCATATTCATCTTCGGGTTTTTGATTGTCGGTTTACAAACCTTTAAATGTGTACAAGCTGTCTTAGCTCAAGGATCATAGATATACAGGCCACTGGCTGGATGTGGCATGTGAGCCATGGTTTGCCACTCCTGGTCTAGAACGTGACTCACTTTGACTTGGATCCTGATGCCTCTGGATCCTTTCCACACTGTGGAAAGAACCTGCCTTCTAACCCATAACCTGGAGCAAAATTAAACAGGGTGATTTACTCATTCTTTGGAGGTTGCTGGAGAACGGAAAGAGGCTATTTCCCCAGCTTCCCAGCCCAATAATCCTCAGTGAGTTTAGTGGTGAAGAGCAGTCAATAGCCAGAGGCCTGGCAGCCGTGGCTTTGAATCCCTCTTGCCTCACAGGAGGTGGATATGGACCACAGAACCCATGATTTCCTCATGCCCTCTGGCGGCATAGCATGTCCTGGGTGCTATTAACACGAGGATTGCTCATTTCGATTCTGGCTAGGTCACTTTGTAATGGTGATGTTTTGTTTTGATTCTAAACCCCAGAGGCCAGGAGGCGGCCTCTCTAGTCACTGCAACCTTTGAGTTAGAGGCCACTGAGTTCCTAGACTCTCCCAATGCCTGCAACTTTTTGCCCTAGAGTCAGTGTGAGGCCCTCAGACAGATGCTACTAAGCCATTGTGGACACTTTCCCCAGATAGTTGTTTCACTCTTTCTCAGGGGCTTAAATTCCCAGCTGCTCCAAGTGTGGCCTCTGAGCCAGAAACCTCAGCATTCCCTTGAAACCGGATCAAAATGCGGACGTGGGACTCTGCCTCAGAACAATTGAATCTGCATCTGCATTATTAACAAGACCCCCTGGTGATTGGTATGCACATTCAATTTCAAGGTGCAGTGCTGTATCATTCATTTTGTAGACAGTTCAGCTGTATACAAGGTTCTCAACTCCGTCTGTACACTGAGCCATGCAAGGAACTCGAAAACATGCAGCTGCCTGGGTCCCACCCTCACAGTCTCCAATTGATTTTTTTGAGGTGCACATTAGGATCACGTAAGCCCCACTACAAATCAATTAAATCAGAATCTCTGGGAGTGGGTTTTTGATTTAGCAAATCTGCCTCTGCCCCTGGCCCAGACATACTGGCAGTTTCTGTGAACAGCCTGCGCATTTTGGTGTGGGCTGAAGGAGACTTTGTAGTAGGGCTTTCTAGTTAAATACCGCTACATTACAAACTATCCCCGAAGCTCAATGGCTTAAAACAGCAAACATTATCTAGCTAATGAACCTGCTATTTCGACAGGGCTCACCAGGGACAGCTTGTCTCTACTCTAGACAGTGTCAACTGGGACAGCTTACCTGGGAACCATAGGATTTCCTTCCAAGATGGCAGCCCCATGTGTCTGGCAATGTGGTTTTCTCTGTATGTTGGTTGGGAGCTCACAGGGTGCTGGGCTTGGGTACTCTCCATGTGGGGCCTTTCCACTGGCTGCTGGAGCTTCCTCACAGCATGGAGGCTGGGTCCTTACAGTGAGCGCTCCACAGAAGAAGCAGGCAAAAGCTATGTTGTATTTTATGACCTAACCTCAGAAGTTGCATTGTATCCCTTCTGCCCTAATCATGAGATTCAGGGTGAGGAAATAAATGGGAGTAGTATAAAGTCATACTATCAAAAAGAACATGTAAGATGGAAGCGTATGTTGCAGCGATCTTTGAAAAACATAGGTGGCCCACGGCAGACCAACTAGAACATGTTTATATGATGATAAAATGATCAGGGTCAGAACTGTCCCATCAGTTATAACACTAACATAAAAATCTTTCGATATCCAGAAGAAAGAGAAGCCTAACACCAGTATCTAGAGGCTTGCTTTAAACTATAGTGAATTCACAGAAAATTTGAGATCTAGAAATGCCAACCAATCAGGGAACAATGGTCATTGAAAAGATAGTTTGCTTCTCACAGTTCCTGAGAAGAGGTGGCATGCCACATTGTGGGGTGGGGGGGAGTACGTGAGAAACTACTCAGCTTGGTCACATGCAGAGAGAGAAGGGAACTGTGGGCAAGAGCCCATCTGTGGTATCTGCAGGAAAGAAGAGCGGAAGCAAGGTCAGCAGGCTCAGGATTGGCTGGTTTGAGTATTTCCACAGGCCCTGGGCCATAGGAGCTCTCCCTGGTTGTCTGGTCCTTAACCCTGGGACGATCAGGCAAGTGGACAGTGGCCCGGAGAGTCAGAGCCTGTAAGACCTGAGGTCTCTGCAAGACCCCCAGATATCAAAGCAACAGAACAGATAACAAAAGACAGGGTTAACACAATTCTCTGGTAGGATCTATGTTTTTCTTGGGTCTTTTTTAGATCGTCATGGTAACAAATGTCACACAAATGTCATTCAGCTAATATCTGAGTGGCTTAATTGCTCATTGTTCTCCTTCATCTTACACAAGAAGGGACCCTTCTTGGTTGTTGCCCCCAAACTAACTTTTGTAATACCCAGGCAGAAGACTTAGGTCTTGGCAATGAAGAGGATTAAATCCTATCATGAGGGCTCCAGAGGTACAGAAAAAAAAAAGTCTATACATAATCCTATTATAAAGGATTAAGTAGGCAGAGGAGTCCGTTCTCTGTGTATAGAGAATCTATGGGATACTTCCTTTGAGGGATACCAGTTCAGTGGCCAAGGAGGTGAAATTTAATAGGATTATTAAAGTCTATCTACCCTAGAATTTTCCCTCCCTGTCCATTAAAGGGAATTCTGGTTCTCAACACTCATTCTCTTGCCCAGAATCTACATTCAATGAGGCTGTCATCAGAAAAACCTGCTCGGGCCATCTCCATGTGGCTGGGTTTTCTTACAACACAGCAGCTGGGTTCAGAGAGGGAGCATCCCAAGTGACAGCATTATAAGAAGTAGCCAGTCCGAGGATGCGAAGAAAGGGGAACCCTCCTCCACTGTTGGTGGGAATGCAAGCTGGTGCAGCCACTCTGGAAAACAGTATGGAGGTTCCTCAAAAAGTTGAATATAGAGCTACCCTATGACCCAGCAATTGCACTACTGGGTATTTACCCTAATGATACTAATGTTATCTTTAGATACTAAAGATACTAATGTGATCCAAAGGGGCACATGCACTCCAATGTTTATAGCAGCAATGTCCACAATAGCCAAACTATGGAAAGAGCTTAGATGCCCATCAACAGATGAATGGATAAATATACAATGGAATACTATGCAGTCATCAAAAAACGTGAAATCTTGCCATTTGCAACATGTGGATGGAACTAGAGGGTATTATGCTAAATGAAATAAGTCAATCAGAGAAAGATAATTGTATGATCTCACTGATTTGAGGAATTTGAGAAACAAGACAGAGGATCATAGGGGAAGGGAGCAAAAAATGAAACTAGACAAAACCAGAGAGGGAGACAAACCATAAAAGATTCTTAATCTCAGGAAACAAACTGAGGGTTGCTGGAAGGGAAGGCAGTGGGACAGATGGGGTGGCTGGGGGATGGACACTGGGGAGGGTATGTGCTATGGTGAGTGCTGTGAATTGTGTAAGACTGATGAATCACAGACCTGTACCGCTAAAACAAATAATACATTATATTTTAATTAAAAAAAAAAAGAAGTAGCCAGTCTTCTTACAGGCTAGGCCTAGAACTGACACAGAGTCATTCTGATACATCCTACTGTTTTAGCAGCCCCTGGGACAAGCTCAGGGCATAGGGAAGAAGGACAAATTCTACCTCACAAAATGCAGTGATGAAGAATCAACAGTCACCTTTTTTTTTTTTTTTTAAGATTTATTTATTTATTTTAGAGAGTGAGGGAGCATAAGCGGGATAAAGGGCAAGGGGAAAGGGAGAGAAGCAGACTCCCTGCTGAGCACAGGGCTCACCTCAGGGCTCCATCTCTCATGACCTGAGCTGAAATCAAGATGAGCCACCCAGGCACCCCACAGTCATCTTTAATCCATCCCACAATGTGAAGCCTGACGACAAACCAGACTGTCTTCTAGATTCTGAAAGTTCCAGAAACAGGGACTGTTATGGGCTGAAGACCCAACTTGATGCTAATATTATTCTTTTTCCTCTGCTTGGCAAAGGAACATTTTACTGTTTATTCTTGATTCATAATTTCATCAGGATGTGCTAAAGTGTGTGTCTTTTTTCATTAATCTCATTTGGAGCTCCATGAGCACTTTTATCTGCAAACCAAGTCTTTGTCAGACAAGCGAAGTTTTCAATTACGTGTGTGATTAACTCCCTTCCATCTGTTTCATCCTCTCCATCTGGAATGTCTATTAGTCTCTCGTAGGTCTCCTAGTTCAGAACTCCAGATCTTTATTTTTTTCTCCTTGCAGCTTCTATTTCTGTATTATTCTTTCTGTTTTGAGAGAGATTTTTTTTTCACTTTGTACTTTATCTTCTCAGCCACAAATTCAATTGTTAGCAGAGACCACTGTTTTCCATTTTTCTATTTACCGGGGCAAGGCGGTGGCGGGGGGCGGGGGTGTTTGCAGGGGTAAGGATAGGCAACACACCTGAAATTTTTATCTCCAAATTAAATATGAATAAAATCATGCTGTTCAAACTCAGGGAAGCCTTTTGCCTATAATGTATTGTTCTCTCTCTGTGTGTGTGTGTGTGTGTGTGTGTGTCTATAACCTATGGGTGCCGAGGTTTCCACTTACACGTGGCATTTATGAGAGATTAGATAAGTGGGCATCTTTCCCTTGGCCAATTTTAGTACATAACCTTTAAAACTAATTACAACCGCTCAAAATGTGTTTTAATATAATTAACATGAATGATTAATACCTTAATATAGAATACAATTGCTTAAAATTATAGACATCTGGTAAGGACAAAACAAGTAAGTGATGTATTGTATGTTGCCTCAAAAAAAAAAAAAAAAACACAGAGAGAGAAAATTGTAACATTTTAATGAAATGCAAGGATACAGAACAGGTAAGATGACCCAAATGATGACAGACCTTTTCCTTGGGGACAAATCCTGTGTGGGTTTCTTCACATCTGAGTCTCTGCCTATAATTATTACTATATTACAAGTGATCTGTTTTATTTGTTCAGTTGCTGACAGTAAAAACAGGAGGCAGATGTGGGGTGAATGAATAAAATAGTAGCAGCACTTCTTTAGGGGATGTTCTTAAAATGTGAACCCTGGCCCAGCAGCAGCAGAGCCTGAGAACTTTGGAGAAATGCAAATGCTTGGACTGCACCCCAGACCTACAGAATATGGAAACTCTGAAAGTGGGGTCCAGGGATTGGTGTCTTCACAAGTCTTCCAGGCGACTGTGATGTATGCCCAAGCTGAAGAATGTTTTCTCCAATCTGTAGTGCAGTCCAATAAGGCCCAAATCGTCACCTTTCCTATAGACCAGGAAGCTGACACGAGTCACAAAGGTCAAGTTTCTTGTAACTACTCCCTTCTATCCCAATGCACCACACGTTCTTCATTCTCCTCAAACCTCTCCCAGTTCACGCTTCCACACTCTTGGACAACCGCTTAGCTCGTATTTGACATGCCTTAAAAATCATTAAAAAAGAATTATCCAGGGGACGCCTGGGTGGCTCAGTTGGTTAAGCAGCTGCCTTCGGCTCAGGTCATGATCCCAGCGTCCTGGGATCGAGTCCCGCATCGGGCTCCTTGCTCGGCAGGGAGCCTGCTTCTCCCTCTGCCTCTGCCTGCCATTCTGTCTGCCTGTACTTGCTCTCTCTCTCTCTCTCTCTGACAAATAAATAAACAAAATCTTAAAAAAAAAAAAAAAAGAATTATCCATGTAGGCGAGTTTTCTGCTTCTCAGGGTCAATTTTAGTAATTTGTTTCATAAACATTTATGTGTTTATTGTAGGTCACCAAATGTATTATTCAACATGAATTACTTTTTATGTCCTCTGGAGTACACCCAAGGTCCTTTATTTGCCACAATAATTACTTTGCTTACATTTTTTCTAATGTTTTATTATAAAAAAATCTTCAAACCAAAAATGGAAAGAACTGTACAATGAGCCTCCAGATGCCCACCATCTAGATTCTATAATGGTTGGTGTTTTGCTTTATCACAAACCTATCTATCAGTCCATTTTATTTTTTGATAGTTATTACTATGTTGTATATATCAGTACAGTTTACCCCTAAACACTTCAGTATGAGGATTATTAGCTAGACATCAGTATTTGTTTATTTTTTTTTTAAGATTTATTTTGTTTATTTATTTGTGAGAAAGAGGGAGTGCATGTGCAGAAGCAGGGGGAGGAACATTGGGAGAGAATCTCAAGTGGTCTCTGTTCTGAGCGCAAAGTCTCACTAGGGGCTTGATCTCATGACCTTAATATCATGACCTGAGCCGAAATCATGAGTCAGGCACCGAACCAACTGAGCCACCCAGGTAGGTGCCCCCAATATTTGTTTGTTTTTAAGGTTAAATTTCCAAACAGCGAAATGCTTGAATCTCAACTGTTAGATTTGATGAATTTTGGCAAATGCATATACCCTTACGCCTTGAATCCATTCCAATCCCCCGGAGTGCCGGTAGGGAATAGAGAAAGCTGCTATAGAATGATCAACTCTGAGATCAACTCTGAGATGTGCTGGATATTTATTGAACAAAGATAATCATTAGGTATCCAGTCAGGTAAGAGTCATGTGTAATGGAGGAATTAAAACCAGCCTCGAGCACCTCAATTCTAGAAGGAAGTAAAATAATATCAGAAAGACCTGGAGGGATGGTGTGGCCCAATCTCTGTGAATTTGATTGGGCAGAGGAAAGAGAAGACCTGATATTCTTATCACCTCAAACCATATCATACCCATGAGCCACTATCAAAGAAGACAACTTTTAAATAAAATATAGCAGCCAAGACTAGCAGAAAAGCCACAGCATGACTGGTGGAGATAGCGATCTCCGTATACAAAATGAAGATGAAAAACTGAGTAACGTGGTCTAAAAGGTAAATTTTATATGCTTAGATAAGGCGAATAATTATTTTACCAATGCAGAAGTAAAAAGATAGGAATAGCCGCAGCTTCCTCATTTTGTATAGGGCTTGTTCAAATTTTAAGCCAAGAAGTAGAAATGGGGCAGATGAGGAATTTTCTCTCCTGCTCCCTTGTTTAGCTGTGGCACAGGCCCCACCTCCCTCCTGGAACCAAAGCCCATCCCAGAAACATGCAAAGGGGTCTCGGTAAAGTGATGAAAGCCGGCCTGAGTGTAACCACCTACTGGAATTATGTGAAACAGAGACTCACCTCGGCAGCGGAACATTTTATCTTGTAAATGCTTCACTCTGATGCTCACATTAAAAAAAAGGGGGGGGAGGTGTAATGACTGAGCTGGGCTAGAACCACTGAGACATGAGAAATGGGATCCTGGGGGCAGAGTAGAGGGGCCAAGAGGGCCCCTCCAGTGGGCCACACGGGAAGGGGGAAAGAAAGCGAAGGGAGAGTCGGCCTCCTTTACCTCCCCTCACTAAGTTAACAAAGGACTTTTTCTTAAATCCTCACTCTCATCCAGATCCTTGTTTGCTCGCTCCACTGGGCTCTCAGAGGCCTGCACCTTCCCTGCAGCCTGTGAATTTCTTCATGTCCCTGGCCTTCCTCTTCCTTTCTACAAAATGGAACAGATCATTCCCGAATGCAGTAAGGCCTGGGCTGATGAATTTGTAAGGTCGGGATGAGGTTTGACTACAACAGGATAAAACCATTTTGGGGAGTGTGGCCCAGGCCAGCCACTCCTATGGGATACAGTCTGGCCCACGGGAAAGAGGCCCTCTACTGTCCCACACACCTTCGTTTCTGAATGCAACCACTAGATTACTCTTCCGTGAGGCAGAAAGCTCCCCCTTCCACCTGCAGCCTTGAGTTTTCTCTGTGAGGGTCATGTGGCGTCTCTGTCAAAGCTGCAGGGGTAAGACATACAAGGAACTAGTGACAGTTAGTCCTTCCACCAACTTTGACATAGCGGAAACTGACCAGACAGATGGCCTTTTCATTCAACATACCAAAGAATTTAATCTCTCTGAATTAAATTTTCTCTATTAATTAATTCATACACGTTTTTCTTTAGAGCAGGGATAGAAGCCACAATGTCTTCCTCTCTAATGGATCCCATGAAGGGCCATGGATGCTCCCTCCCTCCCTGGTGTCTGTAGGGACCATCCCTGTGTAATGATTCTCATACAAGGTCTCGGATACCAGTGAAGTCCAGGACTCCGGCCAACAGGTCGACCGCTCAGCATTAATTTAGCAGATGGCAGGTACCCCTGTAGCTCAGAACCAGTGCCGCCAAGCAATAAATACCTATGTTTCTTTTGAAGCTTATTTAATGAAATATAGTCGTGTTTCCTCTATGGCATAGCAATCAAGTTATACTTCGCAAGTGAATAAACCATTGTTCTTATTCTATTAGGAACGTCTTCTCTGTGATTGGTTCCCCCAAGAGTCTTGCTTGCTCAAACCCTCACCATGATTGGCTATATGCAAATTAGCCAACCCTGATATACACTGACCATAGCTATGATTAGTGCAGATATTGCTCTGCTACCCGATTTCCCAAACTGGTCATACACTTCATGGATTTTGTAAACCAGCAACCGTTACAGGTTAGTGATGACATTTAATGACAGCGCATCCTCATAATGTGAACAGCCCTCACGTGTGCGTATTGACAGTGAGATGTGACCAGAAAGGGTGTTTTAAAGTCATAGTTCATATATTTATTAACCTTAGTCTCCATAAGACAAATGTCAAGTTCTCATAGGGTCCCCTCAGTGCCCTCCTCACTAGGCTGGAGATGAGAGTGGGCAACTTGCTTCTCTCCTCCTCTTCTAAACACTCTTGGTGAAATAAAAGGAGAAAAAAAAAAGCCACATCCTTTTTATACCCAAGATGTAGGTGTTGTCTTCATCACTGACCAGGACTTTGGCATAGGTGACCTAGAACCTTGCTACAAAATGTGGGAGAATTTGGCATCTGTTTTTGTTTTATTTTGTTTTAAGCCCTTGGAGGACTTGATGGAAACTCACAAAAAAGGTTCTGCTTTTAACATCCTACTAAATATTGCTGTTCTGTTTAAATAAAAAGACATTTAAGTTTGTAAGAAGAAAACCTATCCATGAAACATTGCAAAATCAATTAGCCCAATATGCCAAATGTAAACAAGCAACAGACGTGCTTAAAAATTGTAAAGAACATGCTTATCTTGGTGACTTGAAGACCCAACAGATGCTATTATGAATAAGCCCACTGATGCCGTTTTAATAAGCTAATATCCCCCCAAACATCATTTGTAAAGGGAAAAAAAGGGAAAATTGACTTTTTCCTCTGTGTTGGCTGCTGAGATTACTAAAATAACACACACACACACACACACACACACACACACACACACAAAAGCTTAGAGTCAATAGCTTGTTTTATTTTTAGTGAAATGAACTCATCTTCAAAATGGTCATCATTTCATTTTGACCCTCTGTGTAGCACATAGACTTAAATATCTAGGTGGGAATTGGCCCTGGATGTCTGGCTCACCACTCTATTGCGTCACCAGTGCACTCCACATTCAGGCACTGGGTCACCTTCAGTGACACTTGGCCAAGACACCAAAACCAACCACTTGCTCCTGGTGGGACATGGAGGGTGGCCCTTGGTCAGAACCGGCTCAGGGACAAGGTGTGCTGCACTTGAGGATTCCAAACATCGGCCTCCAAAAGAAGGAGCAAATAAGTTGAAGGTAAGGTCAGTCCTCAGGCATTATCTGTGGTGAAGAGGAATTAACTCTGAGGTAGGGTGCTCAGAGCTTGGCTGAGGTCTGAATCCCAGCTGTGGCTGGCAGCATCTCTCTAGTGGGCTCTGTCCAAAGCCTCTGAGTCATCAGAGTGGTCTGGAATAACACTGGAAGATCAAGACCCATTATTAGTAACAACTGGCAGTGGTCAGGATGCTGGAGTTGACCTTGAGGCTGCAATCATTTATAACATCATCAGTCACTGGCACTTTTGCATGCAAATGGGTATGAGATCACCATTGAGACTCCCAGGGATATTGGGCAGATGGAGAAAGCCTGAAGGTGCACAGGTGAAGGAGAAGAACATTGATTTTGGACAGAAAAGCCTCTGAAAACACAATGTAAGTAAGAACGCATAGATCAACTGTGGGTAGCTGAGGAAGGAGGAGATGATCTGCCCATCAATTTGTTCAACCAGGCAGAGAGAGGAGTGTGACAGAGGGCTCAAAAATTTTGATTTGCATTAGCCTTGTGTCTTATTCATTTTTTTGGACCCATTTTCTTCCAGCTCAGCTGGTCCAGAAAGAATTGTGTTTATTTAACATTGAGAAGCTGGATCCCTCTGGTTCCTACTTGCTTTGAGCAGCAGGAGAACCAAAAAAGAATGAATTCTGAGTACTCAGAAAAATCAGATTTGTAGCAATCCACTGGAGATGGTGTTTGAGAAGAGTTTATTCAAGGGAAACTGGAGCTTTTAGGGCCTGCCAAGGCCAGTGTGTCCTGTGGTGTTGCCCCATGGATTGGCATCCATGCTTCCTGTCAAGAGGCGCCCACCCTCCCTTGCAGTCTGCTCAGGAAGCCCCTGTCTTGATCAGGTCTTGCTATTCAAAGGGTCATTATTCAGCATCATGGCTTCTGCCTCCTCTCTGCCACTTTTTGACCATTTCACTGCTTGCTAACTTTGCTGCCAGGAGGCAGGCAGCAGGGGAAATTAAAGGAGCTGAGCCACGAACCCGCCATTGTTGCTACTGCTGATGAATGGTTGGGATGAAAGGAGATGGAACTATGCCCCAGGTGGAGGAGCAGGATATTCTGAGAATTTTTCAGAGCTCATTCTATCACTCACATGGAAATTTGACAGCTAACTATACGGAGGTCAGAAGTAAGGCAAGACTCAGACCAAACAAGCAAAAAATACATTTATCCTAAGTGATTGTTTTGAGAGTTTGAAATATAAGTTTATGCTAAGTGATTGTTTTGAAAGTTTGGTTTTAGAGTCTAAAGAAAGAAGGGAAGACAGAGAAGCAGTGGTTTTGAATACGAGGCTCCATGATGGTGAAGTAGCTAAGTGACTTCTATGACTCACCAGCACTCCTTCTGGTGACTTCAGGGAAAGCACTTCAGTCAAAGGCTGTCAGTCCATGAACTTTTTGTCAACCTATGAAAGAAAAATTGAGTTTGGGAACTCTTGGGAATTTGAATTAAGCACCCTAGAGAAATACTTATTTTAGAAAGTAGTCTTAAGACTAAAGGAGACTTCCTGGGCCGTGTTCCGGTAAAGATGACAAAGAAATGGATAATCGGAAGAAAATTGAAAGATGGAAAGAAGTAGACTCATTAGCATGTAACTGAGTCATGTTAGTTGGATGTGTAAAGACTTGGAAACATCTGCTGCTGGTGTCTCTGGAGCTCTCTTATGAATCTGCATTTTTTGCTTGGGGAAATAATTCTTCAAAGAACATTCCTGAACACAGGGGCACATTTCTGTTGGGCATATACAAAGGAGTAGAATTGCTGGATAACAGGGTATGCAAATGCTTTAGTGTTTATGGATACAACCAAGGAGTTTTCCAAAGTAGTTGACCATTAGCTTTCTCTTAATGCCTCCTTATCCCTGCTCCTACAGTTTTGTCCAGTCCTTACCTGCTGCCATCATCCATCTCCCATTACTTGGAATTCCAAGCTTGCCTACTGCCTTTGATTGTCCAAGGTTTGTCTGAACACACACATACCCTAACCTTGCATGACACTAAATGTTCTGGAGCTTTCTCTTTGAAAAAGAAATATTTCCTGAAAACCTACCTGTATTCCTCCAGTCCCTAAAATGGCAGGCTAATTGCCTCCAGGATCAAGTTTTTCTTCACACAAGGTCCCTTAAAGACTCAAGGGCACAGTATACCTGTTGCTGTTATGGTTGCTTGGATTCTGATGATTCTCTTTCATGTCTGACTTGATCCACTGTTGGCTGAGTTCCATTAAATCTAATGTGTTCTGTGATCCAAGCCCTCTGCAAGTACCCCTACAAGGGCAAGGTCACATTGCTCCTGTACAAACTCAGTGCATTGGCACTCTGTGCTCCAGTGTCCCATCCATTGCCACCCTCTCTTGGTGCCCATCCCCTGAAGATTTGGTGCCTATGGAGCAGTGTCATTTGGGCTAGGTGGCTTCTTTGGGAGAGGCACCATCTAGGAATCCAGAACAATGTCAACTTTCACAAGTGGACCTTCTGCCCATGACCCAGGGTTCCATCAATGCTATGCATTTTCTTAACATAGTGAGCTGCCTACCCAAGAAGGAAAAAGCACCAGGGGAAATATTTGGGGGAAGGCA
Organism: Enhydra lutris kenyoni; assembly: GCF_002288905.1. NCBI lineage: Eukaryota > Metazoa > Chordata > Mammalia > Carnivora > Mustelidae > Enhydra > Enhydra lutris. The sequence goes on along the minus strand of NW_019154090.1, from coordinate 41,547,179 downwards.
GATCTTTCACACCATCCTTCCACTTCCAACTCTTAGCTGCTCTCTGTGCTTCAGTGATAGTAAGCAGCACTCCCAGGTCCTGCATTTCACTAATTCATTAAGAATCTAACAAGGTTGGGACTAGTTCCAGTGTACTTTTAAGACATAATAGCAATGCTTTTTTTTGTTTATTGAATTTTAAAAATTAATAATCTAATAGAGTACCTAGATTAGCTTACAGTAGTAGATATTAAACAAAAGTATGTTTTTATTAATGTTTATATTATTGATGTATTAATTGTGTTTCTATATGCAATTCAATGCAACAAATATTTATGGACCATTTATTATGCGTGAAGTATTGCAAATAAATTACAGTTTCAGCTTCCAAAGGAGTCGCAGAATTTAGTCCTTAGGGAAATGATTACTCTTGAGGAGTTAGGAGCCATCAAGGATTTTACTGTTAGTATTTGCAGGTCAGTTTGCCCAGAAATAAACCGTGAATCAAAGACATGAGGGTAAGTTGTGGGGGAGGAATTATAGATGTTGCCAACATCTTGCCCACACCTTGCACTCATCTCGATAGACCACAGTCGATGACCGAATACTGGGAGTTGAGAGAATATGGTCAAAGATCAGTCCCTTTGAACTCAAGGTATGACAACCCTGGGATGGCAGTCATGCAAGAGAGCCCCCACATGAGATCAGGCTGAACCTAGACTTCTCCTAAATCCACATCCTTGCTCAGATCCTCCCCCTGCTTATCCTGCTTCCCTCATGAGCTAAAAGTATTTTCCCTCAAAAGCACTCCCTCAATTAATTACTTGTGTGAGACTCCCCATCTCAGGCTCTCTTTCTAGGGAACCTGACCTAAGATAGGAGGGAATCCCAGGAAGCATCAGTAGGAAACAGGTGAACTGATACAGAGAAGGAAGCCAAAAGAATCTGCAGTATTAGCAGATCATGGGGACAACAAGGGTTCAAATCCTTTAGGGTATGGTTACCAAATAAAAATGCAGGATGCTCCATTAAATGAGAAGATTTAACAAACGATAAGTTATTTTTCTTTTAGTAGAACATTGTCCCATGCAATATTAGGATATATTTAATGAAAACATTTTTTCATTATTTGTCTGAAATTCAAATTGAACTGGGAATCCTACATTGTATCTAGCCCCTCTCTGCAGACCTCTAGGAGAGAAGACAGCCTAGAGCATGCCTCAAAGTTGGCCCACTCAAGGGATGAGGGACCTGGGGTATTTATCCTCCAACTAATTCATCACTGATGAAAGGCTACACCTGATGGTATTAACTCGTTGGTTCTTGTGGTTGGTTCCTGTTGGTCTGGTGATGGACTGCGATAAAAACCACCAAGCAGAGAGTAACAATCTTGCAGAAGAATGCTCTTAATTGGTATTGGAATGGTGAGTGCAAAAGGACACAGGCAGGGTGCCAACAGTACAGGCAAAATTGGACCTTTCCTGAATTCCTGACAGCAAAGTTAGATAAAAGACAGAGAACTGTCTTTCCTCAGTTCTCTGGCTGAGTTCAGATTATGACCACAGGATGTGAAGGAGAGAATTAGGTTGAAAGGAACTAGCTGTTGTGTTAAATTACAGCAGACCGAAGGGTGTGTGTTTGTGTGTGTACTTGACAGAGGAAAGGTGGTGTTTACTAATCCAGAAATGGCATGAGAAAATGAAAATTTCCTGAACTGTCATTTTCACCAAAAGTAACAGTGCAATTACAGGAAGTGTCTGGGTAGTTCTAAAAGTCTTTCTGAAACAAGGGAATAAGTTTGCTTTCCATTTTCAGTTAGAATAATAAAGCCAAGTGATTGCCTCTCCATCATCAAGCCCAATTAGATTTTCAAAATTCTCTTTACACCAATAAGTGTCAATACTATGGATATGTATTTTTATCATCAGTTCATTGAGTTTCCCTATGCTATCTGCTCTAACACAAGGGGAGTGTATATTTTCTCTTGTTTTTACCATTCTTTGGGAATTGTTTAATCTCTAATCAAAACCACAATAATGTGCTATCTCTTTACTTGTTTCATAAATGTGTGTATTCTTCTGGTCTAAAGGGCCATGGCCTCACTTGGGAGCAGTACAATTCATTTAGACAGTGGTGAGAAATCTTTTTTTTTTCCCCCTGGGTTCTCTTGGCTCAAATTCTAGTTCTAAATTATTGGGAATAAATGTAATTTGGTCTTGTGACATGTGATATATTCAACTGCTTTAGGGAGAAATCATAAAATATTAATGAAGTGAAATGTCTTTTAGTGGCATGTCAGAGGTTAGAAGTTGAGTTTCATTGTTTCTAAATAATGTTAAGAACATTCAGGCTTCAGTTCTTTTTTTCCCTTTTTTCCTGTTCTTAAAAGGTGAGTATTATATTTGATTAATTTTTAAAGTCATGGTAATGACTAATAGCCTATCCAAACTGGACCATGAACCAGCTAGACTAAGCCCCATTTGTATCTCTGTCTTTAGAAGCAATGTGAATGGACAGTAGCCAGGACAACCATGTACATTTGTACAGGTTGTCTACAAAGATGTTCAATCAAGTTATTGAGTTGGGGCAAAAATCCAGCCATATTCCATTCATGAAGTCATGTACCCTGGGGCAGGGATATTTCCTTCTTAGAGGAAGGGGCAGTTTCCTTAAAAAACACAGAGGCAGGGGTGCCTGGGTGGATCAGTCAGTTAAGCATCTGCCTTTAGCTCAGGTCATGATCCCAGGATCCTGGGATTGAACCCCACATCAGGCTCCTTGCTCACCAGGGAGTCTGTTTCTTCTTCTCCCTCTGCTGCTTCCCTTCTCATCCTCTCTAGTTTGCTCACTCTTTCTCTCAAATAAATAAAATCTTTGAAAAAAAAATGAACACAGAGGAGGCCAAATGAACTATTAAAACTCCTAGCCATAGCCCTCCAAGGCTTGGTTTCTTCTAATTTTGAAACCAAGATATTTTGGCATTCCTGGCAAATTTTTGACCTCTACCTATTCTACTGCTGTGCTTCATCAAGACATGGTAATTTATTGATAATACCCAGGATCTCTTCATTGTTGTAGGGTCCTTCCTCTCAAGGCCTTCAGAAAATTCCAAAGTCATCTAGTTGTTCCACAGTGCGGGGGGTGGGGGGGAGGCAAATGTCCCTATTCTCACAAACAATTTGGGGTAAGGAATTTTCCAGGCCATGTAAGAACTGTCCATCACCACAGATTTCTCAACCCAGAATGGGTATAACACTGTTTGCAACACAGCCCTTTTGGGGGGATAATTCTGTGAAGACAGGCTAGGATTGAGTGGGGGAGAGCAATTCTTATCACCTTGAGGCTGTGACATAAATCCAGGGTGTCCAGAAGGCTAGTGCCAATTTAAGTTTTAATTGTTTTGGAAGTACAAATGCTATAAACTTAGGACAAATGGCATTTGAAAGTTAATTATTGGGGTGTCCGTTTGGCTCAGTCTATAGAGCATGTGGCTCTTGATCTCAGGGTTGTGAGTCCAAGCCCCACATTTGGGTGTGGAGCCTACTTAAGAAAAAAAAAAGAGGGATGCCTGGGTGGCTCAGTCTGTTAAAACGTCTGACTCAATTTTGGCTCAGGTCGTGATCTCGAGGTTGTGAAATCAGCTCCGCATCAGGCTGTGTGCTGAACATGGACCCTGCTTAAGATTCTCTCTCTCCCCCTCCCTACTCCTTTTCTAAAAAAGAAAAAAAAAAAAGAAAGTTAATTATTAAAATTTTCAGGTGGTAATATGTTCTTACTAAATTTAACATAACCAACTACCCTGCCTTATGTATCGCTATAGTCCATTTTAAACATTGTAGATTTTATCAGCTGCTGTTCAGTGATCATCCAATAAGAGAGGCTTCACCACATATATGATAGTATGGACATGACTCCCCAGTGAGACAGCCTAATGGAGCTACATCAGGCGATGCCATTGCCAAACAAGAAGAATCCCACGACAAATCCACTGGCCTGAGAGGTGTTACCTGGAAAACTGTTGCATGTAGAAAACTCAATTGAAGATGTATGGTGTAAAATGTGTGAAAGTGAACTTAAGCAATCACACTGTCAAAAGATTTTTTTTTTTTTTTTGGTAGATGGTAACATTGACACTTCTGAAGTCATTCATACTTAAAACTACACAGAAACTTCTGGAACAGGCCATGTGGTTCTGTAGGATGATGCGAAACTTTCACCTAGTACCATATTTAATGTGCCCAGAATGCCACGAGGTCAGCTTTCTGCCCCCTCTTTATGATCCAGTAAGCTGGATCTCCAGTTCTGGGCTGTTGACACAGGGGCTGCCAGCCTTATGTGGCTACTGAACACTGAAAAATACTAAGACAGAACTGGTATGTGATAGAAGTCTAAAACACATACAAGATTTTCAAGATTTGGTAAGAAAAAATCATGTAAAATATTCATAAAACTTTCATATTGATATTCATTGAAATAAAAAGAGTTCGGGTTGGGTTAGAGAAAAAATTTTCAAATTCATCCTACCTATTTATTTTTAATGTAGCTGCTAGAAAATTTGTAATTACATCTGAGGCTCACTTTATATTTCTGTAGGACAGCACTGTTCTAGACCCATGCATCAGCACTGGCTGCCCACAAAGAGAAGTCTGTTATGTGTGTGTTTCACAGCGAGGGATTCACTGGATTAATGGAAGGTATTTGGGGGCTATTTCAATTTTCTGGAAGAGTGTTGAAGACTACAGAGTTTAACCTAAAGGATTTGTTTCTAATGATTAAATTCAGGAACCATTTTGGATGTGTAGTAACTTATTCCACTGAGAGATAAAGTCAGAATGAGGGCTGAGAAGACCTCAGAAAGATGCCCTGTATCTAAGCTGTTGCTTTGCCTCTAAGCTTTCAGGAACCAGCTTCCAGAAGCTTCCATTTCTCTGTCAAGCTAGGAGGTGACACCAGAGCACCTGCAAAGCCATCAGCAGGGGCCAGCAATGTCGGATGTGCAACTGTTGCCAGCTTCCTTCATTAGGGCAGGAGAGGAGAGCTGGTTTGGATTATAAACTCATTTCCAGCTCAGTCATGCTTTTTGACTGTATGTTAGGAAAACTAACAAATACCAAGAAATCTTACATAAGATTCCATCTGGGTGAAAAGATTTTTTCTCACCTGGGAGCAGTACTTAAATATGTTTATACCTCAGCCTCTAGCTTAAGGATCTGGACAATTAAGGCGGCTCCTACCTGATGGCCTAGAACCTTCACTTCATCATCACTAGAGTGGAAGAGAGTAACACCCACCTCATGAAATTATTTGTGTGAACAACAGTTATGAAAAAAAAACCAAACAGCCATGAGGTGCATCAACTAGCCTTTGCTGCATAACAAATGATTCCAAAATTAGCAATTTATCTCAAATTATCTCAACATCCCATGGCTGTCTTTATGGTTTTTCTGCACTGAGCTTGGGCTCATTCATGCAGCTGCATTCAGCTTCAGGATTGGTTGGGCCTCTCTCTCCATGGGGTCCTTCATTCTCTAGGGGGCGAGACTGGGCTTCCTCATATGGTCATGGCAAGATTCCCAGAGGGAAGCACCAGTGTACGTGCACTTATCAAGCCACTACTGTCCTCCCATTAGCTGAGATCTCATTGGTGAAAGCAAGTCACATGACCAACTCCAGCCTCCTTTTGAGTGGTGTTAATACTGGGTGCCATGTTGCCTTAAGTGCCATTTTTTAAACAATCTACAGCACCAGGCTACCAGTTACTGAATCTTTACTATCGCTAGACACGGCGATCTCACAGATCTTATGTCATTTAACTTACAACCTTGGGGAGGTTGGTGCTTTTAGCTCCACTTACGGATATGACACAAAGGCTGAGTGAGATGGAGCAATGCTGCTCAGGGTTCGGTAACTAATAAATAACAGAACCAGGAGCTACTTACTGGCCTCAATCCCTCTAAAATTTTGTTCTAAAACCACTAATTACACCTCACACTCAATATTAGGGGAAAGAAGGAAAAGAGAAGATTCTACTCTCTGCAGTGCCTTGAATCACCCTCAAGGACTTCCTCTGGCCAGAGACTTCGAGGTTTCAAGAAACAAAGCAAAGAGCTAAAGGCACGGGACAGCCCCACTTAACAGCAATCCGAGATGCCTCACCTTTTCAAGGGTTTGCCTCTTAGCACGAAAAACCAAAGAACATCAGATGGGGGAGCCTGGAGTGACCACGGCTATTCCACACATTCTGACAGCTCTGAAGTTGCAGGAGCTGGTAAGAACGGTGAAACTCACTGAGATTTCAGTACTATTTGATTTTCTCCCCTTTCTCCCGTTCCCCGTTGATTTTTTCCATGTTTATTTCTAAACTCCATACCCGAAGAAGCAAGATATTAGACAAATTAAATATTCCACCCAGCCTATAAAGTCAGTGAAAACGATCACAGACAAGCTCCCGCAGAATGGGGGTGCCATTATCTTTCTTAGAAAATGGGATATGGCTTGGCAAGTGAGCGTCGCCATAGAGAGGCAGAAACCCTCTCCTTAGATAAAAATCTCATTAATAATTCTTTTCTCAAACAGGAAAGGAAGAAGAAAAGATTTGTTGAGATGGAGACTGCAGAAGCAGATAACAGCGATCCCTGGCTGCAGCCCCGAGATGCTGGAGGAAGGCGCGGAAGGTTACGTCAAAGAGGATCGTTAATATTCATGGCGGCATCTGGTACTATGTTGCCAGGAGACAGTAATGAGAACAGAGCATCTTCCAGGTCTAATGGCACTGCGGATGCCACATCAATCCCGCCGTCCCCAGAAATGAGATCTCTATCATTTGCAAACACGGAAGCGTTGGTGGCTTGGCTGTCATTCCAGAAGGTCACTAAAAGATATGCAAATGAGATGCCCATATTTCTTGGGCTGACACCTACCAGGTTCCCTGCACAGCTCTGCCTTCACGGACATCTTCTGACAAGGAAAGTCATGCAGGGGTAGAGGGAACTGGGTATCTGCTCTTGATCCTGGGAACACTTTGTGAACTTCTGTCCTCCTGGATTAGGTTTACCTCGAGATAGTCTCTACATGAATATCTTTGGAGGAATTTATCCTTGTCAATTTTGTGCTCTCAAAACTTGTGTGAATGTTTTAGCTTCCCCAACTGTAAGCTCCTCAAAATCAGCCACCAAAATAGGTAATCATAACCCCCTAAGCCCTGTGCTTCCTTGGGTTCTCCCAGGAGCAGACCCTGAGAAAAGATTCAAATTATTCATTTCTTCCCAGGATTAATGGGATTCTAAATGGGGGAGTCGTTTCAGGATCTTATCCGTCTCTACTTTCCCCCTAATGGAGCTAGAACTTTTCTTTGTACATGTTTAGAGACCAGGTACGTGTAAAATTCCTTTTACATTTGTATCAAAATTTCTCAGTTCCCAGTTATGCTCACCACAACTTGGTGGGCTATTTATTTTGTGTTTGCCGCATATGGATGAGGACACATGGTGAATAAAACTAGAGGAAGTCCTGGACCTCTTGGAATTACCTTCCAGTAGGGAGTGGTGGGGGAAACAGACAATGAGCACACATATGCATTAATTCATTCATTCATTCACTTAGTCATACTTTCAGCAGGTAGTTATGGATCACCTATTCTGTTCGAGGCATCCTTCTATGCCCTGGGGATGCAAATGGGATGAAACAAAGTTCTGCCTTCTTAAAGATTTTGACTCAGTAGGGGACAATGAAAACTTAGAAATCCATCATAGGTGGAAATAAATGCAGTGAACCAAAATAAGACAAGAAGAATGACTAGGGCTTGGTTGTATCCTTTCACCTGGTGATCAGGGAAGTCCTTTCAGAGGAGGTGACGTTGAGCAGAGACATGAAGAAGTCACCCAAACCCTGGTGCCCTGCGCCGGCTCATCTTGGCTCCCAAGTATTGATGGAGCACATATCTTCTCAACTCCATTTTCAGTGACATCACGCTGGGAGCATAAAATTAGCCACGGTGAATTTGTACACCACAGATCAGTAAGTGCTATGGATCAAGACTTTTTTTTTTTCCCCAGAGTCTGTTATTAAGTATTTATCAATACCCGATTGGATGCAAATACCCAGGGAAAGAGTTTTCTTGGCAGAAAGAGCATCCAGTACGAAGGCCCTGGATGGCAAGAATGCTTATCAGAAATGTCAAAAAGATCAGTATGCCTAGAACTGGGGTCCTTACCACCTAGGACATTTTTAGACTTAAAAGTTTTGGGGTTCTATCTCAGACCTCCTGAATCAGAAATTCCAGGGCCCAGGAATCTGCATTCGAAACCCTGCTGCAGGTGACTCTGCTGCAGGGGAAAGTTTGACAACCAGCGGTCTAGACTAAGCACAATTATGAAGCAGGTCAGGGGTCAAAGCAAGGTTGGAGAGTGAGGCTTGATCACAGGGGGCTTTCTGGCTTTGATAAGGACTTGTGATGGTTAACTTTATACATCAACTTGCCTGGGCCACAGTGCCCAGATGTTTGGCCAAACATTATTCTGGATTTTCTATGGGTAATATTCTGGATAAGATTTACATTTAAATTGCTGGATTTTGTGTAAAATGGATTGCTCCTCACAATGGAGGTGGTTCTTATTCAGTTAGTTGAAGGCTTAAATAGAGCAAAAGACTGACTTCCCTGAGCATGGGGGAGCTGTGCCAGCAAATGGCCTTTGACTTGAACTGCTATAACAGCTCTTCCCTGGGTCTCCAGCCTGATGGCCCACCCTGTAGATTTTGAAGTTGCCAGCCTTCGTAATCACATGAGCCAATTCCTTAAAATAAACCTCTCTCTCTCTCTCCCCTGCTGGCCCTGTGGTTTGGCTTCTCTAGAAAACCTTGAATAATACAGGACTCAAGCTTTTTCTCTTAGTGAGGTGGAACACTGAACAGCAGGAGGACAGGAAGAGGAAGAGGTTTGAATCAGAAGCATGACATTAACTGACATGTTTTCAAAGCTTCCCGCTACAACTAGGGCCCTATGGCTCCAGAGCTAAATACTGACTTCAGCCATTTCAGACAGCTAAATGCAACATGTGATCCTGCATTTGAACTTGGTCCGGGAACAGGACATCAGTGAACAGATGGTGGCATCTGAATAAGGTCGGCAGGTTAGTTAGTAGTGTTGTTTCAGTGTTAATTTCCTGGTAGTTGGTCTTCATCTGTGATGTATTGAGAGGTCCATGTTTGGAGAAGTTGCGACAAAAGTGTGCAGAAATTCTTTTGCCCACATTTTGTAAATCTTGTATTATTTCAAAGTGAGTATTTGAAAAAGGAAGCAAAAACTAGCAAAAGCAAAGATCACTAGCTGCTCTTGAAGAGCAGACCGTGGGGGAGCGTTAATAGTGGCTGGGACTCTGATGGGGGTAGCAGAGAGTAATAGATAACCTAGAGATAAAATCAGAAGTTGAAGTGGTCATAACCTCTGGACTACAGTGGGCTTTCTTGTTTATTGATAAAAGTCCTCCATCTCAAAAGGGATTAAACAAAAAGGAACTTGTTGACTCCCAGGACAGAAAAGTCTGATGGCAGGTGTTAACCTTAAAAATAAAACAGCCAGGGGCACCTGGGTGGCTCAGTGGGTTAAAGCCTCTGCCTTCGGCTCAGGTCATGATCCTAGGGTCCTGGCATGGAGCCCCACATTGGGCTTCCTGCTCAGTGGGGACGCTGCTTCTCCCTCTCCCTCTGCCTGCTGCTCGCCCTGCTTGTGCTCTCTCTCTCTCTTTGTGTCAAATAAACAAAGAAAATCTTTTAAAAAAAATAAATAAAATGAAACAGGCAGTTAATTTACCAGCAAAATGGGTTTATTCCAAAATAGCAGAGAATTGAAACTTGGGACAAGCAAGCTTTGGCAAAACTATAGGCAAGCCTGGAGAACAAAGGAGAGGAACATTCCTCTATAGAGGAAAGGAGGGAGTTGGGGGGTGGGGGACAGGAGTTATAAGCAAATAGTGTAACGGGCTAAACTGAGAGCTCAAAGTGTTGCCAGGCAAGGGAAAATCTTTCTTCCTCCTGCGGGGGGAGTAAGGTAAAGACTTCCAGTGGAGAATGCAAGACCTCTCTTCCTGTCCTGGTTTGTAATTGATGTTAAATGGCTGGGAGTGAGAGCTCCCCCTTCTGGCTTACCTCCTCCATTGTAATGAGGTTTCCCTGTATTAATTTTCCCAAAGATACGGCCGGCTTCAGGAGCTCAAATACCATCATTATGGCTCAACCCTCCTTTTCTTCATGGCACATTTCGGCATTCCTCTATATTGACATAATCCACAAGCTGACCACAGCGTCTTTGGGCTTACATCCTTTTTAAAGCTGGTAATACCATAGGAAGTAGGGCTCCTCATTTCCGAGTGGTCCAAGGAGAGTCCCAGAATTAAATAATTAGGCTCACCTCAGGTCATTTCCCCATTGATGGACTAATTTTGAAGGAAACCAAAATATGTCACCTCAAAATACGCCTCTTTGACCTAAAAATTATTTTGAGCTGAAGGCAATTAGGAAGCAGTAAACACAGAAAAACCTTCCCCTCTCAGCCTGAAAGCCTGAAATAAATTCTGCTTTTACTAGAGACAGACTCTTATCAGCCCATTGGGGCACCAGAGGAATCTGCAAACAAACTTGTTAAATTCACCCTTATCTCCATAGTCACTTCCCCATTTTACTGCCCCAGCCCAAATCCCTCTGTCTTGTCAATTCTTCCCAGATTTATTTCTTCAGCTAGGAGGTATAAAAGCTTCCTGCTCTGGTCACTTCTTTGGGTCTTCATTCTCAGCCCCCAAGCAGACATAAAGATTTAAAATAAAATGTGTATGCTTTTCTCTTGTTAATATTTGACAGTTTCCTTTTCAGACCCAGTCAGGGACCCTAAGACGGTAGAAGAGAAATTCTTCCTGCACTTGGAAGGATCCATAGAACACAATGACTGGCCAGTACTGGGTCATCTGACCACCAAGGTGGCTAAGGCCAGGGGCGAGGAGGGGTCATTTTCACCTAAATCTGTGGGCCAGGAGTTGGGGAGGGGTGATTTCCCTTTAAGAAAAAAAAAAAAAAAAAGATGTTATATCTGGAGGGAGATGGATGATAGGAAAATTAAATTAACTTAAGTCCCATATGGTAATGTGGGTAGGACAAATATTTTAGTATTTATGGACAACTCAAGGTGATTTACTTAGAATGATAATGGTGAATAAGTATTTAAGCAGGTGATCCAACCTCTGTCTCAGAATTCTTACTTGTTCCCCCATGGTCAGTCACAGAGGTCTGTCCTTGGAAGGGTGTACATCAGTTCCCATAAAGATAATTTTTAGTCACTGGAGTTAAGAAATTAGGCTGTACTCACTTTGTCTTTAGTTGTCAAATTGCTCTCCAAACTGTTGAGAAGAGTGAACACCAAACTAACTTAAAACTTTAAAACCTTGAAATTTTAAAAGCATCATCCTTCCTTCTTCCATAAAGTTCTTCCCCAATTGCTGGAAGTGAGACTGTGGTTCATTCTCCCTGCCCTTTATTTATTATCCTGACATTCAGTTATTACTAAGGGAAGTGGGGAGCCAACTCAATGTCCTCTAGGAGGCCAGAGCTCCCTGCAGCCCAGTGAATTCATCCGTCTTCCAGTCTGTACAGCCCACCGACAAGGCTGGGGCAGCAGGGCAACAGACGGCAATATCTCTGGAGAGGATCAGAAAACCTCCCACCAGCAGCTAACTGGATTTTGACCTGTGTCAGCTCACAGAGCCCTGTCCTGAGTCCAAGGGATGACCAAGCCATGGGGGAAGGGGAGGCAAGTGAGGCTGGTGGGTCTATAGGCTGGTTGCCCAGGGAAGGAACTACCTACCGCCCATCCCACCCTTGTCCCCCTCCCACCCATGTCCCCCTTTCCCTCCCCGGCTCTGCCCGACAAGTTTTCTGCCTTTGGTGTGGACAACGTGGGCTTATGGTCTGGTCATCACGTTTGGACATCCAGAATTCTACTTGTTCATTTTCCACGTCTGCTGACAGACTCAACCCAACAAATGTATGTCAGAAAGATGCCAGCTTACTAATGTGCAAGAGAAGAGATGCCTTTTCAGTATTCAGAGTACTCGAGTTCTCCATCCAAGACACTGTTTCCAAGGATGAAGGTAGATGGAGAGTCAGAGCAATTATTAGAAGGCTGATTGCAGGCATTGCAGGGAGGCTGAGCCGCAGAGCCAAGGGAGATGGGAGGTCCTGTCTGATCCTTTACTCTGCACATGGCAGAGTCTAGCAGGTTGAGTCAGCCACGAAGGCCCTTTCCAGGGACAGAACTGGGCTCAGACATCACTAATCCATCACCGATCTCATTCAGGCCAAGCCTAAATACAACTAAATAGGGTATTCCAAATATCTACAACCAAATTATTGGAGGTGGCACAAGAGATGGTATCTCTTAGGTGTGTCTATTATGTAGTAGGCGTATATATAAGTTAGGTATATACACGCACACACACATTAGTTTGAGGATTGTACGAAAGTAGGTTGTGACCAAATTTGGCTTAGGAGTGGTAGTTTGCCAATCCCTGACTAAATTATAGGCCTTATTTTAAATACTCTGGTCAAGAGATACTAAGCAAAAGGGAATGGATTGGGGCGCCTGGGTGGCTCAGTGGGTTAAAGCCTCTGCCTTTGACTCAAGTCACGATCCCAGAATCCTAGGATCGAGCCCCACGTTGGGACTCTCTGCTCAGCAGGGAGCCTGCTTCCTCCTCTCTCTCTGCCTGCCTCTCTGCCTACTTGTGATCTCTGTCTGTCAAATAAATAAAATCTTTTAAAAATTTTAAAAATTTTTAAAAAAGGGAATAGATTTCTGGTACAAAACACAGGCAGCCACTTGGAATATTTGGTACCTGTCATGACTAAAGGTGCTAAGACCTGTTAAAAAATTTCAACTTTGGTTTTTTGGTTTTTTTTTTTACTTTTTTATTTTTCCTAAGATTTTATTTATTTATTTGACAGAGACAACACAAGCAGGTGGAGTGGCAGGCAGAAGGAGAGGGAGAAGAAGGCTCCCCGCCGAGTGGAAAGCTGGATGTGAGGCTCCATTCCAGGACTGGTCCCAGGACTCTGGGATCATGACCTGAGTTGAAGGCAGAGAAGCTTAACTGACTGAGCCACCCAGGTGCCCAGGTCAGTGAGTTTAAAGATTTTAAACTGAGTGAGTTTAAAGATCTAACTGGCATTATTCAATGATTTAAGAATCAGGCAGCATCTTTTTTAGCAAGTAGAGAGATGTTCCGAAGAGTTGTACAAAATGGAAGGTGAGGGGGCAAGGAAGGTATTAGCAAAAGAAAAGAAAGGGCAAGGTCAGCTTCTCTTAGGGAGAAGATCAGGGGGTTATAAGACAGATCACCTTATCTTCCTTTGGGGCATGGAGAGGGCCCATGTGGCAGATTACCTTAACTGGTGCTGACAGAAGATTCCTGACTGGCCGGTTAAGACTACATTTCTGGAGGAGGTTAAAATTGCAGTGAGGTATTAAGTCCAGGTTTGGTGACTTGGCATAAGAGGGTCTTTATAGAATAGAACCAGGTGGAGTCTACCTTTCAATCCCCACATACAAAGAGTGAGGGTATTTGGGGAGTTCCAAATTCAGGGGTCAGGATGCTTCTATTCTCATTAGCATGTCAATGACAAGGTCAGAATCCGAGGTTCAGAGACCAAGGTGCCAAAGACAACCTTTCCAGTTACTTTGTCTACTGCCCTTGGTTTCTCTATTGCAAGATTAGTAGTAAAACCACTAAAAGATCTACATTCCTGTCTTCAGGGACAGCAAAGAGGAGAGCTGAGAAGACCTCTACCTCCAGTCTTGGACAGGGTCCGCAAGGCCGAATGGCAACGGTGGGGACAAAACCCAGGGGGAATCCTGAGCCTCAGGCATCAGCCAGGAGGGAAAGGAGATTCATAGAGACTGGGCTTCAGACATGACACTGAGCACCATGCAGTAAGAAGATGGGTTTCTTCTCTCCAGTGCCAAAAAACAAGTCTAACTCTGATTTTAAAGCATGAACCGAAATCAGAGTCCTCAAAAATTCTATTGCTGAAAGTATGGCACCCCGGCTAGAGAAGGTTTATGGTCTCTCTCTTGCCTCCCTCACTCTTGCTCTCTCTCTCTCTTCCTCTCTGGAAATGAGATTCACAGTGAAACGAATTCTGCCCATGTAGCCTACTGATGCAGAGAAGCTCTGTTGTCGTTACAGTCCATTAACTTTCTAAGGCTCCTCTTTCGGAAAATTGTTTTTGGTCACATGCCTTAAGACAGGAGAAAAACACTCTTGGAAAGCTGCAGAAGCTTTAAAAGGATTCGAGAGGCTTTCAAAAGCACTCCAAGCCATTCTAGGTGTCACACGTGTTGACATATCCCAGAGAACCTACTTCACAGTATCTTCAGATTTGGTCTAACAAATTCTCCTCCCCTTTTCTGCTGGTGCCACGGCTGAAAGAAACAGAGTTGAAGGCAGGCCAGGTGGTGAGTCTGGCATATTCCCAGCAGCCAGGAGCATTGGTGCGGACTGACTCCTTTTTCAAATTGAAGAGATGTATAGAAAATAAAATAAACAAAGGGACAAAAGGACAGAGCCACCTGGGATGCTGCTATACCACATTTTTTGGAAATTGACCTACCATCTCACTGAGCTTAGAACATAGTCTGAGGTGACTTTGGTCTCCTGCATCCAGGGACAGGAGAAGGGGCAGGAGAAGAGGACATCATGCATTCCCAGCGTGGCTTCCTTAGTTCCCAACAGCAATGTGAATTTCCAGAGTGTGAAACATCTATATTAAATTAGCAGTTCTAACGCAATATTAAAGACAAATATAAATGTTTCAAGGCAACCTCTGTTGGTTATTAATCATTTCATTATCCATTAATGAATCGAAATGATTCATTTCTTTTAACGTATGATTAATGCGTGTGAATAATTCAGAGATGTTGTCTCCAAGTAGAACTTCTTGGTCTTTGTCCTTCCTCCCTTTTTCTGATTCAGTAGTGGTTTCAACTGCAGTTGCCCAAGCCACCCTATTTCACACAGAAAGGGATCTACTACAGGGAAGCAGGTGCTCCCAAAGCCATTGGGAGGATGCAGAAAGGCTTGAGGTTGAATTTCCAGAAGGACCTTGGGAACAGACCTCCTTAAGGAGCTGTTGCTGGGGCCATGTTCAGGTAGCCATAGATGCTCCCCACAGCCCCAGGTCATATGGGCTCTGTAACGATCTGAGGTCAGGAAGCCATCACCACACCATTAGCTCCATGAACATGTCACCTTGGCTGTGACCCCTCCTGGTAAGTAGGTTTCTCCTGCCTGCTCTCTGAGAGCCTGGGACCTCCACTATCATGGCTGCCAGCAACTTGCTCTCTCTCCTTGGCCACACTCCACTACAGACACATAAGAGGGAACAAAGAAGCAGGAAAACAGTCTCTATCTTCGTGTTGCCTTCGAATACTCTAGCTGTCTCCTGAAAATAACTGGGTTACCCCCAGGGACAATGGAGTCCAGCAAATGTAGGCTTTATCTTTCAACCTCTAGCAAGAAGGTTAGAAGTAGGTGGGGTGGAACAGAGTAGACAAAACTGGGATGTCTGCTCGACCTTCCCTTCTTACATTGTGATATTTTCATTTAGAAACTTCTTTCAAAGACTAATGGCAGCCAAAGTGTTCCTCTTTCCAGGTTGATCTATATGAACTGAAAATTTTAAATGATAGGGTTCTTTATTAAGTTGTCAGATAACAAGCCTCAGGATAGATTTATAAAATTATACCATATTAGAAAACCTATGTGAACAGTGTGTATGTGGGCTTTTGTGCAGATGTGTGCATATACACATATGTACATGTACAAAACATGCTTATACAAGAATCAGGACTGTGTAGGCACAGACATAAGTGGAAGCAGAACACAGAAAAGTCTAGAATGATATACATTGCACCCATCAACAGTGATCAACTCTGGGTATAGAAATAAGGCATAATGTGGGAGAGAAATTTTTTATTTTTATAGCTTTGTAATATTTGAAAGTTCTTTTAAAAAGCTATATGATGTTTAAAGTATTTTAATATATTTTTTAAAGATGTATATATTTATTTATTTGAGAGAAAGCACGCTGCAAGTCTCCTGCTGAGCATGGAGCCCAATGTGGGGCTTGATCTCCAAGACCCATGAGATCATGACCTGAGCTGAAACCAAGAGTCAGATGGATAACTGACTAAGCCACCCAGGTGTCCCTAAAATAGTTTAATACTTTAAAAGTCTTGAAACCGTATCATCTGTGAAGAGTTGTGGCAGAGACTTCTGGGGTGCTGATCTGTACAGTGGCTCCATGGGAATCTACATAGGTAGAAACATCCATTACACTGTACACAAAAGACTGTCATAGTTTACTATACATGATTTATTCTTCAATAAAACACTCAAGTAAAATAGATAAAAGATATAACAGTCTCAGATACTTGTAAGGTATGAGAGAGCAATGTGACAGCCACAGCTAAATAATGTCGAGTTATGTGGCCTTTGGCAAGTTATTTAACTTCTCTGAAACTCAGTTTTATTCATCTGTGTAATGGGTATTATACTAGTTGCTATCTCAGTATGATAGCAAGAATTAAACCAGTTAATTTATATAAAATACTATGTTGCCTGGATTATATAATAAGCATATAACAGTAATTCCGGAGAGAGTCCTTGTTCTCATCTATCAAAGTAAGTATGTTATTTTTTCTATGTCTCTGATAATAAATTACCACAAACTGGGCGGCTTAAAACAGAAATTTATTTTTTCACGGTTTAGGAGTCCAGAGATCCAAAATAAAGGTATCAGCGGACTGGGAACTTCTGGAGACTTTGAAAAGAGAACATACTCCATGCGTCTCCTAGCTTCCGGTGGTTGTTGTCGACCCTTGGCATTCCTTGACTTGCGGACTGTCAAATTAATTAGACAAGGAGGCCATTACCGTGAAGTGGCCCTACCGCGGGGGTGGCCTCTACCTACCGCGGGGGTGGCCTATAGAAGCAAACCAAACCTCAGCCTATAAATGCCCCAGGGTTAGGGATTGGCAACCTAAGGGTAACCAATCACAGGCAACTGGGCTTTAAGCTACAGCCAATCAAATCACTTCTTTTCTTCGCTTCCTTGCCTTCTCTGTATAACCCTTTCCCTCACCGGATCCTGTCCTATGGGTGCTCCTTTTTCCGGTTTGATGCTGCCAGACTCGAGTTGATTTTTGCTCCAGTAAACTCTCCAAATTTGTAATATGCCTCAGTTTATCTTTTAACAAGGTCCCGTGGACTTCTGCCCTATTAGCCTGTGTCTTTGCGTGATCTCTTTCCCTTACAAGGACACCAGTTACTGCATTTAGGGCTCACTCTAATCCAGCATGACCCCATCTTGACTCTGAAAAGACCTTATTTCCCAATAAGGTCCCATTCTGAGGCTCTAGGTGAACCTGAATTGGGGGGTGACACTATTCATCCCCCTGCAGCCAGGCGTCATGATGGAGAACGGTTGCCAAGAAACATTTAAAGGGCTTC
This sequence comes from Enhydra lutris kenyoni, assembly GCF_002288905.1. Classification (NCBI taxonomy): domain Eukaryota; kingdom Metazoa; phylum Chordata; class Mammalia; order Carnivora; family Mustelidae; genus Enhydra; species Enhydra lutris. The sequence goes on along the minus strand of NW_019154090.1, from coordinate 41,529,648 downwards.
CTGGGTGGCTCAGTCCTTTGAGCGTCTGTCTTCGGCTCAGTTCATGATCCCAGGGTCTTGAGATGGAGTCCAGCATCCGGCTCCTTGCTCAGCAGGTAGTCTGCTTCTCCCTGGGCCTGCCGGCTTCTCCGAGACCCTGCTGTGCTCTTTCTCTCTCTCTCTCTCTGATAAATAAATAAATTAATTAATTAATTAAAATTTAAAGGGTAAGGGAGTGGGGAGGGTCTCTCATTCTCCCCAGAGGCAGCCAGGAATCAAAATTCCTGACTATCCAGCATTTGCAGACTTCTAGTTTACCAGGTTTTTTTAGTGAAAAATAAAGTGCCAAGGGAGGCTAAATCACAAAACTCCTATGGCTACGATCCAGCCTGTTATCTTAACAGCAATATCGTTTTGCATAATAAGATGCAAACTTTTCCCCACGATCAATAATAAATAAATACTATGAACTCCCAAGTCTTGTGTAAACTCTCTATTTGTTTCCTTCCCTTTTAATAGGCAAGACTGGCCTCTGTGATACTTGAGGTTGCTTTTTAAATGTGCCACTAGAGGGAGGAAAGGCTGTATGTTTGTTTTTGAAGTGCATATTGCAGGGTAATGAGGTTTTCTTTGTGCAATTACTGCAAGTCTGAGCTCCGTGCGTGTGATTGCAGAGTAATTCTGTCTAAATGTTGGTGATGCACACCGCACCGCAGATCAAAGCGAAACAGTATAAATCACAAGCTGGTTTCCTATTAAAAGCATATTGTTTGGACAGAGATGGGAATCTATAACAATTGAAATGCTTTCTTTAATCACTGAAGTTCAAATTTACTTTTAAAATTGCGCTTTTGCAAAGTGAGGCTGGCCATTGCCTTCCACGCAGAGTGGCTTCCAAAGAGAGCTGTGGTGCAGGCATTTGGGGAGAAGGAAGAGACAATGGAGAGAGTTCAAGATTTGTACTTTGCAGCCCCATATGTGTGACCTCTCAGGCTTGTTTTTATGCAAATGTGGGCATCATGCTGCTAAGCAGAGGGGTCTACCCTGAGAAAAATACCAATAATAATAATTAACACTTTGTGGGCGCCTGGGTGTCTCAGTTGGCTAAGCATCTGCCTTTGGCTCAGGTCATGATCCCTGGGTCCTGGGATTGAGCCCTTCATCAGGCTCCCCACACAGCAGGGGAACCTGATTCTCTCTCTCCATCTGCCCCTCCCCACCTGCACTCCTGCTCTCACTCCCTTGCTCTCAAATGAATATATAAAAAACCTTTGAAAAAAATTAACATTTAGGCATTACTTATTCTGTACCTGCACTTTACATATATCTCATTCTTCCAACAAGCTTTCAAAGTAGATAACCCATTATTCTCCCCATTTTACAGACAAAGAAACTGAGGCTCCTGTTCACAAAGGTAGATACCAAAATTACATGCAGGGTCCAGAATCTTAACCACGATGCTATGGAACCTTCCAAGGGAACTTACCAGGCTCCAAGGCCTACCCAGATGTTTTAATAGTGTACCAAATCACTCTATGCCTATTTTAAACTAAAATTTAAAAAAATAAAAATAAAAATAAACCAAAATGGCAACACCAAGTACTGATGAGGATGAGAAGCAACTGGAACATTCTTGGTATGATTCAGTCCCTTGGGAAACAGTTTGGCCATTTCTCCTATAAAGTGAAATATAAAAAGACCACGTGATGCAGAGATCCTCCTTCTAGGTGCTTATCCAAGACAAATGAAAACACGTCTGCATAAAAACCTGCACATAAATGTTTACCTCTGCTTTATTCATATTTGCCCCAAACTAGAAACCATCCAAATGTCCCTCAGTTGGTGAATGGAAAAACTGCTTACCAGTTCTGAAAAGGAATACTGCTTAGCAACTAGAAGGGACAGACTTCTGCACAAACATGGATGAATCTTACATAAATTACGCTCAATGAAACAAGCACAACTCAAAGAACTACATTCTGTATGAGTTTATATGACATTCTGGAGAAGGCAAAATTCTAAGGATTGAAAGTAATCAGTGATTTCCAAGAGCTGGGGGTGGAGGAAGAACAGACCTAGGGAAGGCATGAGGGAATTTGGGGGATGAGGGAACTGTCCTAGGTCTTTATTGCCATGGAGATCACAGGCTTCCCATTCGCAAGCCATCTGAAGACAGACTGTGGAAGTGTGGATTTAGAGCAGAGAACATAATAACTATCATAGGTGTATACTCAGAGCTCATTCGTTCATTCGCCAAATGTTTTTTGAGGCTCAGATACTCAGCCAGGCAGGGCTCCTGTCCTGAAGGAGCTGAAACCAAACAAGAAAACATAAAGCAAGCTAAGCAGGGATCCTGGGGTGTGTGTTAGGTTGGATCAGATATAGGACTTTCTCTGGGGTGGGGAGGGGACATCTCTTCCAGGTATCAGACACTTGGAGCAGTAAAGCTAGCACATTATTGCTCTGTATGACATCGAGACTCTGACTCTCTTCCTAGGAAAAGGACGGACTCCGTGCTCTCCTGACATCCCTGGGTCACCCTATGAGATGGGCAGAATCTGATAGTTTGAGTTACCTAGAAGGAGTCCTTCATGGTGTTGTTAGCCCAGCAAATCCTGATGGCCAAGCTTCTCTGGGTTCCTGAGTGCTCCAGTCTCTCCTCCATCCTCCCGAGTTCCTTATGAATGAATGAATGAATGTGTGAATGAATGAGTCCAAAAAGTCCAGATCCCATTTAGAACACTTTAGATGAACTCCCATTGCCTTTTGCTTATTACATATACAGATACATATGTAGCCATCTTCATAAAGGTTGACTTGACTCAATTACCCAGCTTCAAGACAATTTTGATTGTTCAAGCTGGCTTATTACTAACTGTAGACAAAATGTCCTTTGGCTTAGAAGCCTGTCTTATGCTCAGGCAAGACCTTGTTCCCATCCCAGTAAACTGCCTTCTAAATGAAGCCTAGCTCAGGCTCTGCTAGTGAACCTGACATAAGCCATCAGTTATTCCTACAAGTTCTCAAAGTGAATCATTGTAGGTGCCCCCAAAGCAATTAGGTGCAGTCACCACCTGCTGCTGATGGGTCTGCTTCTATGAAAACATCACTCTCCACACTAAGGATGACATCACCAGGTGTGCTCAGAGTTTATAATCCTCAGGGAGATGGGCTCTGTGAGGAACTTGGGGGGTAGAACGCAGTGCCTAGGCATCCAGAAGGGCCAAAGAAGCCCCCATTCTGTATGAATTGTTTCCATCCGTGGTGATCCAGGAACTGCTACCAACCCAACCCATTAGGCCTGAGTAAATGGGCCATGTCCTTGTGTCAAAGTCAAAGACATAACAGTCAGGAGATACTTGGGCTGATGGGCTTGACCTTCCCAAGTTCAGTTTTCTTCTTAGTGATTCTGAGTGTGTAACACTCTATAGGAGAGTGTGAGTTTTGGAGCTCGTTCTGAAATAAGTGGTGGCTTATAAATCACTTAAGTTCTCTGTCCCTCGATGTTCTCATCTGCAAAATAGGACCATGATACCCACATCACAGTCTACTTGTGAAAATCACATTAATCCGTGTGAAACAAACAACACGAGGCCTGGTTCTGTTCAAGTGGCAGCATTGTAGGTTCTTATTAAGGGGCTGCAACTACCCTTATCACAGGCGTGGTCTTCACTCTCTCTGGTCCACTCTCCCTATTTTATTCTCACGTAAATGAGCACAAATATTCACAGTCCACCTGGCCTAGAGCAGGGAGACACTTTGCTAATCCCCACAGCCACTTGGAATTTCCTGTATCTTACATTGCTTCTTCTTCCTCCCCTCCCCTTCCTTTGCCCTCTTTCCATTCCTCTTTTGTCTCCTCTCTTCTTCCTCTTTCATGGCTCTTTCCCTGAGCCATATGCCAATGTTAGTAAGAAGACAGGCTAATCCAACTTTGGAGATCACATAAAAGCATCACAGACCTGCCTCTTATGCATTCAGCCTATGAAAGAGGCTCTCACACCCCGCCGGTATCCCCTTGGCACTCATCTTCTCCATGGATGTCCTGCAAACACCTAGGACCCCCCATGGACTTTCTTTGTCAAGCTCAGTCCATCACAGGGTTGTCTGAAGTGCTAGGGTTGCTAGGAGCAACCCCCAGACCAGAAGAAACAAGAGTTGGAGGATTAATGCCTCCATTTCCTTGCCTCTTGGGTATATCAATTCTGAGGCATGTTCTTCACAGTCTCATGGATGTGCCAAGCAGGAGTGAACCCCAGTCACTCACGGGAGAAGCAACCTAATCATTAACACGCCTTGGATTTTCTCCCCCCGCTTCCCATCTTACTTGTCCTCTCTCCTGCTGGCGCATTCTAATACTTATCTTGGGTTCTGCTTGGAGTTGGGGAGTGGGCAACTTGACATAAGACACCACCCCAATCCACCCAACATTTTCAACCTCAGGTCGGTCCCTCCCTGTCATGATCTAAGAGCAGGAACCAGGCATCCCACGCTAGAGAGAAGAGATGTAGTGAAGATCTTCCATAGGGCACCTGCTACCAATTGTCTTTGTTTGTTTCAAATAAGAAACATCATTATGGTCATAACTCACTGGGTATTATTAAATCTTTCTGGCTCTCGCTTCCACAGGCATTTGTCACACAGCATTATCTCTTTATTATTTAACCATAACAGTTTTCTCATTTCTCGAAAGACATAGTACTGTGAACAATGAAGACAAAATTGGCTGATAGGGGAAATATATTGGGGGTACCAAGAGCTCACCAACAAAGAGTTATTCAAACATCTCCCCAGTACAGTTAAAAAAAGAAAACCAACAAATTGTTCCATATCAACTAATGTGAAGGAAGGTAGGTCGGGGGAAGAAAGAAGAGATTCCTTGGAAACATTCTCATTTTTCTACTCCCTGGCCTGTAACAATTAGATGTCAACCACAAACACCTATTCTTCATCCGTTCCCTTTTGTATTTCTCTCCAGCCAACACTCCTGCCCGAAATCGGAAAGCTGAGAGAGGTAAATTTTTTTTTTCTTTCAGCAAACTTAACACTAATGGTCAAATTTAAGTGACAAACATTCCTCATGATAAAAATAAGGCCCAAAGCTCCAACACTGGCTGCACATTGTTTTCCATTCATCTAAACCCTTATTATGAGCAGAAGCTAAAGGATATAGTGAGCGGAGACTTCCACTAGATGTGTTCATTGTTAATTTTAAAGTTTTCTGTGAAAAAATATAGAAAGCCTACAGAAAGGTAAAATCATTCATAATTTCTCATACTTAAAATATTTTGTATTAAATAAGAAATTAAATAAATTCTTCCTCCCAATGCCTCCAATCACCCCTTCCCCTCCAGGGGGGGCCATAATTCCACTGTGACAGACATACCTCTAGCCCCCTTGTGTGCCCACCAGGTGTATTGGTATTCACATTCACCCCCTGCTATTTTTCTAATGAAAATAAAGGAATGTGCTCATATTGTTGAGAAATGTATTTCTACCTAATAGATTGTGGACATCCCTTTAACAATTCACATATAAGTCTATTGTGCCCTTTGTAATAGTTGTATAGTATTCCAGGCTTAGCTCTTCATTTCCCAAAGGGTGTTTAATGAGAACCACTCCTCTGAGATGTGGACTCTCTCATATATGTGGGTGTGTGTGTGTGTGTGTGTGCACGCGCGTGTGAGCGCACAGGCACATTTGTGTAAATTGTTTCAAATTATAGTTCACCCTTTTGCAGATTTACAGTGCATATTAAGGATTTTGACAGGTCCTGCAAGCCCCCAATTTTTTATTCGGTAACACAAGGATCACAAATTCCTTGGATCACAGAATCCTCTGTTATGGGAATGTCCAGCACTCAACCAGAAAGCATACCCTTGAATATACTCAGAGAAGCATTCATTTGGAACCTCCTAGAATTCATCTAAAGTCAGAGGAGAAACCCCTTGAACCATATGGAGTCAGAGAAAGAAGACAAGGAGAAAGTGTCAGGGCTGAATCATCCTGGGGACAAATACTAAAGAGAAAGTATGGTCAGAGATCCAGAAAAAGCAATTCACAGACCCATGAGATGCTTGCTGCCCCCATGTTCTGAAGCCTTTGAGCTGTACCCGGTGTCACCCTGATAGAACAGAATGTCCAGCATGAAGAAGGGGCTGCTGGTTCTTTCCTTTAAGAGCTTCTTAAATGGGTGAGAGTTCAAGGGGAGCAGATTATGCCACCCCAAGATATGCCCCTTTGGTATAAGGATTCTTTTGAACTGATTATTTTGAGAAATTACAGATACAGGAGAAGCTCTGAAGACAGATTAGAAATTATCCTTTGCCAGAGGAAGTTTCCATTGAAAAAGCCTTTGCCAGCAAGAGAGGTATTACCAGAAATATCTGGTCAAGTTACCTGAGAGCCCAGTGTCTCCACCGCAAGGCACCCTTTGTTTATCAAAATTTCCTTTTCTCACCTTCCCCTCTTTGAAGTCCGGGATCCTTACTGCTTTCCTTAGCCTGGGCCTGGAAGCCTCAATCACCTGGCCTCCTTCTGAGTTTCCTGTCTTTGTGGGGCTCCTTGACCTAAGTGCATACATAAGAAACATTGTGGGTTTTTTTTTTTTTTTTCTCTCTCTTGTTAATTCTTCTTTTCTTACAGGGGCATCTTAGCCAAAGACTCAGCGGGGTAGAAGGAAAATTCTTTCCCCTTCCCTACAGAATCACTGCGGAAGAAAGAAAAGCAAGGAGGAAAGAAAGAGCTAGCCACCCAAAGCCAGTGTCATCCTCCGATCAAGCCCCGTGGATGAGAGACTGGGAATAAATACCACGTGACGTCGTAATCTCTTCAAGCAGAAAGTCCACCAGGAAGCTTCTTGGAGTGACACCAAAGTCCTCTGCGACAGAGAGACCACAACTTCTCTAAAAGGACTCTGGAAAGGTAGAAGACTTGTTAGGCCAGAAAGCACACACAAAGCTGATTATTTCCTCTCCAATTTCTTGAAAGATTGATATTGGCTCAGCAAAGCCTATTAACAATGATGCTGTAGGTGTTAAAATAACAACAACAATAATAAACAACTTGTTTCGCAGCCTTTTGAGGCCAGTAGAGAAAGTTTCAATAGCACAAGTCAATATGGGTCAATGCTTCTGCCTGATTTTTAGTAATAATACTAAGTTATTTAGCGCTTACTGTAGTCAGGCTCTAGGGAATGAAAACTCACGTGAATTAGCTCATAATTCTCAACCCTCTGAGTGAGTACTACATTATTAGGTCAGGAAAGGGTTTACTGACTTGGTTGAGGTCATACAAATGAGACTATATGATCCTGGACAGTCTGATTCTAGACTGTTCCGTTCCAGTCTACACTGCTTCCTGGGATGTCCGTTTCTCTCCCTGGCAGCTCAGAGTGAGGCTGAGTCTTGCTCCGTCTTAAATGCCTTGTGGGTCTATCCGATGCCAGGTGCAGAGCTGCTTCCTGGACCTTCGCTCATGTCTAGATGTCCTCGTTTAGCTATTGGTCATTGCTGCTTCTCTTGGATTTCCTATAAATGTGACATTTGAAAAATTCTAATGCCACTGATTAACTCAGGAATTAAAGGGAAATTTTCTTATGCCTTAGTCCAAAATGGAAAGGAAGATAACATAGACTTCATGGCCCAAGACAGTGAGAAGTGGTGTGAACCATCCCTGTTACTCAGAGTGAAGGATGGAAGCTGGGGATAGAGTGAGAAAGTGTAGAAATGTGTATGGTTACCAAGGAATCAAGTGGAGACAAAGATGTTACTCTCATCTCTTGAACTGGCCCCTCACAGGGCAATGAGAGGCCGGTAAAGAGCTTGCATTTGCTATGTTGGTTTTGTTTTGTTTTAAGATTTTATTTATTTATTTGACAGAGAGAGAGAGAGATCACAAGTAAGCAGAGGCAGCAGTGTGGTGGGGGGAGTGGGCTCCCCACTGAGCAGAGGGCCCAATGCAGGGCTCCATCCCAGGACCATGAGATCATGATCTGAGCTAAAGGCAGAGACTCAACCCACTGAGCCACCCAGGTGCCCCACATTTGCTATATTTTTATTCCAGTCTGACTCTACCCTTGGTTGTTCTGGTTGATGGGATGGGGAAGGGAAGAAGACAAAGGAGAATAGGGAAGCACAGTTCTAAGCTGGTGGTAGGAATCTTCTAGAAACTGAGCAGAGAGATGGATGTGTCCAACCTGGCTCCGTTCTCTCTAGCCCACCCATAGACACACATTCACCTAACTTACCTTTAACACCAAAAAGAAAAGTACTAGTCATGTGGACACAAGTAAAAGCGGAAATGGCCCTCCAGGACCCTCTTCTTCCTCCATGGCCCCAAATGGGAATGACTCAGGGCTCAGCTATGTCCACCTTGGAAGGGAGGAGGGCATGAGGCCCCTGAGTCCTCCTGATTCAGGGTTGGCCTCACAGGCCTCCATCTTCCCCAAAGCAGACAGAGCTATAACCCTAGCCCCAGGACCTGGCCTGCTCCCCATGCTATCCACACTCTCAGGCCCAGCCTCTTCCGGGCTGCCCCATGAAGCAGTCGATGCTTCCTGATAAGCTTACCTCCCCCCAGTGCCCAGAGAGAAGGACTTGGGCTGTCATTGCTCAATCCCTCTTCTTTCAAAGGGGACAAGTTTGATAGAACAGAAATTATTTTGGTTGGATTTATAATGGCCAATAATGAAAAGTATCCTTTTCATTCAGGGTATATTTTAAGCCAATATATATCCACTATAAGATAACTAACCATTAATTAGTGTGTGTGCGTGCACGTGTGTGTGTATACACATCTATATATGTATATGCGTGTGTGTATTTTTTTAAGGAAAGCAAACCATTTATACAGGAAAGTTCCATATACAGGCCAGAGGCTGCCTCACTTCCCTTCATCGGCTTTACTTAACCCACCCCAAGATTAGAGAATAATATGCTTGATTTTAAGAAATAAGCTCCAGGGGAGAGACAAGTCTTTATCTGGGAAAATGCCCTCAGGCATCTCTGAGTGAGAATTTGGAAGCTCCACAGTAGAGCCAGACTAAAGGAGATGAGCGCCTTGTTTCGGGGGGGTTCTGTACTTGAAGTGAGAGGAACATGGAGGGTCTGAGAGCAGCCTGAAGAGCAGGGGACAAACCCAGGGAAGTTTTCCGACAGAGACAGGCAGCTTCAGGGAAGATGGCAGGATTTACAAGGAAGGTCAGCTCATGCAAAAGGATGGGGAGTGGGGAGTAGTGTTATTTCTGAGCTCAGATCGTCTAACATTTACTTTTGTTAAAAATAAAAACCATAGGCTCAAAATGGTGTCATTTAGTCAGGTCACCAAACCAAGTTTTAATACCTATCCTAATCATAGCTTCAACCTTCATCAGAAATGCAGTTTTAACAGGTCAGTCAGGAGTTTGCTGGTCAGCACCAGTGAGGAAATCTGTCACATCAATCCCTCTCCATCCCCACAAAGGAAGATGAGATCATCTGGAGGATTTGACCTCTTGTTCTTCCCCATAAGGGAAAATGACCTTGCTTAAAACAATCCTTGTCTTTTGCCAATAACTTCCTTGCCCCCACCCTCCTTTCTATAAAAACCTTCCATTTTGTATGACTCTTCTGAACTCCTTACTCACTCGATGGGAGGCTGCCCAACTCATGAAAGGCTTAATACAGACAATTAGATCTTCAAACATAGTTGAATTTTTTTCTCCGTCTTAAAGTTATTTGCCAGGCTTTTATATATTTCTTTTATTATACTAAGTCTTTTGTAGGGGAAGGAAAACTTTCCACTACTCTTCAAAAATGTCTTCTATCTGGTCTAAGAATTAAATTGACATGAGACAGGTTAACAGAAGAAAATTAAATGTAATTTCACATACCCAGGAACCTCATATACAGGAGAGGCTCAAAGGAAGAGGAAATGAGGTTTATGTGCCATCCTGAGCTAAGGAATGGGATGGGGGCCTGGAGCTTCAAAGGGGAGGAAGATAATTCACGGGGCAGTAAGGAAGATGTTTGGTAATGAGACATTAACCCCACCATACAGATGAGTCATTTAAATAAAACCTACCTCTTATAACAACTCTAATTCTGGGAAAGCTCCCAATTGAGATTCTTCTAGGCAATTAAGGGAAGGACAAAAATGTCTCTTGAGACCATAGGGTCTCATGTGCTTTCAGCTCAAAATGGTCCACATGCCAAAGTTCACATTCGGGAGAGACTTAACTCTGAACCCTTCCGCTTTGAAAACTCAACTGGACTAGCCATGGTTCCACAGAACACCTCTGTGTTCTACAGCTGCCATGTTGGACAGCATGGATTTAGATCACTAGAGAGAGGCCATGCTTTAAAAATGGCAGAGTGCAAAGTAGAAGCAGACTGAGTCCCTGGATTTGTGGAGCTGCCCTGACAGCTCTGAGTAGCTTATCTCTAAACTCTGTTTTATGTTAGAAAGGAACGTTCCTGTAGAGATGGTTTACATTCTTAAACACACACACGTGTGTGTGTGTGTGTGTGTGTGTGTGTGTGTGTATGTATATAAAAATATATATATGTCTTCCTTAAGCTATTGTTGCTTTTGATTTTCTGCCACTGGTAGCAAAACCGAATTCTCATGGATTCACAATACTGTGTTTTACAAGGTCCCCAATCTGCTCCCAGCCCTGATATGCAGCAGGCACATTAGGGAGAGTGACTCTGCTGTGCTAAGCAGGAAAGAATCCACAGAGATGGTCCATGGAGACCCACATCAGGGTTTTGTTTGGCCTTCCCAGTGTTGGCTCAACATTTAAAAATCAGCAATTTCACCTAAAATCCAGACTTTTAGCTTCTCTCAAAATATCAGATGAACTGGCAAGGCTGAGCCAGCCCTGACTGTCTGAGGTGGAGACCCTATGGTCCTTTCAGACAGGCCTGTACTCTCCATTTGCCATGGTCCCTTTTTCACTTTTCTTAAGACCACAGGTCACGGATGTTTTGTAGGTGTTGGCTGTGATCTGGTCCAGTGTCTGCAACCTCCATCTTCCATGGCTACTGTGTTTGACAGCTGTCCCCTTCTCTTTCTCAGCCATGGGGAAGCGGCCTCCTAGGAGGCAGTGTGCCATCTTCCACAAGAGGCACCTCCTTGCCAAGGACTGACTGACCTAAGTATGCAAAAGGCTGGCCTTCTTGCCTCAAGGTAGGACCAACTCGTAGCAGGATTCACGCCAGAGCTCCCCATGGTACCAGGCTGCAGCTCAACTCCAGCCGAACTCACATCGTGGATCAGCTTCTTCTTCTGCTCTACCCGGCTTCCCTCACCCCTCTCCTGAGTGTGCTCCTCCAACAGAGCCAGCACACCAAAATTCCCAGACCTGGTGCAACTTCCAGCCCCTTGTACCAATCTGAGTTTTCACCCTTGGATTAGGGAGACACCTGAAGTGTGCTTAAACAGTTAAAATACAACTTCTGCCCCAAACAGGGCTGAGTAGCTGTGCAGAAAAGGCATGCTTCAAGCAGTCACAGTCAATCTTCAGAGGTCAATACGACTGTCAGTTTGATGGGTATCATGAGGGACCCAGAATGCATTCTTGCAGTAGTCTGAGAGAGTTATTGTTCTGAGCAAGCACATGATTCCTCATTCCGTAGACCTGGGCTTACTTGTCTCCTAATTAGTGCTCACCCTGACTTGGACGTCCTTCCTCTTGTCATTAGCTAGGCAAACAGCTTGTCCACAGTCAACGCCATGGAACGGCTCTGATCCCAGACTGCTGCCAGGAAGGACCAGCATGTGGGGGCGACTTCCTCCACATTTGCCTTTCCAGAAGAGCTTAGTTTCTGGGCACAGGATAGCTAGCCCATTATTTTAGACTAATTAGGTAATGCTCCATCTTCATACTCTGCTGGAAATGACTGAATCTCTAAGAGCATGCATATGGCATCCGTGGAGTTTCTAAGAGAACCTACTGAGAGAAACGTCATTGGATGAGAGCCTCCAGCTGCTACAACTTCAGATCCACTCAGCATTCACACCAGGGCTGTGCTGCTGCCAGCAAATGATTAAACACTGTGGGGGTGAAGAAGCAGGGCAACCCTTGTTCTGAGGCTCCCCAGGGGCCTGGCTGGGACCTGAGGCACATCCTACCGAGTCCCCCTCCTCCCCCCCCGGCCCGTCTTTCTCTGGAGTCAGGCCTGTATCTGCTCAGAAGTCTCTCCTTGCCTCCTACTGTGCCCTTTCCCTTTGCTTCTTTACAGGCATTTCCCCCAGGAAATTTCTAGCCTTTCTTAATCCATCCTGGCATCTGCTTCTTGTAGGACCCAAGCTGACACATTAGATTTAAGCCCTGTGGTCTGATTTGTGGAGCTATGGGTGGAAAGTGAAGATCAAGTACAAACAAGACATTACAATGGAACCCAAGGCAGGAACACCTAAAATTATGGTAAACATTTGCTAATTGGCACAGAAAGGTGTTTATGATTAAGTAAGCAGAGGGGTTATGAAACAGTACATATACATATTCCAAATTTGTTTTGAAAAATGTCTATATAAAAACACTTTAAAAGGCTCTAGGTTGAGATGTTGACTGGTTGGCGGGAGTCTTTGTTCTCGTCTTTTTTGCATTTTCAAATTTCCCAGAATCAAATTTGTTTCAGCCCAGAGGAGGAGTACCTTAGAGCCTGGAGTACTTCAGGAAGATCACAATGGCCTGAGATCCCACAGAGCCCCAGGGCCACTCCATGAAGGCACACCATGTGGGCACCATGTGGACAAGGGCCTAGGAATGAAGGGATCCTGGAAGCATGAAGATCTGAGGAAGGTCCCAAAGAGAATATATGAGAGATTCTCTTCCCCTTGTCAAAGCAGGGATCATTTCAGTGCCTATCCCTACCAGTGTCACCTATGTGATTCCCATGTCTTCCCTTTATGACCCTATAGATCTGGTTACAGGTACTATTATAACTTATTCATTCATGCAACCAAAATTTATTTATTGAGCTGTAGTCTCGACTCAGGCTTCTGTTAAGCTCTAAAGATTCTGGGACATGGCAGACACCAACAGTTGCATCCCAATATCCATTACTTCCTTTCTTTATTAAGAAAATGCCCAGTTTGTTCAGGGCAGCAATGTGTCTAGACACAAACCTTGTGCCCCAGCCCCTTTGCAGCTAAGAGGGATCTGGCTCAATGAGCAGGCATCTTTGCCCATCAACCTGTACCCTTCCTCACCTCTGGAAAGTAGACTGGGTGTTGGAGAGGAACAAACACCTTAGGACCATAAATTGAACATGAGAGACAAAGACCATATATTAAAGATTTTGGAACAATAATCTTGAAAGAATCCATCACTGGCAGCATGATCAAATCACTAAAATGGACCTATAGACTTCTTGTTATATGAGAAAAACAAACATCCTAATTTGTTTAAACCACTGTTTTGTTTAGTTCCTGTAATTTTCAGCTCAAAATCTTAAGTGGTACAGAGAATGAGTCATAAGCCCTACCTTATGTCTGGACAGAGAACAAACAAGTAAAAGGCGATTGTAACCCAATGCTATTAGCAGTATAGAAGGGAGACACACGGTTCTCTGGGAGCACACACTGAGAACAACCCAGAGAAGGGGAGCTCACAGAGGATGTTCTAGAGGAGACAAGATTTGGGTTGAGTCATGAAAAGCAAGAAAGGATTAGGGAGACAAAGGGAGGTTCGGTGTGAGTTTCTGGTTAGAAGCAGCTCCCAATGGTTGGAGTAAAGAATGATAGTGTGTAGAAAGGGGGCAGGGAGGGCAGAGATAGGCCTGGGGTGCACATCTTAATACCATACTCAAGGTGAGGAGCCAGACTTTTATCCTTAGGACGATGGAACCATCTGTTTGTATTTCAGTAAGAGTATCTGTCCTACTCAGTTTGGGAAAGGATGGGTGGGGTTGGGTTGGGTGACGCACGGACAATGCTGTCATCCAGGCTCTTGGTAGCCAAGAGCCTCTGAGGATGGAAAGGGATGTCAGGACGATGCCTGAGAGGGAGCAGGAGGCCATCCCTGCATCTGAGCCCTGAAGCATAGGAGTTATATAAGAAGGAAGAGTAATAATATAAAAGCATTCGGAGAATATGCAATCTGGGGGCAGAGCCAGGGAGGGCTCAATAAGGCCAGACATAGAGGGAACATTTGGGGATGATGTCCTGTTTACCAGCGTGACATTTCTGAGGTTTAGTGGGAAGGTCTGACAGGGCAGGAGCAATGGGTTGGCGGGTCTGAGCAGAATCCCTAGAGCCATGTGAGCAAAGCGAAATAAAGGTGGATAGCCATGTTTGCCACTGATGGTGGGGATGTTAGGCATAGGGGGTTGGCTGCTTTCCAAGAGAATTCAACCCTGCAGTCTCAGCCTAGAATGACTCACTCCACTAACAAAGGCAGGTGACACCTACGAATATGCCTGGAAATGTGGATTTTAACAAGGCCTCTTAGGACTTCTAGTGCCCACTAAAGTTTGAGAACCACTGGTCTAGATCTGTGTTTCTCAAACTTAAATGTACATCCTTTGAGAATCCTGCAAAGTGCAGATCTGGGCTGAGAGTGGAGAGCCTGCATTTCTTTTTTCTTCCTTTCTTTCTTTTTTCTTGGAGAAAGAGAGAGGGATAGTGCAAATGGGGGTGGGGGAAAGGGAATGGCGGGAAAGGGAGAGAGAGAATCTAAAGCAGACTCCATGCTGAGTGTGCAGACTGATGTGAGGCTCGATCCCATGATCCTGAGATTGTGACCTAGGCCAAAATCAAGAACTGGACACCTGACCAACTGAGCCCCCCAGGTGCCCAAGTCTGCATTTCTGATGAGCTTGCAGGGGCTGCTGCTGTTGCTGGTCACCAAACACACTTTGAGTAGCAAAGATCTAGACAAGAGAACTTGCTGAGATTGTAGAGAAACACTTTTCCAAAAGATCAAGGAATTGACTGCTTGAGCCTACAGAAGGCTGAGAGATGATTTAGTGGCCTTGTTCAAAGGATGTTAATTTTTTTTTTTTTAATTGAGGTCAAGGCACTAGAGAAATGGGCCAGCTTTGAAGCAGGCATAATTTAGGACAGGCTGATTTTCCCCTGGCTTAGGTAGTGAAGTCTTAGGAGAGCTCATCTCAGGGCTTCTGCCAGCTTGGGATTTCCAGAGATTTCACCACCCTGCCAACATCTAGAGTCTCTGCCGTACTAAGTCTGAAGACGACGTACTGGAAGCAAGGCAGGATGAAGGTAAAGGTCGAGTGAGTTGATTGACAATGGTGGAGGAGTGGTGGAATGTTAAGGAACACCACCAGTAGCTGTGGCTTCTCCCAGTTCCTAAGGGAACCTTGTTGGGGGTGGAAAAGGGCTGGAGTGCATGCCACAAATGCACTTTGTCCCACTTGACTGTCAGCTGAACCTGGCAAGGGCAAACCCGAATGCCTTCAGATGGTGATGTGTGAACCAGCAGAAGAACGGTCTCTAGGAACCACCTCCCAGCTTCAGGCCAGTGAAAGACAAATTTATGTAAACATAAGCCCTTATCAGCTCCCACCTTCACCTGGGTCTCTGGGCGCCATTCGCCAAAGCTTTCCCAACTAACAACTCTCTCCAAGAGGAAAACTACAGAAGAAAATGCCTATAACATCTTTCACACACCAGACAGATAATATGAATGGTTGTTAAATTTACCTGGCTGTGGAATCACAGTATCAAGGCTTGAATACAAACTCCAGTATTCACTAGCTGTGTGTTCTTGGGAAAATTACATTACCTCTCTGTGCTTCAGGTTCTTCATCAGTCAGCTATATTTGTGTTCTCCCTTTGGCCAGGCTATGGGCTAAGGACAGTGCGTGCATTTTGCTCAGTTTTTGTCTTCCGGTGGCATCTGGCTGAGAAGTTTCAGGTGCCCCACAATTCATTATATGATTTAAGTTGAGAGCTTCAGGCAGTAAGTGCCACTGGCTTTCTGGAGAGGGAGGAAAAAGCGCCTGGACACTTCTGGCTGTTGTGCTGGGAAAGTTTTGGAGAAGAGAGGCCATTCAGGCTAGGATGGCATAAACATACATTTCAGAGGAAGCGACAACTGCTGGGGTCCAAATGATGTCCTCAGGTTTCAGGCCCTTTCTCTTGCACAACTCAGGCAGCTTCCCCAGCATTGGCTCCTTCTCCACCTTGGTTCTCCGCACGGTGAGCGCACGGAGCCTCCACTCTACGTCACCTGAAAGAGTCACGGTTCTTAATCATTCTAACGAGTCCTGGAAATGAGCCTTTCTAGGACTCTGATTGGTGCGTGAGCTGGTACCGCTGGTGAGCATCTGCTCTTATTGGCCAGGCCAGGGTCACATGCTCAGCCTGGCTGCTGAGTTGGGGTGGGGCCAGCAGTACCTACTCCTACACCTTGTGGGCTGTTGGTGGAGGGGTAGTGCACCAAGGAAATAGCGGTGTTGCTACCAGAAGCAGTGGGAATGTATGTTGCAGGCGGAAACAACATCTGACTCTCAGAGCATCCAGCCCTGTGCCCTTAAATCCCTGACTCTTCTCATATTCCTATTCTCCCAACCCAGGATGCCGGACATGGTTGGCACCTGGCCCACACTCCAGTTTCTCTTATCTTTCCACTGCCTACATCGGATTCCTGAGCTCAGCCCAAAGGATTTAGCAAAATTCAGGGAAGACCAGAGTCAGTGACTCCAACATATGGTGCAGCCCCAGCCCCTATTTGACTTAACTTGGGTCTCTATGGCCAATGTTTATTCCATTGTTTCAATGAGAACAGCTGCTCTACAAGTGAGATTTTTGGGAAGTATTCAGAGACTAGGGATGCTCTATTCCCATCCACACCAATACCCATGTGTCTTCACTCTTCCCACCTCTGGTAAAATAAAAGCAGCTGACCAGGGTGTCCTCAAGCAAAGGCCATAAGACTCAACCTTGGCTTCCGATGGTAGTTGAAATGTTGTACTACTCTGACTATAGCAGGGGCACGGGGGTCCAAGAGCGCCTGGCAATGGAGGTCCCACCCAGTCCAGGTTCAGCTACTCACTGCTGGCAAAATCCAAAGGCAGGGAAACAAGTGGGGGTGAAATGGGAAAGGAATTTATTTAAATGAGGTCAACAGAGGGAAGAGAGCGAGCAGACTAGCTCTCAAAGACCGTCTCCAAAGTGCCAAAAATACTTGCAGGTGCATATAAGGAAAATGTGGGACAAATTTCAGTGGGGACATGCAGGTGGGCAGTGAAGGTCAAATCCATCATTGCCGTGTCTTGCTGGCTCAGGGCCATCCTTATTGCTTGAGGGGGTAGTTTGGGTTCCCATCAGGCGATAACTCTGCCTGCAGGATCTTTTGCCTCGGAGTTGAGGTAAGCTGGAAAGAACTTAATGAGAAAGTCTGAGGTTGAAATAGAGGTAGTTGAAGTCCTCTCTTGTGACCACTTCATCTATTTTTGTGACTCTCCCACCATCATCTCTCTTCACTTTTTCCCTACTTCCAACCCCAACACCACATGCTTCCCTCACCACTCACTCCTGTCAAATCAGGCAGCATCCCTGCCAAGAAGAAGTAGGGATTGCCCTTAATTTTAAGGGATCAGAGGCTCTGCTTTTCTAACAAATCCTTCAATCAAATCACAGCCAGGTAAGTAGCAGAAGCAGTGTTGATGAGAGGAGTGGAGAAGCAGTGTTCACAAGAAAAGACAGCCAACAGGCAAATCACCTGAGCGAGGTAGGACTTCTGGGAACACAGCAATGAGGGCAGGAAGAGGAATAGAAAACAAGATTGTGATGACTTGCATTGTTACATCTTGAAAGGTTCTTTAAGTGCAAGCAAGACAGACTCACTTGGGTACAAGAATGGAAAAATGCAATTTATTAGAGGGCTATGAGTGCCCTCTAATAATAGGAAGACAATATGACCAGCCACGTCTGAGAGAGAATGGGAACCAGAATGGTTTTGAGACTAGACAGAGGAAACATTTTCTTCATTTGAGTTTCAGATTTCCTGGAGGCTTCTTGGCCCCCTCCTGAGAACCCACCAGGAATGGCATGTGATGGAGAGAAGCTGGTCCCAAGGGAAAGCTGAGGAGCTGTTAGCAAAAGGCAGGCAAAAAAGCAATTCTGTATTGCAGAGGTCATCAGACTATATTTGTGGGCTTGCCATTCTGTGCTGTTTCTCTATTTTTTGGTGAGAACTACAAAGATAAAGTTTCCAAGAAACACATTCAGTAACAAACAACATTCCCCGGGCATTTTACTGAACGCCTATGTCAGACCGTCCGCTGGTCATTGCACATAAAGGCACAAAGAAAACATTATCATGGCCACTGAGGTTTAGGAGCAGGTGTCTGTGGGATTGATCAAGGGCAATGCAATATTGTTTCTGCTGTGAAAGAGGTGTGTACAGGGAAAATGGGAGTCTGAGGGGGCGTGGCCAGGTCTGCCAAGACCATGGAGACTCAAGAAAAGCATCCTCTAGGAGGTGACCCTGAGTTGAGCCTGGAAAGGTGAGAGGTTCAGCAGGGAGACACTTGGGTCAAGTAGCTTTTGGGGTGGCATTCTAGATCGATGGGGAATGCTCAGAGCAAGAACAAAGGCACAGAGCCACCAAGTTCTCAAATGCTGAGGATGAAGCAGGGTGTGGTTAAAGATAAGGCTGGCCTGGAAATCAGGCCAGGCAGGACCATGGAAAACCCTTGTAGTCTTGGTGAGAAAGTAATGCTCCCTGCTGCTCGTGGATCCATTCCAAAGTCCTGGATTTTGGACTTTGGAATGGATCCGCAAGCAGCAGGGAGCATTACAAAGGTTTGAAGCAGAGAAGTGACATGATCTGATTTGCATTTTAGGAAGATCCTGCTGGCTTAGAATGAAGACTGGAAGCAGACAAAGAAGATTATTACAAAAAAGCAATAGCAAGGAGAATGAAGAAGAAACAGCAAGTCAGTGCGATGTTAAGAAGGAACCATTTACAAAACTTAGAGCTGATTTGTTGAGGAAGGTGAGAGAGAAGAAGGCACCCAGCATCACCCTCAGGCCTGTGGTTTAGGGAACGGGCAGATGTTGACACCTTTCTTCAAATCCAAGGTTTCTGTGGAAAAAAAAAAAGAATAGATTTGGGAGAGAAAAGTTTAAGTTCAGTGTCAGATATTGGATCCTGAGTGTCTGTGGGGGCACCCAAGAAGAACTCTCCAGTAGGATGTTGGATCTTAACATCCCAGGGAAGAGCGACATCAGCATGAGGCAGATGGATGTATGGAGTGTTTGGGCAAGAAGAAAAGATGGCCTTAGGGATGAGTGATTAGGAACAGAGAATGAGGAGCCAAGAGAGGAGCCAGAGAAGGAACTGTCAGGGAGGTAGGAAGAGAACAAGAGTACTGTTGGAGAAGCCAGCAGAAGGTAATATTTTCAGAAGATGAAGTGCCCACCAATGTCAGAAGTTCATAGAGTTCCCCCACAATGAAACTCAAGAAAAGTCCATTGGGTTTGACATTTGTAATGTCATTCTTGACCGAAGATAGATATTTTCCAGTGGAGTGGTTGCTTCAGAGGCCATACTGGGGTGAGTCCAAGGGTGAGCTGTGCATCAAGGAGAGGGAGCTATGATCCCTAGGAAGCTGACTCCCTATATACCTCCCCATGCCTGTGAGCCTACGCTGCTGGCTCCAAGATGATCTGGGGCTCTGAGGAGAATGGAGTAGAAATCATTCATTCATTCATCCATTCATTTATCTATTTGTTTATCAAGAGTCTACTACAGGGACGCCTGGGTGGCTCAGTTGGTTAAGTGGCTGCATTCGGCTCAGGTCATGATCCCAGCATCCTGGGATCGAGTCCCACATCGGGCTCCTTGCTCGGCAGGGAACCTGCTTCTCCCTCTGCCTCCGCCTGCCTCTCAGCCTACTTGTGATCTCTCTCTCTCTCTGACAAATAAATAAATAAAATCTTTAAAAAAAAAAAAAAAGAGTCTACTACATGCCAGCTACTGTGCTAGGCACCGAGACCAAAAAGATGAGGAAGACCCAGCTGCAGCCCCAGGGACTCATGTGATTTCATTGGGAATACACACACAAAGATCAGATGTATTGCTCTGTGATGGAGTCTGTGTTATAGCGGAGTGATGAAGGATCATAGAAGTCGTGGCAGGCTTCATGGAGAAGTGACAATTGAGCAGGGTGTTTAAAATCTGTCATATAGACAATGGTCAGCCAAGAAACCTTTTGAAGCAAGGGTGCGATATGATCAGATTTTTGTTATTGTGTTATGCATAAAACCGATGAATTTTCATAAATTTAATGCTTTCCCATAGCCAACATCCAGACTAAGAAGCAAGACATGACCGGCCCCCAGATGCTCCCCATATCTCCTTGTAGCCACGGTTCCACTATTATCATGATTTCTTTGCCTCCTGCCCTATATACTCACATTAAAAGATTGTATAGTACACATTTGTGTCTTCTGTCTTTTGGCAGTCATTACGTCTGTGTGATTCCTTCCATATTGCTACATACAATACCGGATGTTCACTCTCTAAATCGTCTTTTGGGAAAATCTGACAAAGATGTGAATGAGTGGATTGTGAAACCCGGTCCCTTCCTATGCTTTATGGTCCTGGTACATAGAATTAACCAATACCCTTGACTCCTTAACCCTAGCCGAATTTAAGGGGGTGGCTTTGGATCTCCCCATTTCCACACCTCTCTCCTTAAGATTCATTATTTATTCCTCAGATTGCTGACAATGTTCACTTAAGTACAAGGTCTCTTATATGTCTGTGGGTGCACATGTGTGTCTTTGTGTATGTGTGTGTGTGTGTGTGTGTATGCATATGTGTGTTGTCATAGAGGGAGAGGAAGGGAACTCTGTAGGGTATGCTCCAGCCTGTGCCCCATTTGGGGGGTGGCAGGTAAGGCTGACAGGCTGTCCCAGAGAGTGACAGGCCTCTTTGCAGGGCACACAGCTGTGATGGACAGAATGGGAAGTGGGGCCATGGACAGAGTGGCAGAGTGTGAATGATGGAGCCTGAGCCCAGGCTGTCCCCATAATGAAGGGACCACCCTCAGAGGAGACCTAAGTCATTACTGTCATCCTAACTGCCACCCTCTCGAATGCTCAGGAAGCTTGCAAATCCCAGAGCAATTCATTCCCCATTTCTGCTGGAAGAAAAATGAGAAATCATACACTGGGAGGAATAAGTAATTCCTGCCTGTCTGCTTAAAAATACATCAAGACCCTGCAGAGAATTTGCTTTCAAACCAAGGCCTTCAGACACTGAGCTGTCGGGCGGCTTCTGCTGCCAAGGTCCATGCTGCCTGACAGCTCCCCATAAAATTCCTGAAGGAAGAGGTTATACTACTAATAAAACCTACCCCCGGAATCTCTCTTGGCTGAGTTTTGTCCTATGAGCCTTTTATTCTTCCCCTCACTTATTGAGAGGTAAATATGCTTGTATTCTCAAGAGCAGCTCTAGATGCAAAGGAGAGCTGGCTCTTTTCTCTTTCCACCAAGAATGAAGATTTGTTCCTTCTTAAATTGACAGTAGACACGTTTTGAGAACTGACCAGCTATTTGAAAGGACTCCAGTGTAAATCCAATAGGGCCAAGAGCCTTGGGGGAGAATCAGTCTGGGGGGTCAGGGAAGATGGTGACTTTCAGCCTCTGAAATATGCATTGGCTTTCCCTCTGCGAGCCTCTAATCTAGCACTTTGCCATTGCTCTCTCTCTTGCTCTCTTGCTCTGTATTTGATGAAACTTCATATTTGAGAGAGTTTCATTATCGTGGCAGGGTGGCCGGGGGGTTAGAAACAACATCTTCCAGTAGCCTTAGGATGTTGATTGGGAGACAAGACGCTGAGAAGTAAAAGGGTCTATCCAAGAATTTCCAGCTACTTAAAGATAGTTTTAAGATCTGTTGTCTCTTCCTTCCCAAACTGAAGTTCCTCTTTTCTATTTACTTCTCAGCAGTCTTCTAGTGAGAGTTCTCTGATAATCCCCCATCACCTCTCCATGATTAATAATCACACGAGGTTATTAATGTCTGCTGATGGGCAATGTGGAGTCCCTGAGTCAACACTATCTGCATGTTAAGAGCTACAGGCACGCCTACCCCTCAGATGGTCCTCTGTGTGATTTATGGTGTCCCAAAGTCTTGCCTGCTCAGCGCAAGGTAGATTGAACTTCTCCAGCCCTGTCTAATCAGGTGTGACCACACGACCTTCCTTGACCAATGAAATGGAAGTAGAAGTGACGTGTCACTTCCGGTGCAAACTGTGGGAATCTCTGTGAGATTTGCCACATTCCTTTGTCCTGCTTCAGCAGTTGTACGGGTGTGTCAGGGTGGGTCTGGTGACCCATGTTAGACCTTCAGGGGAACGAAAAATAAATTTTGTTGGATGAAATCTTGAGATTTGGGGAATGCTTGTTACTGCAACATAACCTAGTATGCCCAATTCTGATAAATATGCTGTAGAATTTCAGGCATTGGAAATTGCATGCCCGATGGTACTGGACCGTTAGAGGTCATGAATTTGTCACTGTATCCTAGAGTTCTGTAATCACCGTGCTCCAAGCCACAGTTTGGGGCATCTTGAGTGTACCTAGCTGTAACTGTCCCTCAGAACAATGTATTGCTTAGTTATACTGGTCTTCAAACATGCTTAAACATGTACCAGCACCAGGCCTCAGGGGGAGAGGATGATACACGTCTTTGAAGCAATCAGCTGGGAATGCCCACCGGCTCAGGGTGGAACACCGCCTGCTTCTACTTTCTGTTATCTCCCCTTCTCTAGAGATCACCTGTAGTTAATTAGATGATCCCTTTAAATGTGTTTACTCAACCACAAATCCCACACTGCTAGATCAGGCATATTTTGCTTTTCTTCTTCCTTATCTATAATCTCCTTGGACTCCTTTGTTGATTGTTATCTTGTACCTAATAAATATGGGACTGGGGAGTTGTTCCAGACTGAGGAGTTGTTGGGGCAACAATCTTCTCAACTGACCACCCCTGCTCCATTTCTCTTGCAGCTGACTTGTTTGTGCCTCATTCTTCTTCCATGCACCATCGGGAAGCCGCACCTAGCATCTTGGCTGTACTTATCGGGGGCATTCATTGACTTGAAGGTGGAAGGAGTGGGTCCCTAAACACCTGTTTCATTCCTCTTCAGGGCTAGACAGCACTAAGTGTGTGTGTGGCCAGGTATGGACTCTTTGGTCAGGCCTAGAAGGTGATGTAGTTTGGGCTATAAACCCAGGCTGTGTACATTATGGGATTGTAATTGACATTCCTTTGCCCTGATTTGATTTTTCCCTGTGAACTACTTATATTGCTTAGACATTGCTTTCCCATAAAAATAAAACATAAATCTTTGTGGTCAGTGTTTCAGAAGGCAGTCAAATCCATCCCTGTATATTCCTGATTAGAGCCCCAAAGTTATCCATTGTAAACTCATTTTCACAGAGTTTAGTGATGGTCCCTGCCCCAATATTCACAGTCTAGCAAGAAGATGTCACATTTAAAATTAACTAAAACAAGATGGGATCGGGAGGGAGACAAATAAGAGACTCTAAATCTCACAAAACAAACTGAGGGTTGCTGTGGGGAGGGGGCCTGTGGAGAGGGTGGTTGAATTATGGACATTGGGGAGGGTATGTGATATGGTGAGTGCTGTGAAGTGTGTAAGCCTGACGATTCACAGACCTGTACCCTGGGGTAAATAATACATTATATGTTAATAAAAATAATCAATAAAAAATATAAAATAGAAAAAATAACTACATGATATATGATATAGGAATATTTTTTGCTTTTGAATATGTACATTACCAAAAATGCAAATAAATTCTTAAATTAAAAAAATTAACTAAGACAAAGCAAGGTACTCTGTATAGCCCATTCATTCCATAAACATGCAGTGAAGACTGCTATATTCTAGGTAATAGAAATTATAGAAAGTGTAGATGTATCATGCTAACATTTAGTGATAGAAACACTTAGGAGCAATTGTGTTTTTCTAGAGCAAGAAAGGTGTTCTGGATATTATTGCTTCATATCAAACCACTTCCAAACCTAATGGTTTAACATGGCCATTGTTAAAGGTAAGTTGAATTCACAGTTTCTGTGGGTTGGGAATCCAGGCAGGGAAGAGCAGGAATGCCTTATCTCCTTATCTCTTCTTCTTGAAGTTTGGGAAGACACTGAAGCTGCAGGTGATCTCAGGTGATCTCATGATCTGGGACTGGAGTCAATGGAGACTCCTTCATTCACATGTCTGGTGCCCGAGATGGGATGATTCAAAGACTGTGTTGCTAGGACTGACAGCCTATATGTGGCCTTTTAATATGACTTGAATTTCTCATGGTATGGACTCTGGGTCCCAAGAGGGAGTATCTCAGAAGGAAAGTCAAGAAAATGAGTGTTCCTAAAGAAGCAGGTGTAGCTGTGAAAGTCTTTTGTGACCTAGACTCACAAGTTTTGTAATGTCACTTCCTCTGCATTCCATTAGCAATAAGTGAGTCACTAAAGCCAACCCAGATTCAAGGGGGTGGGGCACACATGCCATGTCTCAATGAGAGGAGTTCCCAAGAAATTCTAGATGTGTTTTAAAACCATCACAGTAAGGATACAGAGCTTGCTAGGTGTCTGATTATGTTCCATCTTTACCTTCTTAGTATCAGAACCTCTGTATTGTTAGTTAACTCAGATTTTTTAAGCCTACATTTCCCAGCCTCCCTTGGAGGAGTCATGAGAAGAGACCTTCAGGTCTCTTTAAAGAATAAGTTCTTTAAAGAGTCTGCTCTTCTGGAAAGTATCATGTTCCCTTCTCTACTTCTTGATTCTTCCTTTCTGGAGTAGGAGCTCCAGTAGCCATCTTGAGACCATGAAGCAATCTTCAGGATGGAAGCTACCCAGTAAGAATAACTGAGTGGAACATTAAAGAAGACCAAGTCCTGGGAGACACTGTGGAGCCAACATGCCAGCCCCAACTTTCTACTTAGGAATTTCAGGTCATGAGAGAGAAAAATAAACCTTTATCTTATTTGGTAATCTCTATCATCCAAATCAATTCCTAATGGACACATTTGCTAAAGTGAGGAGGAGCTTGCCAGATGAACAATGTGAGGAAGAACATTCCATGCAGAGTGAACAGTATAGTTAAAATATCAAGGAAGTGGAGAAGTCTATGGTGAAGACATTACTTTTTCTGAGAAAGAAGGTGTGTTACACTTGCTTGATAGTGTCTAGTTGCAAATTATATTTGATGATTCCAGAGATAGAAATAATGGAGCTTCAAAAAAGTTGAAAGAGGTAGGGTGGCACATGAATATTTCACAAAAAGTTGTACTTAAAGTATCTTCTCATTTTGTATTATAGTTAATAAAGAGACACAGAGAAACGCCAAGTCACTGTGTAAGTGGTCAGTAGCTACTTGGAGACTTTCCAGCTGATTTTAGAGATGACTCTACCTCAGTCAATGACAAGATATTGTAATTCTATGACTATGTTGGTGATGTTATTCTTGACCTTTGTTTTAGGATGACACATTAGTATGAAGTTGCTCCAAGTACCAGGAAATGAAACCCATATACATTGTAAGGGATCAACTTGATGTAATTAAAAACAATGAAAAAATAGTGTTCTTGGGCCAATGTTGCATTTTGCATTCAAATTTTCTGAAATGACTTACTTTCAGAGGCTCCAAGAAGGCTATACGATTTCTAAAAGCTAACAGGAGATCTTAATTTCTTGGGTACACCATTCAAAGGACAACTAAAAGAGATAAGACAAACTCTGTATATACTTAATTCCTGAACAAAGATCCAAATCCCACCTTTGGCTGCTTTGCTGAGAGAAAATAAAATGCAATGGTAAACACACGGGATCCCGAGGGCCAGCTCCCTGAATAGCTGTGTGACCTTGGGCTAGTAACTTAGTCTCTCTGTGCCTCAACTTCCTCAATATAAAATGGCAATAATTTACGCCTACTTGGGAGATTCATCGTGAACTTTGAGAGAGGTCAGTCTTGCAAAGCGTTTAGAACAGTGTTTGAAATGTAGGGAGAACTCAATAAATGTCAGTTATTGCAAATGTTAATTTTCAAATTATGTCTCTTAGAATATCATAGCTCCTTTGGGGACATGCATTGCCATTTTCATGCAGTGCTGGTCTAATGTCATTCATATAATCAGTGCTCTCAGTAAATGCTTGCTGGTTGGCTTACACAGAAGAGTTGGCTTACACATACACTGGAAAGGAGCAGGGCTGGGAAGACATTTGTTGTTGTTGTTGTTTTAGATTTTATAACACATATTCACCATCCAGAAATCCATTTTGATTCATTCATGGCTTATTTTACTCTTCAAGCTTTTTTCTTTTTTAACTTTTTTAAAAAATGTCTTTTCTGTGTAACAGAATTCATTGTTTATGCACCACACCCAGTGCTCCATGCAATATGTGCCGTCCATAATACCCACCACCAGGCTCCCCCACCCTCCCACCCCCCGCCCCTTCAAAACCCTCAGATTGTTTTTCAGAGTCCATAGTCTCTCATGGTTCATCCCCCCATCCAATTTCCCTCACCTCCCTTCTCCACTCTTCAAGCTTTTAAAAACAAAAATACAATTTAAGAGTTGATTAGGGACTTCGATAAGTAAGGCAATCCATTTATTCTCAAGTTATTTGGTGCAGGGATGATATTTGTCTAGGGAAGGCTTTTGTTGTAGCTGATGTTTGGGTACCATTCTCCACTCATTCCCAACCACTCTTCCATCCATTGGTTCATCCACTAAGTCATCATGGAGTCCCTATCATATGCTATTGTCAGTGTTAGACAGTGGGTCTATGGTGCTTTTTAAATCTGTGCCCTGGTGATGCTTACGATCCAATGGGAAGACAGACTTCAAATAACCACACTGAGAAATGCAACATTGTAATCACTAGTGCTCTGAAGAAGAACAGGTATGGTAATTTATCTTGACACATAAGTGTGTGTACATATGTGTGTGCCTGTGTGTGTATGTTCACACACTTGCATGCTTACATACATATATGGATATGCACAACTGTTCAACATGCATTTTTAAGTCTTGAGTGTCATGAATTTAGTTAGTCTACCAGTTCAGATCTAAACCAAAATGCTACTTTTATGTAATATTGGTATGAAAATAGACAATCACCTTTTCTTTGTGCATATTCTGTCTCTTTTATCTTTCTAGCTATTAATAACAGCTACTTGTTTTTTTTTTAAGATTTTATTTTTAAGTAATCTCTACATCCAACATGGGGCTCGAACTTACAACCTCAAGATCAAGAGTGACATGCTCTACTGACTCTAACCAGGCACCCCAATAACAGCTACTTGCTGAGCACTAACAGATACCGTGTTAAAAGCTTGAATATTCCTAACAATACTATGAGGTAGAAACTACCATGATCCCCATTTCCAGGTTAGGGACTGAGGCATGTTGAGTTCGGTATCTTGTCCTGCATCAGTCACATGACACCTTGAGTCTCTGGCCACCTGCTTTTGTCTTTCCTCACCAAACAGAGTAGAAAAATGGATTCTGTGGAAGGCAGAGATGTGCAGGGTTCTTCAGGGGCAAGAATGTGGTAACAGTTCAAAGAGGAGAGCTTGGGAGAACCACAGGGTTGGAATCTTATTCACCAGCTGGCCCCTTGCTCTCCCTGAATGAGCTTGACTGTTCTACCACTTCAATGGCCTCTTCTATTTGAACAGCCTCTCTTCTCAGTCCCATGTTGAACTGGAAGACATGAATTGCCAGCTCTACTCAGGATACCTTAACCTGATGGTGTCTGGCCCTTCAAGCTCAGTAGGACCAAACTCGTCATCATCTCGTGTTCTCATTACTATCGAAGGCATGAATTTCAGATTCCTCTTCAGCTTCCTCCACCCGCAGTGTGAAGTGGCCCACAAGGTGAGTTGATTGCATCTCAGAAGCATCTTTTTTTCTTTAAAAGATTTTATTTATTTATTGGACAAAGAGAGAGAGAGAGCACAAGTAGGCAGAGTGGCAGGCAAAGGTAAAGGGAGAAGCGACCCTCTGCTGAACAGGGAGCCCTACGTGGGGCTCGATCCCAGGATCCTGAGATCATGACCTGAGCCAAAGGCAGACACTTAACTGACTGAGCCACCCAGGCCCCACAACGTCTCAGAAACATCTTATTTAACCTCAAGATTCTTCCATCCCATGGCTCTTGTCTGAGGATGAGGTGGTTCCCATAATCCCCTTTGAGGCATGTCTTTCTCTGCGGACATTCCTCGTCTCCTCATTTCCCCAAATCTGAGTCCTTCCATGACAAGACAAGACACCCATTTACCCTGTGCTCCCTAGCTTGGGTGCTGAGAGTTATTTCCATGCTTGAAATGTGAATTACTCTGGCCACGCTTGAAGGTCCCAAGGGATTTCTGCAACAGGAAAGTGGGTCACATTTCTTCTTTGGGAATAGATACTGGTGTCAGCAGATGCACCAGTCTTTGAAAATTGAACTTGGCAATTCCTCAAAAGCACTTGGATCCTCCCCAACGCCATGCTAGTGGGCCCTCTGAAGAGGGCTGCTTCTGACTGCCCTGAAGTAATCTGTGAGGAAAGCCAGCTGCTCTGAGAATCTGGGGCCAGTTTTTCGGGGGCCTGTGCCAGGTTAGGTTTCAGGCTGTGTGGGCGGGGCCTGCTTGTACATGCCTGGGTGGGCGGCAGGTGGCATCTAAAGTTCCCAGGCCGTCAGGTAGGGAAAGCATGTCCAGCCACAGAAAGAGGTGAAACTACTAAAAACCGTTAGTGGTTGGGACACTTCACAAAGGACTAAATTTAAAAAAAAAAATGATTTCTATGTCTGCACCAAATATTAGTGATCATGAACACTTACAAAGAGCTTAATGGTTTTAAAAGTACTTCACATATGGTATCCTGTTTGGTTCTTTTAAGAATTTCAGATGAAGGATTTATGATCTCACCATGTACCTTTCCTTCAAAGTGTTTATCGCAAGGACAATTATGTATTTCTTCTGAGATTCTTTTTAAATGGCTATCTTCCGTATTAAACTGTAAGAATCGTGAGGACAAATCTTATTTGCACTCAGCATTCCATGCCTAACACTTACAGCAATGCCGTGGCGCATAATAGGTGCTCAATTACTATTCAGTGAACGAAGGAATTCAGTAAGAAAATGAAATGACTGTATGATAGTTGTTGTATAGCAAACATCACCTAAAGCAAAACATTATCCCTGACAGATATGCATCTAGGACTTTTGTTTTCAAGTGAAGAGAGATTCTAATCTTGTTATTGTTTTATTCTTGTTCTCATTTTACCTGTGCCTAATGTATCAACAGACTTTGTAAGAATTTTTATTTTGAAATAATTACAGATTCTGAGGAAGTTGCATGGAGATCACAGGGAAGTCCCATGCACATCTCTTTCCCCCAATTTTGAAATCTTGCATAACTATAGTACAATTCCAAGCAAATGTTTTTAAAAGCTGTGTTTTAGAAAAGATCTTGAAGGAAACAAACCCATTATTTTGAAAAGATATCTGCATTCTCATGTTCATTGCAATAGTATTTGCACTAGTCAAGACATTGAAAAAACCTAAATGTCCACTAATGGATTAATGAACAAAAAAGACATGATGTATATATATAGTGTGCCTACAATATACATTGTGCATACACACACACACACACACCTTATATCTATCTACATTAAGTATATAACAATATATATACATTATATATAAATATGTAACACATATGTAATGTATGTATTATATTCATACACACACACACAGTGAAACATTATTCAGCCGTAAAAAAGAAGGAAATCCTGCCATTTGTAACAACGTAGAATGGATATTTAGGGCATTATGCTAAGTGAAGTCAGTCAGACTCACAAAATCAAATACCATATAATCAGGGCGCCTGGGTGCCTCAGTCAGCTAAGCTGATGATGATGATGGCTCAGATGATGATCTCAGGGTCCTGGGATCGAGCCCCACATTGGGCTCCCTGCTCAGTAGGAAGCCTGCTTCTCCTTCTCCCACTCCCCCTGCTTGTGTTCCTTCTCTCACTGTGTCTCTGTCCAATAAATAAATAAAATCCTTAAAAAAAAACATATGATCTCACTTGTATGTGGAATATAAAACAAAAATGAAAATGAAAACAAAACCAAACCGAACTTGACAGATACAGTGAACAGACTGCTGGTTGCAAGAGGCAGGGTGAGGATGGGCAAGATGGGTAAACTTGATCATAAAGGTACAAGTCTCCAGCTGTAAGAGAAATAAGTCCTTTGGATGTGATGTACCGCATAGTGACAACTGTGAACAAAACTTTCCTGGATTGTATAATTGAAAGCCGCTAAGACAGTAAATCTTAAAAGTTCTCATCACAAGGAAAAAATGTTGTAACTTTTTGTGGTGATGGCTATTAGCTAAACTCATTTATGTTAATCATTTTGAGATATATATGCATATATATACATATATACCTATATATGTATATCTCAAATCATTATGTTGTACACTTTAAACTAACACAATGTTATATGTCAATTATATCAGTAAAAAGAAAAAGACCCAGAAGAATAGAATGAGTCATACTTGATAAAGAGCCATCTCCGTTCACTGAGGGCTCATCCTGTAAAAGCCCCTCCCACGGTCTGGATAGTCCCCTATGTACTTAACTGAAGTGGATGTGGAAGGAGTTGCCCAGGTGTGTGTAGACCAGGACCCAAAGGCACGCTTAGCTGTTCCTCACCTCTGTTTTCCTTGGAACCTCCGAGGCCCTCCCCCAGGACTCGAGAACTACACATCCGAGTTGGCTTTACCACTTTGTGCAGTGACCGAGTCTGAGATATTCATCTCCGTGTTCATTAGCAGTAGGACTTAGGGAATAAACCTGAACTTGTTTCACCTCTGTGAATGGTACTTACTAGAATGGAAAGTTGTATCTTTGGAGGTTGGTGTGAGATGCATTGGATCAATCTCCCCTTGCACTGTATATTATTGTCACCAAAAAATCCTGAAAACGTTGAACAAATCAGAAGACTAGTGCATGTTTTTCTTCTGTAGTGCACCTAAGGCGCTGTGAAAAAGGTTGGCCAATCATCCATCCCATCTGCTACTCCTTAATATGGTAGGAATTCAATGCTCTTTTTTCCTCCAGCCAAATCGAGCTCCCCTGTGGTAGATGGGCATAGAGCTCGTGGATGGGCTGGAAGTGTCTGATTTCTGTAACATCCTGTTACCTTAACACCTACCCCAAGCTGTAGAAATTCTTTACTTGTCTCCCCTCAGTGGACAAGTGGGAATATGAAAGCTAGGATCGTAACTCCAATAATTTTCAGTGTTTATGGATTCAGTGAAGAATGAATTAAATCAATACTGAATGGCAATTCTTGATTTCTTTTGAATACAATTGGAAATGATGAACCGCCCGTCTTTACCAGCCAGCTCCCCTGGCCAAATTAAACCTTAAGCCCAACCTGCTCCCATGTCTCATCGTTTCTTGGTGTCATCTTGGGATTGCTTTGGGTGCAGGACAGATATGGTTTGGTTTCTGATGGATTGTCTCCTTCTTCACCTCCTCACATCTGATCATGAGTCAGGGTGCAAGGAATGGAGAAGACTGTAGAGACCCAGGGAGGGAGACCTAGATGTCACTGCAGTGCTGAAGCACATGACCCTTTCTGGGTGACCAGAATATTATACGTAGAGAGAATTGGCCATGCCATACATCCCGAGTCAGTTCCTTGAAGCTCAGCTGCTTCCCAGAAAAGATATTTAAAACATTTTGTCTCTCGCTTTGCCTTAAGTTATCTGATTTGACTGTCCCTACAATTACCAAACTAATCAGACAATTATCCATGTATTTCAGCATCGCTCATATGCACAGTGTGCCGACCTGAGATTGTAAAATGAAACTGGGATTTTTTTTCCCCTGGTTATCTGACAGTTTTAAAATTATTGCAGAAATGTGGGCAGTTTTCATTTAGTTTATTTTACTTGTGTCTACTAGGATATTTTAGAATACTTCTGAATCCTCAACCCAGGCAGCCTGCGAGGGTCACAAAAGCACAAAGGTAGTCAGGCTGAATAAAATTCAGTTTTGTCAGAATTTGCGATTAGCCCAGAGACTTCTCAGGCAGATAACAAGCTGCTAAACATTAAAATTTGAAATTCCTCAGACAGAAAGATAAATTTAACAATTGATTTTATAAACAATACTGAGTTGTATCGTTTGGGACTTTTTTTTTTATTCCACAAACAATGTTGCCTACTTGCCATGTTGAGCTTCTGTAAACAAATGCTTGTCTTGTAAGCCAATATTCTAGGGGCTGCAGCATCCCAACAAGCATGGTTGGTGTGTGTCTCTTGGATGTGTCTTCTATCATTCATTTCTCTGGGTTTGGAAGTCTTGTTTCAGTCTATTCCATGCTGTTTCTTTCCAACTTATTTAGTACATATAGACTGATGGGCCTCACTCTAAGTTCCATGGGGTTAGGAGAAAATAAAAAAATAAAATATAGGGGCGCCTGGGTGGCTCAGTGGGTTAGGCCTCTGCCTTTGGCTCAGGTCATGATCTCAGGGTCCTGGGATCGAGCCCCACATTGGGCTCTCTGCTCAGCGGGGAGCCTGTTTCCCCCTCTCTCTCTGCCTGCCTCTCTGCCTACTTGTGATCTCTGCCAAATAAATAAACAAAAATCTTAAAAAAAAATAAAGGACAGTATGTTGGCTATGGAATGTATCATACTGTTACTACATTACCCTGATAAATAAGGCGATCTGGATAGCTACTTGGTAACTGGTGAAAACGGCCCATGTCAATGAATGACACTGATGAAGATCTGGACTTGAGCCATTTCATGTGCTATGTGAGGCACAACAAAGAAATGGCAGTAAGACTTCTTCTATCTTGGTGAAGATGACCAAGGTCTGCCAAGGATAATGGATCCCATCTTTCTAGGTGGACTGCAGCTAAGTATACAGTGTGTGGACGGGAACTGGGTTCCTGTTGCTGTTCATTCCCAACCAGGGGACAGCTCTTTCTCAAAATCACATATAAAACAGCCCCCTTTCTTATTTCCCTTCTGTTATACTATGCCCTCACTCTCCCCAAGATGAATGGTGCTAGTATCAAATCTAGAAAGCTAGTTTGAAGAGCCTTTCACAGTGTCCTGTTCCAGCGCTCTGACATTTTTTTCTGGTGCTGGTACATGTAACTATATATTTTAGCCAAACATGACTGGAATGTTCTTTTTCTTTCCCATAGTAGTCAGTGTGTTCATGCTGTGCAACAGAAGGAGAAGAATACTTATTTCCATATTTACTTTGTTTGTTACTTCACCCCCAAGTGATTGATCATTTAAAGCAAGGTATTTGGCATTCTTCTTGAAAAGCACTAAATTAAAAAAAAAAAATAGAAAAGAAAAGCACTAAATTAGTCCTTTTCTTCTCCAATGCTGCCTTTCAGCATAGAGATGCATATAGTGATGTTAAAAACAAAATCAAAAACAAATAAAGCTTTTGTTTTCTTAAGCCAACTCTATTGAGACATTCACATACCAATTCTGCTTAGCTATTTCACAGGCACAGTTTGATGGCTTTATTTTTTTTTTAAAGATGTATTTATTTTAGAGAGAGAGAAAAAGAGAGAATGAGCATGAATGGAGGGGCAGAGGGAGAGAGAGAATCTCAAGCAGATTCCATGCTGGAGTGTGGAGCCCGATGCATGACTCGATCTCACAACCATGAGATCATGACCTGAGCCAAAGGCAAGAGTGGGGAGCTTAACCCACTGAGCCACCCAGGTGCTCCTAATGGTTTTTGGTATACTCGCAGAGTTGTGCAGCTTTCACCACCATCTAATTTTAGGATGGTCTCCCCCCCCCCCCCCAAAAAACTTTGTACCCATTAGAAGTCACTCCCCGTTGTCCCCCTCCTTAAGCCCCTGGCAACCACTAGTCTATTTTCTGTGTCTATAGATTTGGCTATTCAATACATTTCTTATAAATGGGCTCATATATGATCTTTTGTGACTGGCTTCTTTTCCTTAGTGTAATATATTCCAGGTTCATCCAGGTCATAGATATATTAATACCTTATTTCTTTTTATTGCTGAGTAGTATTCCGTTGTATGGATATACCACATGTTGTTCATGTGTTCATCATTTATGGACATTTGCATTGTTTCCACTTTTGAGCTATTATGAATAATGCTGGCATGAATGTTTTTGTAGACATGTTTAGATGGACATGTATTTTCATGTTTCTTAAATTTGTAAATGGGGATGGAATTGCTAGGTCATAGGCTAACTCTTAAGTGTAACATAGAAAACTGCCAAATGGTTTTCCAGAGTGTCTAGACTTAGATATTTAAATTTTAAATGTAAAATTCTCACCACCAAAGGGTTCCATGTTTTCCACATCTTTGCCAACGTTTGTTATTGTGAGTCTTTTTTATTATAATTCATCCCAGTGGGTGTGAAGTAGTATCTCATTTTGTGGTTTTGATTTGCATTTCTCTAATGACGAATAATGCTGAATATCTTCTCATGTACTTCTTGGACATTTGTATATCTTTGTTAAGGAAATTACTACTCAGACCTTTGCCCATTTTTTATATTAAGTTGTCTTTTATTGTTAAATTTCTTGTCTGAGTCCCTTAACAGACATATGATTCACAAATAATTGAAAAGATTTTCTCCACTTGAGTGGACTGTCTTCATTTTCTTGTTGGTGTCCTTTGAAATACAAACATTTTTTATTTTGATAAAACCCAGTTTAATCATTTTATACTTTGGCATTGGCATTTTTGGTATCATATCTAAAAAGCTACTGCTTAACCCAAGGTCATGAGTTTTCTTCTGATGTGTTCTTCTAAGGATCTTATAGTTTTCAGCTCTAACATTTAGGTCTGAGATTCTTTTTGAGTTAATTCTTGCACATGGTGTGAGGAAGGAGTCCAACTTCATTCTTTCAAATGTTGATATCCAGCTGTACCATTTGTTGCAAAGGCTGTTCTTTCTCCAACGAAATTGTCTTGGCACCCTTGTCAAAACTCAATTGACTATAAATATAAAGGCTTATTTCTGGATTCTCCCATTCTGTTGATTAAATGTCCATCATTATCTGGTACCACCTTGACTTAATTATTGTAGCTTCGTAGTAAGTTTTTAAATTGGAAAGTATGAGTCTTTTCTTTTGCCTTTCTTTTCCAAGACTGTTTTGTTATTCTGGGTCCTTTGAATTTTCATAGGAAAGAAGGCCAGCTAGGGTTTGGTAGAGACGGTGTTGAATTTGTAGGTTAATTTGGAGAGTACTACCATCTTATTATTTTGTCTCTCTATACATTTATTCCTGAGTATTTGATTCTTTTTGACGCTAATGTAAATTTCTTAAATTCATTTTTGGATTCTTCCCTACCAGTGTAGAGAAATACAATTGATTTTTTTCATTAATGTTGTATCCTGCAATCTTTCTAAACCTGATTTTCTGTATATAAGATCATATTCTCTGCAAGTACAGAGAGTTCAATAATTCTTTTCCAGTCTGACTGCCTTGTGTTTTTTTTTCTTCTTTTTTTCTCCTTTTCTCTCTCCTCTTTTTTCCCGAATTGTCCCGACTAGAACATCCAGTATAATATTGAATAAAAGTAGTGACAGCAGACTCGTCTTGTTCCTGGTCTTAGGGGGAAAGCATTTGATCCTTCACTATTAAGCATGAAGAAAGCCCTTGTGTTTATTACGTATAACTGCTCTCACTTTACGCTGGAATGTTCTGGATAGAGGGATATAGGAATATAGATATGGATATCATAATGTAAGGCCAACCATCAACTTAATCACTGGGTCTTCCTTTGCTTTTTTTTTTCCTTTGTTTTATTTTATGTTTGCCCCAGGTAAGGAAACCTAAGCTTACCATGTTCATTTCTCCTGATCTTCTTTAGCATGCTATCATCAGCAGTCTGCTGCAAGTCCCTTCTCTTGTTTTATTCTTGTTCTTTTCCTCTTTATTCCTAATTCTCATCTCCATTTTCCTCCCCCCTCCTAGGCACCCATTCTCATGTGCTAATGTACATCCCTGATATGCCTGCATTCTTTAAAAACTCTTAGCATTGTTTTCTGTCAATGTGAGATTTTAGGGTACACGAATGGTATTAAAGGTCACTTGCTGTCTCCCTCAATCTGTTTCCTGATTTTTTTCCCTTAACATTTTCTCTTACCATGGCTCCTTGCCACTGAATGTATCTTCAACCTGCTGTTTCTGACTGCTTCGTTGTATTCCCTGGCGTGTCCACTAGTTTTGTTGATCTTGCCCCATTGTGGGCACCAAACTGCCTCTTCCCACCCCCTGTACCACACACCATGCTGTGATGAAGATCTTCATTCATATTTTCTTACACGCCTGTCCAGGAATTTCTCTGAGATATTCAAGGAAGGGATTTCTGCCTCCTTTGGCTTTAACATAGTTAATGGAGTGAAACAACATCAGTTTATTTTCCAGAATGGCTGTCTGAGTTGACATTTCCAACATTGTGTGTTTAAGTTCTTGGTTTACTCACAAACACTTGTCTCTTTTCTCTCTTTCTTTCTTTCTTTCTCTCTCTTTCTTTCTGTTTCGCCTTCCTTTCTTCCTTCCTTTTTTCTTTAGCATTTTACATTTTGCCATTCTAAGGAGTGCAAGGTAGATTCCTTATTTTAATTGTTATTTCTCTGATTTCTAGTGAAGCTGAGGAGTGTTTCATGTACTTCTTTTCATCCTTTCATTTTCTGCCTGCAAACTGCTTATCTCTATTCTTTACCCCATTTGATTTCTTCCATTTGACTTCTAGATTCTCCCTATTAATTTACAGGAGTTATTTATATGTTTTAAACACTAATCCCTTATCAGTTTAAGTATTGCAAATATTGTCTCCTAGGTGGTCATCTATTTACCTATTTTTAAAAGATTTTATTTATTTATTTGAGACAGAGAAAGAGAGCATGAGCAGGGTGAAGGGACAGAGGGAGAGGGAGAAGCAGACTCCCCACTGAGCATGGGGCTCAATCCCAGGACCCTGAGATCATGACCTCAGCCGGAGGCAG
This sequence comes from Enhydra lutris kenyoni, assembly GCF_002288905.1. NCBI lineage: Eukaryota > Metazoa > Chordata > Mammalia > Carnivora > Mustelidae > Enhydra > Enhydra lutris. Next base: position 41,492,618 of record NW_019154090.1, on the reverse strand, counting down.
ATGCTTAACTAACTGAGCCACCCAGGCATCCCTCTATTTACCTATTTTTTATTGATATTATTATAAATAAACATATTTTAGTTTTGTGGCACTAATAGACTAAAAGGATGACAATGGTCTAAGCTTTTTGTAACTTAAGAATATATATGAAAAGATTTAGGCACATGAGCAATTGGAGTGTCCATCTTTTCAGATCCTAAAGAGGTCCAGTCACTAGCAATATCACACACACACACACACACACACACACACACACACTACTACCCTTTTTAAATTACTGATTTTTTGGTTCAGTACTCAATGACTTCTCACTGGTTTCATTTCATATTCTTTTTTTCTCTTTATTTTGAAGCAACTTTCTAAATGAACAGTGGTCACTGCATTTAAAAAACATCAACAGGACACCTATTACGGTGACAATTATAAAAAAAAAAACAGAAAAGAACAAAGGTTGGGGAGGATGTAGAGAAATTGGAAACCCTGTGCACTGTGAATTGTGCAATGTAAGTGGTATAAGCTTTGTGGAAAATGATACGGTTGTTGTTCAAAAAATTAAACATAGAAGGCCATATGACCTAGCAGTCTTGCTTTGGAATATATACCAAAATACCAAAAGAATTAAAACCTGGAAGTTGAATAGATATTTATACACCCACATTCACAACCATGTTACCCACAACAGCCTAAAAGTGACCAACCAACAGACAAAGGACCAACAAAATGTGTTATGTACATACAATGGAATATTATTCAGTCTTAAAAAGGAAATTCTGACACATGCGACAACATGGATGAACTTTGAAGACATTATGCTAAGTGAAATCATCCAGTCAAGAAAGGACAAATGCTGTCTGATGCCACTTAGATGAGGCAACCCAGTTGCCAAATTTATAGAGCCAGGAAGTCCAATGGCAGTTGCCAGGGGTTGGGAGAAGGGAGGAATGGGGAGTTATAGTTAGCTAATGGATACAGAGTTTCAGGTGGGGAAGATGGAAAAGTGCTGGAGATGGATGGTGGTGATGCTTGTACAAAAATGTGAATGCGCTTAATACCACAGAACTGCGTGTCTTAAAATGGTAAATTTTAGGTAATATATATTTTACCACAATTAAAAAAAAATACCCAAGGACTGGTAGATGTCTGGCCATAAGTGTTGCATCCACCTGGAGGTGAATTAAAGATGTTTTGAATCTGGGAGAAGTAACAGGTCACGGGACCTTTCGCTCCTTCCATGGAGGTATGTCGGGCTCGGTGGAAGCCTACTGCTCAGAAGACCCCTGGGATGGAAAACTCTTTGCAGAGTAGAGCTAGCAATCTGACACCTGGGACTTAGTAGATGTTGTGACAGGCTGTTGTTGAGTGAAGTAGGGTTGGGGACCAGGACATTAATGGTGTGGCTTCCTAAGTTGGCCAGAGGCAAAAGTGAGAGGGGGAGAGTACTGAGAACCATTCTGATAACCTCACTGTGGCCTGACCGCAGGAGACCCCTGAGCTGAGCGTGCCTTAGTGACAGGTAAGAGATGCACCAGGGACCCCTACGGCCATCAACATCAAGTGTATCCTTAACCTGTTTAAGCAACAACTTGCCCCCACCACCACATCCACCTGTCTGAGGGTCTTCTTCCTGCTTACCCGTGAGCTAACGGAGGTCTCCGTCTCTCCTAGCTGGCCGCCTGCAGATTCCCCGGTGTGCCCGGCCACGTGCTACCCAACAGCTCTCTACACTGAGCGGAGGACCATTGCACCATCTTTTTCAAAAGGCAAAATACCCAGGGATAAGGTAGACCCCGGAAAGTCATTTCCCTTGGAAAGAGTTCAAGGAGACTTGAGGCTTACGGTGGTGATGAACTGAGCTATAATTGTGACAGGCTAATATTGGGCCTGGGTGCAGCAACAGACTTCAAGCGCCAGAGAGCCCGGGAAACAATGTCTTTTAAAAAGATGAAGCACAGATAATGGTTTTATTTTGTCTGAACCAAATAGGAAATCACATCCCAAACCCTTTCAATCACCCTGCGATGTCATTACCCCACTCCATCAACACTGCTCATAACCCCTGACAGTGACAAGAAGACCTCCATGATGGCATTTATTTCAGGGAAATGGATATATTAGCTACTTGTGTGACCTCGGAGAGGCAACATTCGCAAGCTGAGAGGCATCCACAGGAGCTATCCCTCTTGGTGGGAGTGAAGTTGAAATGTTGTTGCTGGAATTAGATCTGCTCTGGAAAATAGCTGCATGGGAGAAAATGCCAGTCCTTCCCCCTCGCCCCACGCTCTCTTCACGCTATTTTCTGCATTCGGTTCGGCCTGGTCCCGTGATAAATGCTGTCCTCTGTATTCAGCAAAGGAAGAATCGGGGACTGCCTGCTCCACTCTGGAACTTCACTAGTAACTGACCTTTGCCAGGCAGACTACAATGTCCTGCTCTCATCCTGCCTGACATGGCCTGGTGTTGAGAACCCCCGAGAAGGCTTTGTGCGTGCCTCAGAGAGCAGGTACTATAGAAGACCAATTCTCCTCTTGCTTTTCTCATTCCACTCCTATTCAAATAAAATAATTTTTTATTTAAAAAATTATTTTTAAATTATATTATTATATTATATCATATTATATTATATTATATTATTACATTATAAATTGTTTATAAATTATTCTTAAATTTTAAGTAATCTCTACACCCAGTGTGGGACTCAAACTCATGACCCCAAGATCAAATGTCACATGCTTCCCCTCATGAGCCAGCCAGGTGCCCCTCCAGTCCTGACCTTATAATTTATGTTTTAAATACAAAACCATGCACACCCGGTACGAGGAATATCAAGCTGTAAAGCTTTGCAACGCCACGGTTCTTTGGAGGTAACATTTCTAAGGGGGTTTCCAGATCTGGAGTTTGGGGACTAGGACATTCAATGCTTCTCTTGCTCTCGAGGAAGAGGTGAGGAAGGAAGACATGCACAGATGCAATGACAGGAAAGACTTGATGAGGTCCTAGGAACTACAGACACTCAAATGGCGATGGTCATTATATAAGCATCATATATAAGTGGTGCATATATGTGTGTACATAATTCTTTTATGTAGACACAGATATATATACAAACAGGTAGTGAGATATAGTCGTTGGTATAAATATAATTTAAGACTGAAAAATCTTACAAGATAGATAATATTTCTATTTTACAGATGAAGAACTTTAAAATTTTATGAGTTCAAACTCTTTGCCCCCAAACACCCCAAACTGAGATTCCAACTCAGATGGTGCAGGCCCAATGGCCATGTGGTTTTTCATCTGCCCAGTGTCTGTCCCCTTCTTCTGGTGATGACATCACAGTTGGTCTTCTTAGGGGAATCAGGCTTCTCCCATGCTGCACAGTCTTCCAGTGTCAGTCAAAGGGCAAGCTGGTGATCACAATCAGGTTAAGTGGACTTTGTCTCCTCTGAATCTGAATCCCGAAGGGAATGGCTTAAGGATGGTTGGGCTGATTCATCGCCATGGTCATTGCCTAGAGAGTCTGTCCCATTTGTTTCTGCACTGCAAATCCTAATGGCCACTGGGCCATGTCCTTTCTGACAGTTGCTCCTTCAGGCTGTGCCTCCATGCCAAGAACTTCCCTGTATCCTAACAAATCCTGTTCTGTGTAGGTCGGCATGTTGGACATGGGAGGGTGCCACCAGGTGCCCTCTCTAGTCCCAAACACTCCTTCTTCTGCTGCCACTGTGTTGGGCCCTGATGGCTCACAGCTGAGGCCTTCTTGGCACTTGCCCTCAAGCACACAGAGCTTCCTCACCGAAGCTGACACCCTCTTCCAGGGTACAGCCTGCTGGGGTACAAAAGCCAATGCCCTTGTTCAATCTGGACAAGCCCAAAGGCCTTCCCGGGGCCAGAGCTCCCCTTAGGACCCACCGAGGCCTCTCTTGCAATTACATCACAGTTCAACTTCTCCTTCTTCCTGCTTCCTCTCCCCACTCCTTGCGGGTGTGGCTGCTGTGAACACTCCCACTGCTGTTTGCACATTTCTGTCAGAGCCCCAGGAACGTGACAGGACAGTAGATCTGTCTAAACTTCTAAGACTTGCACCAGAGACCCCTAACTGATTCAGCCTATGCTGCGCAACTCTCCATCTGTTGGCTGGGGCCCCCATGACAAAGTACCCCAGGCTGAGGGTCTGAAACAACAGACATGTGTTTTCTCACAGTTCTAAAGGTTTAAAGTCTGAGATCCAAGAGCTGGCAGGGTGGGTTTCTCCTGAGGCCTCTCTCCTTGGCTTGTGGATGGCAGTCTTCTACTTTTGTCCCCACAGGTCTTCCCTCTGTGTGCATCTGGTTTCTAATTTTCTTGTCTTGCAAGCACACTAGTCCTTGGATTGAGGCCTACCTTAATGACCTCATTTTAATGTAATTATCTCTTTTAAGGCCCTGTCCCAAATACAGTCACATTCAGAGGTACTGGGAGTGAGGACTTCACCATATGAATTTGGAGAGGTCACAAGTCAGCCCTTAACAGCCTCCAAAGCCTGAGTTCCTGTGACAAGTCCCTGTGGTTGAGAATTATATGGTTTGCCATCTAGGCTGTGAGCAGGGGAGTCTGAGTACTTGACTCTCTGTGTGTAGCTCTCTTCAGAGGCAAATGGGATACAAGTGCAGTCTCTAAGTCTGAAACCAAATGAGTAAGTCAATGATAGTACAGGATATGTCCAGTAGGAAGTGGAATTAAGAGGTACTGATTTTAAGGGAGAAAGAACCGCTACTTCCCTTTAAATGCAGCCAAGCTCTCAGAGCAGCAGAGGTGGGATAGGGGAGGAAGATGAGTAGGTCACTGGGGCCAGGGTAACCAGAAGCCATGTTGTAATAAATCAAGTTGGAGCCTCTTTTCGATTATTATTACTATGAAAACCATGAAAAAAATCTATTTTATAATTTTGGTAATAGGAAGTGCCTTTGAAGAAAGTCACCATATCTGGAAGCAATTTTTAAAAGGGATATATGCAACCACATTAAAAAATCACCATTGGGGGCACCTGGGTGGCTCAGTGGGTTAAAGCCTCTGCCTTTGGCTCAGGTCATGATTCCAGGGTCCTGGGATCGAGCCTCACACCGGGCTTTCTGCTCGGCCAGGAGCCTGCTTCCTCCTCTCTCTCTCTCTGCCTACCTCTCTGCCTACTTGTGATCTCTGTCGGTCAAATAAATAAATAAAAAATCTTAAAGAAAAAATCACCATTGACAGGACATGTGGGTGGCTCAGTGGGTGAAGAGGCTGCCTTCAGCTCAGGTCATGATCTCAGAGTCCTGGAATCGAGTCCTGCATGGGACTCTTGGCTCAGTGGGGAGTCTGCTTCTCCCTCTCCCTCTGTGCTCTCATGCTCTCTCTCTCTTGCATAAGTAAATAAAATCTTTAAGAAAAAAAATTCACCATTGAAATCCTGAATGACATGCAGCTGATTATGACCGGAGACAAGTAGGGAGCTTTGGGAAGCCACACCACCGAGGGTTCTGAACATGTCCCTCTGGTCCCTTGGGCTGGAAGTGCTTGACATCAAGAGGAAACTGTGTCCTTGCTTTTGGGAATGTGTTTGCCTATGTCTGGGGATGTTCCATCAATACCCATTGTCTTCAGTGGACCAAGTGGGTCCTAGCTCTGCCTGTGGAAATGGTTTATACTTCTCAGCCAAGGTCTTGCTGGCTGATGCACCTGCATTTGTGGCCGCTTCTGCTCCCGCTGCTGCACAGCTTTGGCCAAGGTTAAAGCAAAGGCCAAGTCAGAGGAGTCCAGTGAGGATAAGGGACTAGTCCCTTTGACAACTCACCAGAAAGCAATCCGCTCAGCCCACTTTTGTTTGTGAAACAAGGAAATAAAGTCTTACTTCTTTTTAAAATAATAAAAAAAAAAGGCATGGGAACAAAAACACAACAAAGCAACCCAAAATGGTAAAAAAAAAAAAAAAAAAAGTGTTTAAATAAATAGTACTGAAAATGCTAATTTCCCCAATTTATAAAGAATGTCTACAGGGTAACGAAGAAATCATGCAATTTACTGGGCAAATGATGGAAATAGCTCAGAGACAAGGAAATGCAAATAGTTCCTAGACATTTGAAAAACTACTGAATGACACTAAAAATGAGAGAAACTCCTCTTAAGTCCAATGAAGACCTCTTGGGATGTTGTATTTTAGCTATCAGAATGGTAAAAGGTAAAAAAAAAAAATGTAAGCACACTCAGGACTGTTGGGGGTGTGAGGAAACAGGTATGCTTATATGTCAGTGCGGGTGTTCATTGTTCCCTTATCTGTGATGGCAATTGGGAATACTCAGGAAAATAAAAATGCACACACCCTGTGACCTAGAAATTCTAGAAATCTTCCCACAGAGTATGAAATGGAATGTTCACAGAGTTCTCTAGTTCATCGGTAAAAGAGTGAAAGAACTGACAGCAATTCTGGGGCAGAAATGGATTGTTGTACTCCAATACCCACTCTCCCTTCCTTCTTTCTTAATAGATCCCAAACTTCAACAGGCTCCTATGAGGGTCCCCCAATAATGGGTCTGTGATCAAAGGCGTGAGACTGATGCAAAGCGAAGGTCAAGCAAAGCTTTATTTCGTGCCAAGCATGGAGAATCAAACTGACCAGTCAGGGCTCTCTCTTTTCCAAGAGGCGAGGACCCTTCCTAGCCTCACAGACTAACTTTTATAGAGGTGGATGAGCCTGGCTTATACACAGGTGGCCAATGAGATTGCAATACACAGGGGAAACTGCACAGTCATGTTAGGTTGGCAATATGGGTGGCCAATTGAATTTCAGTTTACCATAGTAAATATATGTGCGCCCTACTGATTGGATGTCTCCACCCGGCCTGGCCTGCCCTTGTATCTGGGCTTTGCAAGTAAGTTCTTCTGGCAGGGGCAGGGTCAATCTAAGTTTACAACCAAATGGCTCCCTCTGGCTAACCAGGCCCTTACAGCTCCCTAGATTGTGACTGCATTTCCCATCCTCCTTTTCAGCTAGGTGTAGCTTTGTGACTAGGTTTTGGAAAATGGGGTATAACTGGACGGACTCTGTGAATTGGGAAGTGTCCTTCTTGAGGGGGAACAGATCAACTTTCTTCAGCCTGGAATGCAGAAGTGAAAGCTAGAGCTTCAGCAGCCACTTTCAAACCCAAGGGGAAAGATCTTCAGTCTTTGTGACACTAATTACCAATACCAGCCCTGAGCCACCTAACTCTGCTCATTTTTTTTTTTTTGAGATATAAATGTCTATCTTTGTTAGGCTAACTCATTATTTTAGATACCTTAAAAAGGATTTTGGTAACATTGGATATTAAACACTCTTTAAAAGAAAGAGGAAAATTTATTAAGGCTCTCAATAGTATATCCAAGTATAGAGAGATGAAATGCTTTACAATGTACATATTTTATATGAAAAAAACAGGGTGCAAAAGGTGTTGCAGTGTGTTGTTATTTCTACAAAGAATATAAATATCTAGATTGTATGCTTGTCAATGTATTGTATATCTCTTTCTGGAAGGGCACAAGACACTGATGACCCTAGTTGTGTCTGAGCAATGAAATGGGGGGAGTGGGGAAGGAATGGAAGAGACTTCTATCTCTACCCTTTTTGTACCTTTTCAATTCAGCTTTTGTGCATGTATTATCTATTTAAAATAAATAATAAACTTAAGAAAAATGGAAAGATGCAGCTGAGGTTGTTGGCTATGTTCCTCTGGGGATGAGGCAGAAAAATGGAAGTAGCTCGAGCAGGGGGATAGAAGGGACATAAGGAACTCATGGGAGGTGACACATGCATTACGGTCTAATTGCTGACGGCACACCATTAGACCCAGCAGATGGGGCAGACAGATGCAAATGAATAAGGCATTAGCAGGGAAATCCAGAGAGAAGCAACAGGCCAGGGAGGAATTTGTGTGACAAATCCGAGCAGACCAGGTTCTGACTATGTGTGTTTCCTGCCCAAGTCAGAAAAATCAGCTGTAGTTACTTTTAGAGAATAGCAGTGTATGGTTCTGTGCATATGGAGGGCAGAGCGGTAAAGTGATTGAGTTCTTCTGCAATCCCCGGAGTGTGACAATTTGTTTACTAGAGCAGAGCATTTTTTTTTCTCCCCTTCCTCTAGCTCAGAGTGTTCTTGATAGATACGTTCTTGAAAGTAGAAGCCAGAGGGATGTTGCATTTTCTGGATACAGAAAACACACCTGAACAAGGTGATTAAAGGTAGGTTGTTGAGTGTTTTAAAGATGCCAAAATGAAGTGAGGATCTTTAACCTTTAGACATAACCCGTAGGACCACTGCAGGGAAGACACAGGACTCTTGGTTTTAATGATGGCACAAGGAAATTGGCATGGATGTTGCTTGGGATATAGACAACTAAGGAAAATTGGACGGAACCGGTAAAAGTAACTCCAGTCAGGACTGTGAATATAAACTGCCTAACTGGCATGCAGCCAAGTAGCTCTCGTGCATATAGTGAGATGTTGGCGATCAATTTTAACTCTTTTCTGAAGACTGCAGTGAATTCTATGAACGTGTCTGCTCCGCTTGGAAAATCTGTGCCAGGCACCTGGTGAAATGACTTGAAAGAAAAGACAGCAACTGGCATTGCCAAGTTCTGGTGAGAGCAGGGAGCCTCTAAAAGTCTCATACACTGCTGGTGGGAAGGCAAAATGACCGAAGTACACTGGAGAATGGTTTGGTTTTCTTTGAAAAATTGAAATTTAACGAGTTTAGCATAGAGCAAGAGATCCACTTCCTGGTTTTCTATCCCAAAGAAATGAAAACTTAAATTCACACAAAACCTTGTATGTGGATGTTTACAGTGGCTCATTCATAATTGTTAAAAACTGGGAACAACCCAAAGGTCCTTTAACTGATAAATGGGCATACAGAATGTGGTATAATTAAGTACTGCTCAGGAGTAGAAAGGAAGGAACTATTGACACACACAACCACATGGGTGAATCTCAAGTGTATTTGCTAAGGGAAAGGAGTCAGACTTGAAAGACCACATACTGGATGATTCCATTATATGACATTCTAGAAAAGACAAAGTATAAGGATAGAAGATGGATTAGCAGTTGCCAGGGGATGGAGATAGAGAGAAGGTTTCACTACAGAGGGGCACAGGGGAATTTGGGAGGATGGGTCATGGTATAGTTTTATATTTTGATTATATTGGTAGCCACACATCTGTATGCACTTGTCAAAACTCCTAGAACTGCCTTTTAAACATGGTGAATAATACCGCATGAAAATGATACCTCAATAAACCCGACTTTAAAATAAAAAGCCTACCGGGGTGCCCAGATGGCTCAGTTGTTTAAGCATCTGCCTTCAGCTCAGGTCCTGATCCCAGCGTTCTGGGATCAAGCCCCGCATCGGGCTCTCTGCTCGGCAGGGATCCTGCTCCCCCCCTCTCTCCGCCTGCCTGCTTATGATCTCTTTCCCTCTCTCTCTCTGTCAAATAAATAAATAAAATCTCAAAAAAAAAAAGATTAAAAAGATAAAATAAAATAAAACCCCTGTAGCTTGAGGGAGATTTCTGGGATGGTGTACCCATGTAAACATGCATGGTGTTTACATGGGTATAAATATATAAAACAATTCATTGAACTGTACACTCAAGATCTGTATGCTTGATGGACACCAGTGAAGGCATTTTACATCTTATTTAAAAAATAAATGAAGAAACAAAAATAGCCTGCCACACCTAATATTTATGAGATAGAAAGATGGGATGCTGGAACAGAGAGGGTTGAGTGACTCTCTACAGCCCTTTGGGATTGATATAAGACCCTGACTATGATGTTTGAGAATAGCAAGCAAGAAGGCTGTGGACCCCCAAAACAAATGTGACAATATCACAGTCTTGCTTAAGGCTGACTACTTTTTTTTTTAAGATTTTATTTGTTTATTTGACAGACAGAGATCACAAGTAGGCAGAGAGGCAGGCAGAGAGAGAGGAGGAAGCAGGCTCCCTGCTGAGCAGAGAGCCTGATGAGGGGCTCGATGAGGGGCTCGATCCCAGGACCCTGATCCTCAGGACCTGAACCAAAGGCAGAGGCTTTAACCCACTGAGCCACCCAGGCGCCCCAAGGCTGACTATTTATATCAGTGTATGTTTGTGTTTTGATTGTTTTTCTTCTGTTTCTTTACTCAAGTCTACTTCTGATGGCTGTGTTTCCATTTCTAGCAATTTTTACAATGAATGCTTAGTTGGAGAGTGCAAAGAGAAGGCCTGGCTCTGAGGACACAGACATTTGGGTTAGAAGCTATATGACCATCGGCAAATTTCTCCATACTTTGCCATCTGGCAGATTTTTCCTCAATGAGTCACACATTTACACAGAAGGCTTAGTGCCTCAGGGATCTTCATGAACATTAATCTTTCAGCAATGAGTATGAAACATCCCACTTTGTACTAATACTCCTTCTTGAGGATTTGACTGGTTTCTGGAACATACTTTCTGGGGTGGTAACAGAGAACCATAAAAACTCCATGGCCTCATTATCACATCATTTGCACGGGGCCAATTGATCTGTATGATATAAATTCTGTTAATTCTTCCCTGGAGTGCAGTGGGGCAGAGTTCCACTTAGTTTTTCTTATATAGAACAAAAAACGGCTACAGCTCCCAAGCATCCTGACTTTATTCCCAGAAATACAGAGAAGTTCAAATGTGTGCCTGCCCCCACTGGTAATGGACTAGAGTCACATGGGAGCATGGCGGGCTTGTCTTAACATGGATAGCAAGAACAGTCATCCTCCACCTCTGAGGTCAGGGAGAAAGGAAATTTCAACACGTTCTTGAATACACCAGGATAGGAGTTTAGCAGGTTTTGTTTTTTTGTATTTTGAGTAGGGATATAGAGTTCATGCTCAGGTTATTGGTCACTGAGAGATTTTGGATCCAATGCTGCTGTGGGCTCACTGTTGTGCATCTATGACCTGCTACCATCAAACCCTGGACGTATCCCAGAACTATGAAATGTGATATTGGCCCCTTAATTGTCTATCATGAGCCTGGGGGGGCTGCTTTGCTGTGGCTGAACCCTGTACAATCTGTCAGCCTTTAAGGGCTTCCGTTTTCTGGTTCAGAGGTGCAACGAAGCAAGCTGCTTGGAGCTGTGCCTTCAGTCATCCTACCACGGTTTAAGTAGTCAGTGTGGGTTAACAGTGTGAAGGTTCGATCAGGTGAATCCGATGAACAAAGTATTTCATTTCCAGGCTTAGTTTTGCCTGGTAGTGTTTGTCTCCTTATGTAAAGAGAGTGCAAATTACTATCCCATCATCTTCTCTACTGTATTGAATTATCAATATAATTGTAATCAGCACTTCTGGAAAGTGCTGATGGCCTATTTTGTACTTGTTTGTGTTAATCAATGTTAATTACAAAGCAAGAACAGGGGTTAACAAATTATAATGGGTTTAATTAAGCTTGACAGTAACAAATGGCATAACCTTTATGTTATGACCTGGTTAGAGGAACAAAAAAGGACAAAATGAGCCAAAGAATCATCACATAGAAATTCATATTTATATATTGGTTATCTACAGAAACAGAATAACGTAATGAGTTTATTGCTTTTGCTAATTATCAACTTCGACATTTACTGATCTGGCAACACTGAAGTACAGAGAACTCTAAGACCTGTTCTTTAGCCTTGAAGGATTTATAATCTGATGGGAAGTGAGACACAGAAAACCAAGGCTTAAAATTCTCCAGTGAGGGGGGCCTAGGTGGCTCAGTGGATTAAGCATCTGCCTTTGGCAGCTGAGGTTATGATCCTGTGGTCCTGGGATCTAGCCCCATGTCAGGCTCCCTACTCAGTGGGGAGTCTGCTTCTTCCTCTTCATTTCCCCCACCCACCTCCTCTTCATGCCTGCATGCACTCTCTCTCTTGCTTATTCTCTCTCAAATAAATACATAAAATTGTAAAAAAAAAAAAAATTAAAATTAAAGTTCTCCAGCAAGCAGCAAATGAGTGCTGCCAACTCTGGTGCGAAGCATTTGGTAGAGGGAGTGATCACTGTGAGTTCGTAAGCTAGGGGAAGACTACAGATGGTAGAACCCAAAGGATGAACTGAGGGTAGGAGAGGAAGAGAGGAGATGGCATTCCTGCTGGATGCACAGCTGAATCAAAGGTATGTCAGTGGAAATGCAACGGATGTGTTCAGAGAACACATCTTCTTCCATGAATCTGCTTCATTGATTTAAGATCCACCGAGATGGGTGGGTGGTGAGGAAAGTGATCACCATAGTCTCATTGCTGCTCTGAACCTGCCTGCCTGTCTCATGTGTAAACATAAGAAATGGCCATGAAGACTCTTCTAGCTCCAGATTATATGTCCAAAGCCCTTGATGAGGGCCCTGGCTCACAGCTGTTTTTTTTTTATGTCACTCATATTTCTCTTTTTAAAAGTTATTTATTTATTTATTTGACAGAGAGAGAGAGAGAGGGAACACAAGCAAGGGAGAAGGGAGAAGCAGGCTTCCTGCTGAGCAGGGAGCCCTATGCAGGACTCAATCCTAGGAATTGAGAACCCTGGAATCCTGACTCCAGCAGAAGGCAGATGCTTAATGACTGAGCCACCCAGGCGCCCTGTCACACATATTTCTATATGAGTAAAGGTCTCACGATTCCCCATATCCATTGAAAACATTTCTCATTATATAAGATACGATGTATCTGAACGCAGGCAATTTTAAGACACACACACCCGAAACCAAATGGCTTAAGCAACAAACTGGGTTTTTGCTCATGAGATTTGTCAGGGAGGAAAAAAAGTTTTTCTTTACTCTCAAGTTACAACCTGGGGTGTGTGAATTAACCTGGCAGAAGAGAGGTTAACAGGAGAAAGGGCTTATTTTGTCTGCACATGGAGGGCATCACAGAAAGGAAATGGAAATTCCCCAAAGTACTCTGACCGAGGCGCTTAATACCATTTTAACAAAGAGTGATAAATTGCAGAGGAGACTAGACAAAGGAAAAAGGCCTGGGCTTCCAGTGTATTATGAAAAGGTATATATATGAGGGAAACTAATGGAAGATGAGGGGTTTTTTAAGTCTCTCTCCAGTAATAGGGACTGTTCTTATTTGGTAGGGGAGAGGAGAGAAGAAGTACCTTCACAAAGGGGATTTTATGTCTGGCTTCTAAGCAGATGGGGGAGGGAAAAGAGTTCTTTCTGAGTTTGCTTCTTCTAAATTGCCTTCAGCTTAACATAATTCTTATGTTAGAGTGACATATTTTGGGGTAGAATATTCTGATCCCCTCAGTCAACAACAAGTGGTCTGGATGGGCTCTGTGACTCTGGGTTGCCCTCACTCATTCATCTATGATCAGCTAATGAGTTGGCAGGGGCAGGCTGGGGCCCTGTGACCCCACTCCCATGTCTGGGGGTTGGCTGGCTATTAGCTGTGACACTGGGTTTGACTAGGTCACCTCATCATCCAGCAGGCTGGCTTGGGCTTCCTCACACGGCAGCAGTACCCTCCCTGGAGTGAGACTGGAAGGATGGAAGGCCTTTTGAAACCTAGGTTTGAAGTAACACAGTTAATTCTGCAGCATTCTGTGAGCAAGATACCAGGGCAGCCATATTAGAAAGGTGGTAAAACAGACTCCATCCCTGCTTGGGGAGTTGCTGCATTGTGACATCGCAATGTGTAAGTGTAGGAGGGGAAGCATTTGTAACTATCTTAAAATCTCTCACACTCTGTTTTAGGTAAAGAGGCTTTCTCATTATTCCCCTACTTTCCCAACGCTGAACATTTGTTCAGTGTATTTTTTTCTGGCTTGGAAGTCAGCTCTTCACCCATCTTGGAGTTCAAATTCCATCCCTTCTGTGAGGCCCATCTTCAAAGCTAATTCATCCATGGAACTTTTCCCCATCCCTTCAACCAAATAACGGTTCCTCACTCTGAGTAGTTGAAAGGCTGCCACAGATGCAGAGTCCATAAATTCTGAACTATTTGTAACCACAGGTATAGTTATACGCAATTGAAACAATCTTTTTTTCATCTTCGGATATGAAATGACTATGATTTAGGGTGATCGTTTCTATTAAATTGAACCTTCTGTGATTTCTTCATTCATTTCTGCTGTAAAACCTGGCATTCATAGCTACCTGCTATAGCTTTGTAGCAAAATTTCTATGCATGATTTTGTGATTATCTTTACTGTTACTTTGCTGTTCAGGTTTCACACTCAGGTTCCAAAGCACACTTTTTCAAATTACCTTTGCATTTAATGTTTAGTATTTTAGAAGATTCTAAATTTACCTTTGTATTTTATGGCTTAGAAAATGAAAATGGTTCTGGGTTTGGATTTGATATCTGTAATTTCTGTCTCTGAGACTATTATGCATTTGTTTGAAGACCAGAGAACTCATTTTTGTTTACTGGCTCAACTGCATTGCCCCTAAATTCAACTTAAGTTGCATAGTGTAAGAAACCCCCACAAGGAGATATTAAGTGCATTGTGTGATAGAATGCTTGAGGTCGGTACTTCTAGCACATAGGAAAACAGATGGGTTTTTGAGATGTTGGTTGTATCCTATGTTCCAATTTAAGTGCACCTGTTTGCTGTTTATCAAGGTTTTTTAAAAGTCATGTTTGTGAGAGAGTAAATCAATTTTATTCCTTAAAGTCTGGGGGAAGAAATACATAACTGGATATATAGCTGATAGGGATGTCGTATTTTTTTTTTTTCCTTCTGATGGTATTTTAAGATGATTCAAATATTTTGAGGCGGAGTGAACATTCTATTCTAGCGCTATCTCACTTTGAAATGAACAAGCAAAGACTCAGGGAGTTTCAATCACTCACAACTATTTGACAGTAAAGAGATTGCTAAACATCAGAAAAAGACAAAAGAAGAACAATAAATGAAGACCCAGATAAACTACATCAAAACAAGTAAAATACTCCATCCCCACCGCTGGGTGCCTTTGAGTTGAAGCCTAACTGCCTAGTCAAAATCTCCAGGCCAGACCTCTGGGTTCTAGTGTGCCCGCGGGGCTGCGATGCTGTTTTGTGTCAAATGGCAATGTCAGAGGAGGGGAGTGGGTTTATAGGCATGGGTAGGCTGCTGGGAAAAAAATTAAAGAACGAAATACTGAATTAAACCTCACAAGCAACCAACCAATAAAACCCCAGGCACAGCAAATCGCTCTGATTAGTAAGCGAACTCCTCCTACAAAGTTTAATTCGTTGTCTTTAAAAACTGAGCTCTGGCGCAGCAGGGCGTGGGCCCCTCAGGTATCCGTGCGCCCAGATCCGACCCCGGCAGGATGGTCGCGAGCACTGGTGCGGATGATTCGCGCGGGTGTCAGGCTGCACCGTCCCAGGAGGGAGACGCGCGGCTGTTTGTCCCCAAGCAGCTCCCATATAAGGCGGACCCCGCCCCTGCTTGGGGTAGCGAAGGCGGTGCGCCGGCTCCCTGGAGGGGCCTCGAACCAGCCCGCCCCTATCGCGCATGCTCCGGGAGGCCCGGTCCAATTTCCGGCTCTCCTTGTTTTCGTGCAGCTCGCACTGGTCAAATCCGCACACAGCTCTGCGCCCTCAAAGCCGGGGGGAACCCAGGGTTTACAGGGCTGTAGAAGCAAATGGGATGCCAATTCCAAGCTAGCCGCCGGGCTCAGGAAAACTGGGGAAATAATGACTTCATATGCGAGTGGGTCACGTCTGCCGACATCATCTCACTTAATGCATTAGCCAACTCCATGCAGTTTTCAGTTTGCTGTAAAGGCAAAAGCCTGAGGTGCACCCGCAATGCAGGCTGGAGGACACCCAAAGCTAGTGTTAGTGTAGGAGCTGGGACTCAAACCGGCAGTCCCCGCTTCACTGCCCCTGGCTTCCTGTCAGCTGCCCGAGGGGGTTGGGGGTCCTGGGGCTTGGACCGGCGTGGGTTATTTGCACCCCAGGGACCCGGAATGGGGCAGTAGGAGGAATGCCGAGCTCAGGTCTTGGTTATGGCCGGCGCCTAACCCTGTGGCTCACAGCGGGGCTCCTGGGTGTGTGTGCACAAATTCATGAATGAATGGCTGAATGAGTGAATTCACATTCTTCAGGAAGGGTGGGGGGAGTGGAGTGAGGAAGGACTCAGAAAAAGAGGCTAGGTCTGCCCTCTTAGGACTTCTTAGGTCCTAAGCTTTAAAGAGAAGGTCGCTCTCACCCAAGAATACGTTATGATTGAAACTGAAAAAACAGGGCGCCTGGGTGGCTCAGTGGGTTAAAGCCTCTGCCTTCAGCTCAGGTCCTGATATCGGGGTCCTGGGATCCAGCCCCGCATTGGGCTCTCTGCTCAGCAGGGAGCCTGCTTCCCTTCCTCTCTCTGCTTGTCTCTGCCTACTTGTGATCTCTGTCAAATAAATAAAATTTAAAAAAAAAAAAAACCAACCAAAAACTGAAAAAACAAAACAAAAAACTACTGAACTGTAACATAAGTGCCAAAAAGTACTATGAAGATCTGATTTCAGACAATGTAGCCATTCTCACCAGCATTTTTAAAGATCCAGCACCCTTTTTATTTTCATTTCTCGGTGTCCCTGAATTGAGGGATCCAAAACACACACTTTGGGTGGGTAGACTGCAGCAGAGAAAGCCCTAGTGAATGGTGCTCCCCACAAACAGGCTATGATAATCTCTGTCCCTCAGCTTCTTGCTCTGTACATCGGATGCGCTAACTCCTGCACGGTGGGGGTAAACCCAGGTCCCTGTTAAGGCCTGAAAAACCGTATTTTCCGTCATCGGAGCCCCAGGATTGAGGTCTTTGCTCTGGCTCTACATTACTGCGACCCCTTCCTCTTCTTCCTCCTCCCCTGTTTTTCAGGTGGTAAGGCCGGGGTGCAGCTTTCCTGAAATCACTCCTCCCCGGTAACCCTTGGTGACTTACAGGTCACCTCCTGCAAGAAGGTTCTTCCCGAATCCGCGACTTCGGGTGGCGGCGCTCAGGCATCCCAACCCCGCCCCTCCGCGCCGCCCGACCGCCGCCAAACCCTGGCGCGCGGATCACGCGGGCCGGAGCGCTCTGGGCATGCTCAGTCGCCCGGCAGGTGGGGCCGCCGCGGGACGCCTGGTCCGGCCGGGAGCAGAGGGGCGGGGGCGGAGGGAGGGAAGTGGGCGGGAGCCGAGGGCAGAGTCGCGAGAGTCGCCGGCGGCCGCGGGGCGCTGGGCAGGTGGGACCCCGCGCGGGCCGGGCCGGGATGAGCTATGGCATCAGTCAAGGTGGCCGTGAGGGTCCGGCCCATGAATCGCAGGTGAGTTGGGGGCTGCCATAGGCGGCCCCTCGATGCACCCCCACCCGGAGTAACCTAGTGTCCAACTGCCCTCAAGGGCCAGCCCGGACTTAAGTGTCCCGGGACGGTCTCTGGCCCACTGGTTCCTGGCCGTGGCCTCTGGGGGCCTGGAGCACTTCACGCTTTGCTGTCCCTTTTACGCTGCCCTCTTGGAGTCCCTGGGGCTACAGAGTTCACGAGGCCAGATTCCTGACCCATTAACTTGTGGAGGTTTACGTGTTCCCCCCTTTTCAGAAGCGTCAAAGGATCACTTTCATGAAGGCTTGAAATCCTTGTTGGGGGTGATTTAAGAGTGGTCATGGGACACCGCAGCCCTCGGGCGAACTTCCCTCAGTTGTGTCAACTCAGGAGTTCTTTATTAACAACAATGTTTTTAATTGCTTAGTGAGAGATGATGCTAGTTCCCTGAATGTGAACCCTGACTTCTAATCGGTAACTGAGCAGTTCTTAATTTCACGTTCAAGAGTGGATGGCAAACTTTAGCAAAGTTTTCACTTCAGGGGGAAAAAAAATCAAGGACACTTAGGCACACGTGTTTGAAATCCGCTGATGTTAAGAGCGGGGAAGAGTTATAAACACATTTAGAATCTAATCTTGTATTTTCCTACAAGATAATGCTTTTCAGAATGATTTGACTATTCATTGAAAAATAATCCCCCTTCTCAATGACCTCTTTATAATCAGTATAGAAAGATGCTTTAGAAGAGTTACTTTTTAAATTGGTTTCATTTTAAAGAATGAAGTAGACCTAGATAGGATGTGTCCTTCGGAGTTGACAGGCCCAGTTCATGCAAGGCCATTTGTTTTTTTTGGCTTCTCTGTCAAGTTGTTGGATATTTGACTTACCATATGGCCTTTACACTTTCTCATATCAACTTGTGGAGGTCATTGTTTGGTAGTTCTGACAGCTGATTGGGGCATCTGAAGATCATAAAATCAAGTGATCGCCAGAATCCTCTTTGGCTCACCTGAATCTGTTTTTTCTATTGGCAAATAGGGAATCTTTATTCTGGTTGGTAGATGTTGAAAACCAGTGCTTTTGTCATTTTAAGTTATTTGTAAAACTTTTTAGGGAAGGAGTTTGACTTTTATGTAAGTCCAAGGGGAATATGGATGTTGGTATGTATAGCCAGTCATACAGGACAAACAGACCCCAAAGTCATTTAGATGATTTAAAAAGATTTTTCTTTATTTTGGATTTACATGTATAAAGTTCCTTTTTCTCTTTGGAATAACATGAACACATTCTAGAAGATTGTAGTGAGTGACTTTAGAAAACACCTACCAAATGCGCAGCCTTGTCCTGGGTGCTATAGCGGGGATAAGGTGAGTGAGGATTAATGAGTGTCTTCTAGGAGCCCAGTATCTAATGTGGGAAGGACTACATACTGGCAGGACTCTCCTAAAACATGGGGCTGGTTGGAAGTGATGGTCCAAGTGCATTCCTTTGCCACTGTAGGCCTGGAGCCCAGTTATATGGAGGAGCTGCAGGAAATGTCCAAAAGCCATGTGCTTTGAGGTGATAGATTGAAGTGATGGTATTTGTACTTTCAAAAGAGAACTCTGGTGGTGGCATCAGGATTAGGGCAAGACCCAAGGAAGTGGCAGTCTGAACTAAAGGTAGAAATGGGAAGGCTGGTTAGATACACTGAGATGATTTCCAGGCAGAATTAAGAGGATTTTGCAGATCCTTGGATGGGAAGAAGGGGAAAGGCGAAGAATATAGAACCGTTAACTAAGGTTTGATGATCAAGGAGGTGGAAGAGGTTTGGGGAAGGTGAAGAGTGAGGTTGGTGTATTCTGTGTTAGATCTGTAGAGTCATATGAGATGCAGTTAAGTGTCAGTAATAAGCACAGTGTTGCCACAGAGTGAGTGCTGCCCTCGTGTTGACCCTGTTGATGATCTCAAGTGTGGGGAGGGCATCTCTCTGGTGGTCTTCAGTAGACTGTTAGAAACATGGGTTTAGGTCTCAGGTGATTTGAGGATGGACATTGGGAAAGCTTTTGCACATAGATGACAGTTTAAGAATGTTACAGTGAGATTTCTCAGGAGGAGAAAATCTTATCTTTATGTATATATAGAGATATATATATATACACAGATATATATATATGCATATATAGACACACATGCACACATATGTTTACATGTGTGCAAATATTTGTGTGTGTGTATGTATATATATGTATATATATATGGTTAAAAAATGTTACAGTGCAAAGAAGAGGGTTGGATCCTGGGATATGCTTTTCTTTAAAATTATAGGCAGAAGATTGGCTTGCCCTTCATGGAGGAGAACCAGCACAGCAAATTGTCATGGCAGGGAAAGGAGCAGTGTCTCTTGAAGGAGGTGGTGGTTGTTGGTGTCAGATGTTGCCAAGATGGTGCCCTGAGGGTGTGAGTGAGATGAGGTCTTTGGTCTTGGAGACAATAACGTTGGTAATCTTCCAAAGGGCAGTTTCAAGGAGAGACAATGATCCAGAAGTTGTCAGTGAAATGGAAAAGGGTATACAAATGGCCAGCCAAAAGTACCTGACTAGACATGCAAATTTATAGTAGTAGTAAGAAACCATTTTTTATTAGTGAGGTTGGTGGATGTTGACTGAACATCAGGTGCTGGTGAAGGAATGGTGATGAAATCATAAAGGGTCAGAACCTCTGAAACTTTCTTACTGGGAAATTTGACAGTAGCTCTCAAGAATAGAAATTTATAAACCTACCGACTGGGCAGTTTTCTTTCTAAGAATTTATTTTATAGATTATATTCCTACTTACAAAGATGTATGCATCATCCATGAACATGGGATTGCAGATGTAAAATTTTTGCTCTGTTAATCTTTAGAGGAGCTTTAGGCAAAGAGGGAGCAACCAACAGGAAGGAAAGACCTGGGGTATTGGGAGGTGAGGAATGCTGTTACAGGCTCTAAAAGGGTGGAGGCCAGGGGTGAGATGTGACCTTCTGAGCCAGGCCTTTGCCGTAACTGCTACTTGCAAACAAGCATCCAGTGCTTGATTCAGGCTAAGATGTGATGCCTTTGTTTTTACTACGGTGGTGCTTTGGGTTATGTGGCAGAAGTAGTTGTGAAAGAGCCCTTACTTTGCATCACATAACAGCAGCTGCCTTTGCTAAGAGTTCCCTCTGTGGCACTGGTACAAAATCTAATTTAATCTTTGTAACAGTCTTAGTAGGTACAGACTATTACTGTCATGCCATGTACAGATTGGGAAACATAGTTAATTTGCCCAAAGTCAATTTCATAGTCAACAGCTCTACTTTTTGAAAATGAGTAAAACCTTTGCCAAAACAATTTGCTCATAGTTTTTTATGGGCAAATTTTAACATTTATGTATTGTCTTTTTATGCCTTATGTATGTATTCTGTTTCCTTTGAGATTTCTTCCATTGGTACACTGGTTTCATATTTTACAATTTTATGAGATTTTTTTTTTCCAACAAAGTTCCAACAAAAATAATGATTTGGTAACTAATTTGTCCATTTCCTTTTGGTTTCACTTGTTTTTTTTTTTTTCATGAAAACACTATATGATTCTGTCCCTTTTTTTTTTTTTTTTTGAGAGTGTGGGAGTGGTGGGGCCTGGACGGGCAGAGGAAGAGAGAGAATCTTAAGCAGGCTCCATACTCAGTGCAGAGCCCGATGCAGGGCTGGATCTCACAACCCTGAGATCATGACCTGAGCCGAAATCAAGAGTCCAACACTTAACCAACTAAGCCACCCAGGCGCCCTCCCCACCAAGGATTCGCGAGTGCCATCTATCCTGTCCCATTGATTTGCCAGTGTTGATGGGGCTGGGATCTGAGGGCAGACCGCGTGGGTTCCAGTTCTGGCTGTCATTTACAAGTGGAGTAAAATTTGAGCAAGAGACTTAATTGTTCTGAACCTCAGTTTTCACAGCTGTAAAATGGGTGATAGTAATTGTACATACTTGATAGGTTGTGAGGCAAGGTCGTTCTTCATATATTTCTTTTACTGTGATTCAGAGATGACACATTTGAAATCGAAGCTCTGTGGATATGTAAAAGATTTATAAGGTGTTACATGCAATTCACTCATATTTTCTGTTCTGTCCTGTTTTATTCTATTGTCTTGTTTAAAAAAATGCTATTTCTAGATCCACTAAATTGACTTCAAGATCTATTAATGATTTGCAGTTGGCAATGTGAAGAACAACTGTTGTGAGGTTCAAATGAGATCGTGTATGTGGGTAACACTGTCCACACAGTGCTGGGCATGCGGCAGGGGCTCTGTAAAGATTAGTTATTGTTATTACTGTTATTTTTTTATAATTTAATGATTGTAACTTTATTCAATAACAATATATAAGGTTTTTTTTTTTTTTTTTTTTTTCCGAAAAAGTATTTCCTGAGTGCTGGCAACAGGCCAGGTGATAGCTTTTTAAATATACTTTCTTATCTGATAAGGCAAGACCACCTCATTTCTTCCCTTTTTTGACTGTTTTTAGCTTTCCTTTCTCATTACCTTTTCAGGTGGAATTTACAGTCATGTTTAGTATGTTAAAAAGAGAAGAAAGAAAAAACCACCAGTGGTATTTTGACTGGGATTGGCCTCTTTAGGGTATACTGAGTTCTTCTCATTTTAAGAGTGTCAGGGACTAGTTCACGATGGTATCTTGCATCTCTGATGAAGACAGCAGATAGCTTGGTGTTAGGGATGGAATACGTCTTGCTCTCTTTTTTACCGTGGCAACTTTCTTTCCTGCTCCCACCGATTGAGTGATTGAGGGCTTTTTATGCCCATTTAGAGGCGAAACTGAGAGCCCTCACGTAACAGTGCCTGGCGTCTGGACTTGAACCAATCTTTCTCTCATTTCTGAAGCTCCTCCATTATACAGAACGCTTAGATGAGAGGAGGGGAGGGGACCGAAAGGCAAGTAGGGACGCATACAGTTACCAGCGGTCTTAGACCACCTGAAGCGTTGTGTAAGAATTAGTTGAGAGGCAGGTAGACTGGGTGTTGTTAGGACTTCCCTTGTTATCTTGGGAGTTTGGGCTTTCATTCTCCAGTTCGCTGGCTAGTATGGTAGCTCTTGGCCCCATGTGGCTATTTCAGTTAACATTAAGTAGAATTTAAAATTTAGTTGCTCAGTTGCACTAGTCACGTTTTAAATACTCAGTAGCCCACATATTGAACAGTGCTGATGCAGAGCTTGTCCATCATTGTGGAAAATTCTGTTGGATGGTAAGACTGAACTGGCTTGAGTCCCAGATTTATGACTTCTTAGCTTCCTGCCTTGGCATGGAAGTGCCCTGTGCTTCAGTTCCTTCATGTGCAAATGGAGATCTTCACAGGACCCACCCCGTGGGGCTGAGATGGTGACTGAATGCACTTAGGCTAACACTGTTGGGCCTCAAAGCGAGTGCTTTATAAATATTGGCTCTTATTTTTAGACCCTGGAGGCTACTGATGGTTTAAAAACAGGGATCTCATTTGCCATTTAGTATCTTCAGAAGTTTCATCTAATAGCAGTGCAGGGAAGTGCTACCAGGACCAGCAAAAATGACCTTTTATATACTATTTGCCAAGCACTGTGTTAAGTGCCCTTTATGCACTATTATTATCCTATCGACTTTCCTTTTGTTCTCAGGGATGCAAGACTCGGGGCTTAACTGTCTGTATGAGTGGGCAGAGGTCAGTGTAGGAAGACCGTAAGGAACTGAAATATGACCCATGACAGTGTGATTCTGGACTAGATTGGAGTTGTAATAGGCGTTAAAATTCAACCAAGTGCATTCAAAATCTAATAGGCTTTATTAAGCAATTCGTGAAGCAGGCAGCATCCTCATCTAGCAAGTAGAAAGGAGCTCCAAGGAGTACAAAATGGAAGGTTTTTATAGACAGGAGGTTGGGGCAAGAAGTGATTAACAGAAGAAAGGAAAGGATTGTTTCAGGCAAGGTCACCTTCCATGAGGGAGAACAACAGAGTCTTATTGGGTGGATCACTTTGTCTTCCGGTGGGGGATGGAGAGGGCCATGTGACAGATTACCTCAGTGGTGCTGACCAGAAAACTGATGGCCAACTGCATTCTGGGGGAGGTTGAAACTGCAGTTAGGTTAGATGGTAAGCCCCAGTCTGGTGACTTGGCCTAGCATATGTGACTCCATTTTGGAAATAGGAACCATAGGGAAGGGCACAATCAAAGGAAAGACTTGTAAGCAAAATTCTAAAGAAGCTTTCACTGTGTTTTCTGAGTGTGAAAATAATACATGCTTATTAAAAAAACGTATGTTCTACAGAAAAGTGTACCAAAGAAATCAGATAGACAAATCGCTCAACTTCCATGATCCGGGGATCACTACTTGTAAACTTTTGGTGCATTGGGATCCAGTCATTTTTCCGTGTTTGTGTGGCAACATAATGTATACACTATTTTATACCCTACTGTTTGCATTTGCAAGAGACATCCTGAAGACCAATCAGCAGGACACAGGGAGGCCAGACTCAAAGATGAATGAGTGGTTTGGGCTGTTAAGTGGAAGAATGCCTTTCCCAAAGTCAGGATGCCACCATGAGCTGGTTGGGGAGGAGGGACATGGTGGGGAGTTGAGTTGGCTCCGGCTGCTGGTGGGGGAACCAGGAGTAGGGACCCAAGAGGTGTCAGCTCTGTGATGCACATTTGGATGTGGGTCTCTTAGAGGCGATAGTGGATGTAGTGGAAGTGAGTTTGGTTACCAAGGAGGACAGTAGTGAGGAAGGAAGGGGATAGTAGAACGGCATAATTGGCTGTGTCCTGGGCAAGTGGATTTTACTGGGTCTTTAGGGTTCATTTCTTTTTTTGTAGCACACTGATTCCCAGTGTGGACCAGGGACAGCTGAGAATCACTTAGGCTCTTTTAGGGCCTTCCCAAGGTCAGAACTACATTTGCAGTAATACTAAGATAGTTTTCCCTTTTTTACTCTTCTCTCCTGGGGTTATGGTGGAGTTTTCCAGAAGCCGTGGGGTACAATAATGTCATGGCTCCATGTGCTCTGCATTCTGTGTTTTAGAAGTGTCTCAGTTTTGGGGTGCCTGGATGACTCAGCTTTGGCTCAGGTCATGATCCCATGATCCTGGGATCAAGCCCCGCATCGGGCTCTCTGGTCAGTGGGAAGCCTGCTTCTCCCTCTTCCACTCCCCTGCTTGTGTTCCCTCTCTTGCTGTGTCTCTCTCTTTCAAATTAAAAAAACAAACAAACAAACAAAAGAAATGTTTCCCTTTTAATTTCTTGTACGGTAACTCTCAGTAGATAGTACTCCTGTTCTGCTCCTTCCTGTGGGGCCCAGGGCCTGGCATGGGCCCCATCCCTCCTGGGCATCTCAAACCTAGGCTAGGCAGAGGAGAAGTGTGGTGGTGTGTGTCTGTTTTTGTTTTAAGGGAGAGGAACAAAACAGGTAGAGAGGTAGAGGGTTGGGGGAAGAAGGCTGCTGGGACAAGGGAGGGAGGGATGGTGAGAAATAGAGCTGATTTGGGGGGCACCTGGGTGGCTCAGTGGGTTAAGCCTCTGCCTTCAGCTCAGGTCATGATCTCAGGGTCCTGGGATTGAGCCCTGCATCAGGCTCTCTGCTCAGCAGGGAGCCTGCTTCCCCTGCTCTCTCTGCCTACTTGTGATCTCTGTCTGTCAAATAAATAAGTAAAATCTTAAAAAAAATAAATAAGCTAATTTGGTATTAACTTCTGCTTTGTTTTACTCATGGAGGCTGTGGCTGAGAGAGAGATCAACAGTGTATTTGCCTTTTCTGTCTGTCTGTCAGAAGTTATTTAGAGATGTCCAGTTGTGCAATGTATAGTGCTTTGGCTTAAAGTTGATTTGCTTTGTTTGTCCTCATTTCATGATTAATTTTGTAAAGTATTTCAATAGCCTTTGCTGTTTTCGTGGGATGCAATCTTGTTTTGTGAAGGGAAATGTTAGAGTTAAACGCCTGCAGCCTGGGGGAGGACGTGATAGTGCCTTACGGTCCCCAGCCCCCTTCCCTGGGACCGAGAGCCTCTGGTTTATTTTGGTGGCTTGGACTACCTTCTGTCCAGCTCCAGTTGCAGAGACCGTCCAGGATAAAGTCCTTCATGGGAAGGTGGGCATCGTTCCCTCGAATTCAGCCTGCTGATTCACATCAGGCACAGAGGAGGTTACTAGGAGCAGGGCCTGGAAGCTTTCTCTCACTCTGCTGGGCTGAGCGCTTGTTTCCTGCTCTGTCCATTTCCAAATACATTCATTATTCATTGTTGCTGCATAGTAGAGGGGAAATAGCTATTTCTATGATCAGCATAGACAGAGCGAATTTCAGGGGGATATGTAGAATTTAAAGTCATTTGAGAAAGAGCTTTCAGTATTGGTGTTGATAAGTGATTTTTGCCATCATTTACTATTGCTAGCCACTCATTCACTTATTAGGAACTTTGCTAAGTCTTAGGTGGTCTCTGTCTAATTTAATCCTAGCAATAGCTCTGTAGGGCTGAATATGTTTAGCTCCATTTCGTAGATGAGAAAACTGGGGACCAGAGCAGGATCAGGTTCAGGTTCCAATTTTAGAACATAACACTGGTTTTCTGGCTTCATACATTTACCATTAACTGAGGGTGTGTATGTGTGCATGTGTGTGCACCTATGAATGTATTTGTTTGTTTGCTTTTTTATTGGCTCCCTACAGGTAAATTCTGTGAGATCCAGTAACCTTGTCAGTCTTACTCATGGCTCTTTCCCCCAAACCTAGAATGGTTCCTGGCAGAGATGGGTTCTCAGAAAATATTTATTGACTTAATAACTGCCACCTCGGGACGCCTGGGTGGCTCAGTGGGTTAAGCCTCTGCCTTCAGCTCAGGTCATGATCTTGGGGTCCTGGGATTGAGCCCCATATCGGGCTCTCTGCTCAGCGGGGAGCCTGCTTCCCCCCCCCCGCCTCTGCCTGCCTCTCTGCCTACTTGTGATCTCTCTCTCTGTCAAAAAAAAAAAAAAATCAAAAAAAAAAAAAAAATCCAAAACTGCCACCTTTCCTGTCCTTCTTCCCCATCTTTCAGCTGTGGATGCTTGTAAGGAATCAGGAATCCCTAGCCCAGTGTCTGTTATAAGGAATCAGGATTTCCTAGCCCGGCATCTGTAGGATGTCTCTCTTTGCTCCCTGTGAGGAGGAAAGGGAGTTTTGGTGATCCTTCTGCTGGGTATTAGGAAGAGAGGAGGGATGAAAGCAGGCTGAGAAGAGCCTGGGTGAAGAATGACAGCTCCGGAGCATTCCCCGTGTATTAGTTAATTACATGCAAATTATACATCAAATACTCATTATGTTTATCTCTTACGGTTAGAGAGTTAGCGATAAAACACTTACTGTGTTTAAATGATGCATAGTTTATGGGACAGAACATTCATGTTCCTTTCTTCAGAAAAAGGTTTTTTTTTTTCTTTTTAACTTTTTATCCCCAAATAATTTTAGACTTACAGTTCCTGTATGTACTTCATCCAACTTCCCCTAATGTTAACATCTTATATAACCATGGTACAGCTCCTGAACCAAGAAATTAACACAGTCCAAGACTATTAGCTAGATTCTAGTTCTACCTTGACTGTTCTTCCTCTGTTCCCGGAGCCAGTGCAGGACCCCACATTGCATTTAGTTGCTGTGTCTTCTTAACCTTTTGTGGTCTTGACAGTTCCTTGGTCTCAGAAGAGTGCCAGTCAGTTAGCTTGTGAAATGGCCCACGGCTTGGTTTTCTGTGATGCTTTATCATGACTGAACTGGAAATGCGGTTTTGGTGAGAACACCATGTATTGTTCTCTTCATTTCACATCATGCCAGGGTTCATGGTGTCAGTTTGTCTCCTTAATGGTGACGTTGACCTTGACCACGGGTTAACCTGGTGTCTGTGGTTGATAAATATCTGTGGGAGATATTTTTTGGGAAAATTTTTTGATTTGTTTGTAACCCTAGTTTTTCCCCGTAGGAACCCATTTCAGATATTCTGGTAAAAATTATTGTGAATGTAAAATTCACTTAAAGCATTCCACTTACCCAACTTAGTGGCAAAGGATTTATCATACTTAAAGCAGAGGACATTTATGTTTTGGAAGGCTGATGATGCTTGTACAGGACTGTGGACTTCACAGACTTTTTCAGTGAAACATTTATCAACTCAATGCATGCTGATGTTTTCTATTCTCTACTGTTTCATTAAGAAAAAAAAGATAGTTGTTACCCACTAAATTGATTTAATGATCTGCAATTTGAAAAACACTAGTGTAGTGAATTTATTGTTCAGAAGTTGATAACATCTTTTTTTTTTTTTTTAACATGAGAGAACATTGAAGTTAGGTTGTTGTTAGATTGAAATTCAATTCTATTTCCTCTAGGAAGCTGGGGAGCTCTTGATCCCAAGAGGATAAATCAAGTTTAGAAGGAGAATTTTCACTTTTAAGAGTCTAGGATTCTGAACCCACCATGAGATGTCCACTCTGAGGAGCTTGCTTTCTTGAGCCCTCATGGCCTCATGGTCTCTCGCCAGGTTACACCTGCTGATTTTTGTTTTCAGGGTTTTATTAACAAAATCTAAACCATCACAGTGATTCTGCTTAGAAAATGTGGTTGGGGCAAAGGTAAATCACTGTATGAGCTCCCTCTTAGTGGGACTTAAAGTTCCCCAGGGAGGTTTCAAGAAAAAAATCAAGGTGGTGGAGACTAGCTCAAAAGGGAGAAAAATTGCAGCGATGTAGCTTTTAAAAATAGATTTTGGTCTGTTTTCTTCCTTTTCCTCAGGTTAGTGTTTCCCTGTGAGCTATTGCTACTTGATCAGATTGAAAGACAATTGTGAGAAAAATGCCACTAGTCCTGGGGCTGGAGCTCATGTATGGTTATCCAAATAAGGTGTTTCTTTTCTTCTTCTTCTTATTTGTTTTGATGGGGGTGTGGGGTTGTCTAACCTGCTAAGCATCCTGAAAGTGTTGAGCCAGAACTCTGTCCTGTCTAAAACACTGAACTGGGAGCGTCTGGGTGGCTCAGTGGCTTAAGCCTCTGCCTTTGGCTCAGGTCATGATCCTCTGGGTCCTGAGATCGAGGCCCACATTGGGCTCTCTGCTCAGCAGGTAACCTGCTTCCCCTCTCTCTCTGCTTGCCTCTCTGCCTACTTGTGATCTCTCTGTCTGTCAAATAAATAAATAAAATCTTAAAAAAAAAAAAAAAAGAAACACTGAACTGGGGGTGCCTGGGTAGCTCAGTTGGTTAAGCATCTGATTCTTGATTTTGGCTTAGGCCCAGATCTCAGGGTCTTGAAATGAAGCCCTTAACTCTGCTCAGCACAGAGTCTGCCCTAGACTTTCGCTTTCCCTCTGCCCCTCCCCACCTCAAATAAATAAATAAAATCTTAAAAAAAAAGTACTGCACTGGTCTCTTACATGAACAGGATTGAGCACCAACGGAGTACTCCCCCAACCCCTGCCCTAACCCAGCTGCAGATGGTGTGGTCCTTCTTTTCTTCTATTTTAATATTTAAAATTTTTCATTTTGGAATATTTACAGAAAGTTGCAGAGTAGCACAGACATAGCTTTCACCCAACTTCCCTAAATGTTATAACCTTAGAAAACTATAATATAACTAAAACCCAACAAAGTCAACATTGACACATTACTATTCACTAATCTGATTTATTCAGATTCTCCAAATTGCCCCACTAGTGTCTTTTTTCAGGTCAGAGTTCCAGGCCAGGATTCACAGTGCATTTAGTTGTCTTGTGAAACATCTTAATTAAACTTGTTTTGTTCTCAGGGTCCACGTTGCCTATCCTGGTATGATACTAAGGGTAAGAATAGGTAACATTTCCCTTGGGATAGCTCTGTCTGTTTGAAAGTTTGAGGAATTACGTCTCCTGGCATCTTTTGTTGGAATATAGACAGTTTGAGCTGTTAACACCTTGGTTGTATTAATTATTCCACATGTCAAACTGAAAAGGACACGTGGGGACCTTTCATCCTGGGGTGGAAGGGTCTGGAATTCAGAGTGAGTTAGGGGAAGGCAGGTCTCAGTGGTGTGTCAAGGGATCAGTTTTAGGCATAGTTAGCTAAATCTGTAGTACAGGGGCCACAGACCCAATGCCTACAAGGACCAAACAGGCCTGCCTCAATCCTCATTACAAACTCTGAGCACAGACGACCGGATAAGCAGCCGCAGATTCTCAGCTTCAGAGGTGGGGAGGTAATCATGAGTGGAGGGGCACTTGCTGGTTTCCCACCTTTTAATGGCTTCACACTAAAGTCACCAAGACATTTATCTTTTGCTCATGAAAGCGGATCACCAAGTGTAGCTCCCAGTCAGCAGGTGCTTTTCTATTTCCTGGAGCCTCACCATCTTGTCTCTCCAGCTAGTGGAAGGGAGGTGGAGGGTGGGGCAGTGTACCCACCTCTTGTCCTCCTTGGTGTGGAAGAGACACATCACTGGTGCCCACTGTCCATTGGCCACATGGCCACACCTGGATACAAGGAAGGCTGGGAACTATAGTGACTATTTGACTTTATAGGCTGGCAACGTAGTGACTGGTTGGGACACCACTTTCCAGTGATATTTCTGTACATAAAGGAAACGTGTCTATTTCTACTGCACCCTGTGTTTCGAGAGATGACTCTGTTCTAGCCAGTGATACCATTGAGGACCTTTGCACTTGCCTTTCCATCTGGTGCGCGTGTGGTGCAGATGT
Organism: Enhydra lutris kenyoni; assembly: GCF_002288905.1. Taxonomy (NCBI): domain Eukaryota; kingdom Metazoa; phylum Chordata; class Mammalia; order Carnivora; family Mustelidae; genus Enhydra; species Enhydra lutris. Next base: position 41,462,619 of record NW_019154090.1, on the reverse strand, counting down.
CCACGTGTCCTGTTTCCTCCTTCCTTTAGGCGGATGTCACCTCCTCAGTGATCCCAGTGAAAATAGCACCTCCCACCCCCGGTGTTCCCTATCCCTCTTCTTGATTTTTTTTTTTTTCTTTTATCACACTTATCACAACCTGGCCTGTTACATATTTTCCTTATTTATCGGTATATTGTCTGAATCCCTCTATGAGGATAGGGGCCATTTCTTCTAGTTCTTGGCTATCTTTCTCGTGCCTGACATGTAGCAAGTGTTCAAATGTTGAATAAAATGAGAACCTGGACTGATCAAATGTTAGCAAGGATTATAGCTAAACAAACAAGCAAACAGATCACTGTGCAGGCCAAGCGGACCATGTCTGTGAATGCGATGCTGGCTGCCAGCCTGGGTCTTGGGTGGAGAGCAGGTGCTGGGGCTGGGGCCAAAAGACATAGGTTTGTTTTCTAGGTTCACCACTTGCTCATCGTGTGACCTTGGGTGTGTCATTTTGCTTCTCTGGGTCTCAGATCCTCCTTTTAAAACATGAGAGTAATTGTCCTCCCTCTGCCCCCTACCCCATGTTACTGTGATGATTAGATGAGGTAGATGGTACCTAAAAACACCCAATATGCCATGGGTGCTCAGTTAATTTTTGGGCTTATTGGGTATCTAACTGTGTGGGAGCCTGTGCTGGGTATCAGAGGAATGTATGCTGAGTGGGGGCAGTCCCGGCCCATTTCCAGGGACAGGCAAGGCTTGATCTGGACCTTGTAAGATGGGAAAGAGTCATAGCAGAAGGAAAATCTTTCAGTCATTAAGTATTTATTGAGCAGCTGTGTGTATAGGGTACTGTCCAAAGATTGGAGATAATTTGCCGAATAGGATGGGTAAAGTGGCTGCCCTCGGAGAGCTTATATTCTAGTATACTGCTGTCTAATAGAAAGGCAGTGTCAGCCACCTATGTACTTGAAGATTTTCTGGTAGCCACATTACAAAAATAAAAAAATAGGTGAGGGGCACCTGGGTGGCTCAGTCTGTTAAGTGTCTGCTTTCAGCTCAGGTCATGATCTCCCGGTTCTGGGATCCAGCCCCACATTGGGCTTCCTGCTTGGCTTGGAGTCTGCTTCTCCCACTGCCACTCTCCCCACTCATGTGCTTTCTTTCTCTCTCTGTCTCTCAAATAAATAAATAAAAATCTTTAAAGAAAGATAGGTGAAGTTAGTAAGTTTAACCATCTATTTAACCCATTATATTCAGAATCCATTGCAACAGGAAATCAATAGAATAAGTATAAATGAGGTATTTTAACTTTTCTGTAGCAAGTCTTTGAAGTCTAGTGTGTCTTTTTACATAGCGCAACTCAATTTGGACCAACCGCATTTTAAGTGCTCACTAGCCACACGTGGCTGGTCACTTTTATATTGGACAGCACAGGTCTAGGGAAGAAACAAAGATCGTATGTAATAGCAGGTAGCTGAAAGTTCTATAAAGAAAAAAAAGCAAAGGGGTAGGTAACCACAGACACCAGTGGTCACAGAAGGACTTTTCGTGTAGATAAAAGAAGGTGATGAACTGTGGGAATATCTAGGAAGAATGCTCTAGGTGGAAGGGATAGCAAGTACAAAAGCCTTGTGGCAAGTGCATGCTTGGAATATGCACTGGATGCAGAAGGCCAGTGGGACCTCCTATGCAGTGAGATGGGGGAGTGTGGTGCATCATGTAGAGCTCAGTAAGCCATGGTAAGGTCTTAGGCTCATTCTAAGTGTGGTCAGGGCCACTGGAAGAGTGAGAGAATAGACTGACCTGATTTGACTTTAGTTGTCCAAAGGTCAGTGGTGGAGAAGGGATTATAAGGGGGCAAGAACAGAAGTGGGATGATCTGAGCAAGAGGTGTAGGTGTATATGATTCATTCACCCTGCAAACACTCATTGGCCTCCTATGAAGGGCCAAGCATTGTGCTTAGGCACTGGGGACACCAGTGGGCACGATCTGTGTCTTCAGGAAGCTCAGGCTAGCAAATGAGTGACCGGCTGGTTTGTGGTGGCAAGGTTGAGTAGAGGGGTGGATGGAGAAGGCAGGGAGCCATTCTGTTGAGAAGGTAGGCGTCGTGCTGTCTGGCTGTGCTATTTCTTTGATTGGCTCATCACCAGACTAGAGTGTCAGGCTAAAGGAGCTTGGGCTTAGGGGACCTATAAGACCTTCCTAGTACTGAGGTCAATGCTTTTGTTCTGTGAAACGTGGACAGCCACTGCAGGTGAGTCAGGGAGATGGGGGTTGATGCTCAGCATGTTATGTGGGCAGTGGGTCCATGACGAAGGCAGGAGGAGAGTGAGGAGGGAAGGGAGGAAACCCTGCAAAGGCAGGCTCTTTCTTTTCCCCCAAGGGAAGCTGCTTTCCAGTAGTAGTGATAACTTAGTCTGCACTTTGTACTAACAAATAGTTTTCAGATTTTCTGCTCTTTCTGATGACCAGTAAATGAATTAAATAATTAGCGGAAGGAATTCATTCCTCCTTTCCTGGAACATAAGTGCTTATGGAACCGATTTAATGGTAATTTCATCTTGGCTGGAATTCCTCTCTCCTTCGATTTTGAAGAGTCGGAGGCTTTTGTGGTGGTTTCTGCTTTTGCTGTCTTTTGCCTTTTTCCTTTTTCTGCTCTGCCTTTTGAGAGGCAGCTACCATGAATCAGTCCTAGATATATCTGATTTATTTTCTGTACTGTATTCCTTAGCCTTTCCAGCAGGTTTGTAGTTCTCGATGTGCCATTTCTTATTCATTTACTCATTCCTTCATTCAGCAGACATTCAGTGCTTTCTGCATACGAGAAACTGCTTTCTTTGTGTGTCAGCTTTTCCTTGGAGGGATACCTTCAGATGGTTCCTTGATTAAATTAGTGAGGCAGAGATTGCCCTGTCCATAAACGCACACTTGCCCACAGTCCTCAGTACAGGGGAGGCGTGGATGCGGAAGGGCAGGTAAATTGGGTGGTCCTCAGGCTGCTTCCTGCCTTTGCTCCTAAGTACCTGCTTGGTTTTCTAAAGGATGCCTCAGTCTTCTGAGCTCTTCTTTCCTCATTTGTTATGGTGGGGACAGTAATACCTTATTCATAAGATTATTTTGACAGCTGCAGGGTGTGCTTGTATCCTGCTGTAGAGCAGGCACCATCAGTCCTAACTTATAATTTTCTCTTGCACCTCTTGGGATTTCACACGGATATTGTGATGGTGATGCACAATGTTACATAGCTCAGTAATGAATGGACAAAGTCCACTAGTCACCAAGCATTCCGTTCTGCTGTGTAGATAATAAAGTACAGTAGGTATTCAGAGAAAGGAAGGTCAGTATGAGCTCAAGTCTGCAGGTAAGGCATTATGGCTGGAATTGAACTTGGAGGTCTGACTAGGCTTAGCTTTGTGAAGAGCAGATGTTTTCATGGTGATCTTGACATTTATCTACCTACTGAGCTATTATTGAGCCCTTTCCTTTGGTCAGAGATGATTGAGGGTGTGATTCCTACTCTCTAGTAGCTCTTGATGTAAGGTGGGCAACAGAAACAAAGGGAGCGTCCCAAGTTCTCCAGGTGATGATGATGTATTCAACGCATGATGCATGAGGGTGGGAGTGGGGCTGCTTCTGAGGGCTGGGAAGAATACCCCAGAGGAGGCTACCACGACTGAGGGTATGTGCCAGGCCTTGTGCTGGACCAGGAGTTCTCTAATTCCTACACTCTTCAGAATTTTTGAGGACTCCCCAAAATTTATGGGTTACATCAGTCTGTTGTTTACCACATTACGAATTAAAACAGAAAATTATAAAACATAGGAATATGTACGTAAGCATACATTCCTTTAGCCGTCAGAATGATTCATCACACGTCTTCTAACTTCTGGAAGACTCCACTGTGTACGTGTGAGAGAATGAGAGTGAAGAAGGCAGATAACATTCTGGTGTAATGATGAATATACTTGTCCTTTCCCAGCCCCCCAACATCATTACAGGCTGCTGGTTTGCATGGTGGGGATGTGCTGGCGCATAATCCAGGCACAGTCTGTGCCTTTGTTGGACCAGCTCCTGTGGTGCTGTGTACGGAAGCTTGCGGTTAGGGGCACAATCTAATTCAGACTTGGGGCATCAGGGAAGGTCTTGGGGGGAGAACCATCTCAGCTAGATTGGAAGTGGGCATTAGCCAGGAACAACAAGTGTAGCAGGTGGAGGGAACAGCGTGTGGGAGGCCCAGAGACCTCATTTGCAGAGCTGAAGGAACTTCTGATGGCTGTGTGTTAATAATGCATTTGCTACAATACTGGCAGTTTGCCTTCTCTGCAGCTTTGGCTCGATGTGATTTTATCCACTCGTTTGTTGTCAGAGGCACACACGGCTGTTCCCCATGTGACTTGTAGGAAGTTAAGGGCCTTGTTTCTTTGCACTTGTGTTCAAGAGCTTCCTGTTTCAAGTGCTGAACTGGGTTTGTGAAGCTTTGAAAATGCAGATGGAGCAGAGCCGTGAAATGTGAGGGGGCTCAGTGTGTCAGAGAATGGAGCCTGACTTAGAAAGCGTAATTAATCATGAAAGGAAGGAAAGGTGCTACTTGAGAGTAGCGAAACAGAAGTAAAACCGCACGTTTGATGTCATCATGTGATCGTAGACTGAGGCCTCGGCTGGGACTCAGCGAGTGCCGTACCCTGCATGCTAGCTCTAGCCCCCTTCTCCCTCCTCCTTTGAAATGAGGTCCAAATCAGAGGTGCAGGTATTACACCAGGTGCAACTGGGGCCTGCCTTCGCCCTCATATAGCAGTTGGAGGAGGGGCCTGCTTTATTGTGCATAGACTGTTGGGTCAGCTGAGCCCCAGAAATGAGGCCAGACCTGTTTTGCTCTCTCCCTCTGTGTTATTTCAAAGAGCATCATGATATCAGAGGCCTTTCTTACCTCAGGCCCTTCTGGCTTGATGACAGGGTTATTTCTTTTATTTCTGCATAAATCGTGGTAGTGTATTCAGTTTCAAGGAATCTGGGGTGCATTCTCGAGTGTTAAGAATCTGCTAACACTGCCCCAGCAGTGCAGCTCTGGAGACCTGTGGCTTTACTGTTCAAAAGTTGCCTACCGTGAGGGTCTCAGGAGGTGGAAATCCTGGCAAGGAGTTGGAAGGATTGAAAATTAAGGTGTAGTTTATGCCTTAAAGACAGAAGGAAATGAGACAGAAAGCCCCTCACTGGTGGTTTCTTTAAGAAAGCCTAAGGAAGAAATTAGAAAACCTTATTTGCTTCTGGCTGGCTTAAATCATGTTTTTTTTTTTGTTGTTGTTAAAAATCAGCTTGATTGGGACACCTGGGTGGCTCAGTTGGTTAAGCGGCTGCTTTCGGCTCAGGTCATGATCCCAGGGTCCTGGGATCGAGTCCCACATCGGGCTCCTTGCTCAGCAGGGAGCCTGCTTCTCCCTCTGCCTCTGCCTGCCACTCTATCTGCCTGTGCTCACTCTCTCTCTCTCTCTCTCTCTGACAAATAAATAAATAAAATCTTTAAAAAAAAAAAATCAGCTTGATTGGTTTCATCACATCAGCCAGCATTGTCACTGCTCTTGTCCCTAGAGGCGCCATGGGGGGGGGGGAAGAGAAGAGTCCAACAAAAAGCACAGGAAGTTTGAGGAGCCACAGTCAGATTCTTTAGATTTGCTGCCAATTAGTCATCTTAAAAAGTTTTTTTTTTTTTTTCCCCTGTTTGAGGCTTAACCCCGTCTCTGAAGGCTCTCAGTTTCCTATGGGGGTCTCAGTTCCCATGTCTGGGGAACTTGGGGAGAGCTGCTGAGCTGTGTGGGCTGCAGGGGGAGGCCCTCGTCAACTCCTCTTCTGCTGTCCTGTGGAGTGTAGTCATAGGAGTGCCGTGTCCTCTCATATTGCAGGACAGTTCAGAAACCCAGAGTTGCACATACTGATTTTTAAAGTATTGACAACTAATTAAACTATTCTAGAACACAGGGTGCAGCAGTACTAGCCTTGGGTTGCTGCTGAAAAACATCGGGTTTAGAATGAATTTTTAAAATTCCTCTCCTACATCAAAATAACAAGTTCCTGCACAGCGAATGAAACAATCAACAGAACTAAAAGACAGCTTACCGGATAGGAGAGATATTTACAAATGAAATTTCTGATAAAGGGTCAGTATCCAATTTGTATAACTCAACACCAAAAACACAAATAATCCAATTAAAAAATGGGCAAAAGGCATGGACAGACGTTTCTCCAAGGAAGACATACAGATGGCCAACAGACACAGGAAAAGATGTTCAGCATTACTTATCATCAGGGAAAGGTAAACCAAAACCACAAGGATACCTGCCAAAATGGCTAATATCAAAAAGACAGGAAATAATTGTTTACAAACATGTGGAGGAAAAGGAACACTTGTGCACTGTTGGTGGGAATGCAAATTGGTGCAGCCACACTGTGGACAACAGTATGGGGGTTCCTCAAAAAATTAAAAGTAGAATTACCATATGATCCAGTAATCCCACTACTGGGTCTTTACCCGAAGAAAATGAAGACATTATTCAGAAAGTTACATGGACCCCTCTGTTAATATCAGCATTATTTATACTGGCCAACATATGAAAGCAGCCACAATGTCCATAGCAAGACAGGAGAACAAAGAAGATGTGGTTATATATATACACAATGGAGTATTCCTGAGCCATAAAAAGAATGAAATCTTACCATTTGCAACAACGTGGATGGTTCTAGAGAATAAGGCTAAGCGGAACCCATCAGAGAAAGACAAATACCATATGATTTCACTCGTGTGGAATTTAAGAAACAAAACAAATGAACAAAGAAAAGAGACAAAACAAAAACCAGACTCTTAACTATAGAGAATAAACAGATGGTTGCCAGAGGGGAGGTGGGTGAGGGGATGGGTGAAATAGGTGATGGCGATTAAGAGTCCACATACCATCCTGAGCACTGAGTAAATATATAGAATTGTTGAATCACTGTATTGTACACCTGAAACTACTATAGCACTATATGTCAATTACACTGGAATTAAAAAAAAAATCTTTCTCCTTTATTTGCTTTATTTAAAACTCTTTGCTTCAGACCATTCCTGCATTACAGGTGTTTCCAGTATTTGGGCGAGCTGTTGTCTTTGAGTGCTCTTGGCTTGGCCCACTGTTGCGTCATAAGCATCCTTGAGTTTCACTGAATGCCGAGAGATGCTGGTCCTTCCTGTATTGCTGTGAAGACCAAGAAGGAGATGTCTTGGGTGGGGAGGAGGCTCCTCAAAGATGCAACCCCAAAGTGGTTTCTGCAAACAGTGCTGGTAATGCTAAGGACAGCAACTGCTTCTGCGTAAGTGTGTCCTTCACTGTGCTTTGACTCTGTGGCTTGGTGGTCCTCCACGCATTGGTCAGTTAGAGATGTAGAATGTGAACCTGGCTCTTTGGACTGTGAAACTCTGGGCTACATCGCTCTGATTGTGTGCACTCTGCATGCCTCGGCTCAAAGGCGTTTTCTTCTTTGCTGAGGGTTTTGGTGGCCTGTTTGGTCTTTCTCTCTGTCACCTGGTCTCCTGCAGGTCCATGGTCATGGTTTGTGTTCTCCTTTGGGCTTTGCTAATGACGGCTGATTGTTGGGGAGGCCCTGGTTGCCCCTCTGAGACATTTAATGGCGGAAGTGAGAAACCAGGAGTTTAGGACACTGGCCTCACATCTCCACTGATGGCTTCCCACCCCAGAGAGCGGATTTAACTGGGACGGGGTTCAGCCGGGCAGCATGAATTTTACAGCCCCTTGGAGACTCGTGTGTGCAGCAAAGGTGGGCAGCTCGTGGGTTGGGAGTCCTAGCTGGGAGTGTGGTTACTAGTGACACCCCAGCAGCCAGACGCCCAGGATGATGTCCGTGTGCTCACTTTCCATTGATGCCTGACATTTTCTAGGTAATGGCAAAATGAAAATCTGCTTGGAGTGTGGCTCCTTCCTCTATATTGTTTCTTTGCTCCTGTGTGTTGCATCACAACTCAGAAGCTGCATATGTGGCATAGCATCTTCCGTGTCTGACCAGCATGAGGAAGAGCAAGACAGGGCAGGCAGGGAGCAGCTCTTCATCAAGCCTGCCGGTGTTTAGGCACTGGGGAAAGGCAGTGTGACTCGGCTGGGTGTTCCAAGAATATCCTGGAAAAGAACTGTCTAGTGACCGACCAGACCCGCTTGTCTCCCAGGATACAAAATGTGGCTGCTGCTTTAGGCAATGATTGGACTTCCTTTTTGGATGACTTCATTTTATTTACCACGTCAACCAATATCAGATCTCTTCTTGGTCTGGCCTCCCATGCCTGGGGTGGGGTGGGCCACTCATCCAACCCCAAATGGCCTTGCTTTTAAGAGGCTGTTTGCTCCCACCCATGTGGGGCGATCGTGGGCCGTTGAAGGGCAAGAGCTATGATCATACATCTCTATCCCCGAGAGCCTCGTACAGGGGAGACTTGTGTGTGTGTCCACTGACCTACTCCTGCCTCTAGCCACTGTTGCTCTCTTTAACACACAAGCGAGCATTGCAAGCTTGCCCATGGGGAGGGAGGGATGGGGCTGCTGGGCAGGAAGGACAGTGTGCATTTCCTGCCTTCTGATTGAACATTCTGTATATAGGCAGAATAACTGGACATCTTTCACAAGTATTTAAAAATAAGTGAAAGAATTTTGGTGTTTCTGATTTTTTTTTTTTTTTAAATGAACTGTGGCCTCTGGATTATGTTGATGAAGATAAAGCATTTCGTAAATAAAACCTTTGAAGGTTAACTCTGGTGGTTCTTCATCTTTTAGAGATCTGGCTAGAAAATTTGGCAAAATGTGTTTTCCAGATTCTCTCTGTTTCCACTCACTCTGGGGAAGGCCTGGAAAGGTTGTTAACAGATCTGCCCACCAGAATGTTAGCTCCTGGAGGGCAGGGCTTTGCATGGGTTCTGTTCACCGGTGTGTGTCCGGTGCCTCAGACAGCACAGGCATGGTAAGCGCTTGCTGACTCCTGTATGGATCTTGGGTTTGTGATGGAGATGAACTCACTGACTGTTGGCTCTCTGCCTGGCCTTGTGTTGCCTGCTTTCTTCTAGTACATTTTTTGGCAAATAAATGATACATCAGGCTAGCTCAGCCCCCACAGCCTTGCACAATCAGTGTGTGGTAAGTGAGGGAACCAAGGCTTGGCAAAGTTAAATCAGGTGCCAGAGTCACCAAAGATTTCAACCTGGGTCCCCAAAGGCCAGTGCTTTCCCGCAAAATTATGAAACCACTTTGCTTGGCAACATCAGAAGCCGGCCTTGCATCTTATTCTACTCTGACTCGAAGTGAAGTCTTTTGAAGAAAAAAGTCTTGCAATTTAGTATTTTGAAGGATACCTTTTTCCGATCTGGTATATTTAGCTGGCAATGTTGTAAAAGGAATCAATCTTCTTTTTACAAGCTATTGTATGGTTTTTTTTTTTATTTTATTTCAAAAGCTGTCACTGAGAACATTTTTCTAAAATGGAGATAAATCTGGAAGGAGGATTGTAGCGATGACGTGGGGAAAGAGCAGAGAAAACTCATTTCTTTGTGTTCCGTGGCGCTGCCACATGAAAGGAAGCTACCTTTGGACATAAAATAGTTGGTTTAACATCTGAATGCAGGAAATCAAGATGAAGTATTAGTAAAGGTCTCCATGTTTACCCTTACGCCATTCCTTTTAAACTGCCACTCTTCTTTTACCAACGTATTGCTTCTTTGTTTTGGAGAAGCGTATTGAAGACGTTTGGACGTATGCACATCCTTATTTTTCCTCCCTCCTGTGACTCAGAAGAGACCCAAGTTCCTTCTGCCTCTGTCCTGGAGTCAGAGCACAGCTGTGGGTCTTTGGGAAGAGCCAAGCCTCGTTTCTGCCTTTGGAGTTAACAGCTGTCAGGTTGACGGATATGTGTAGGGAAAACACATCTGCACTTAAAAATATATAATAGGCTTTGAAGCATTAGCTTCCTTTTAGTGCTTGAAATTCAAGAGTAGTATCTTGTTTTCAATTCAGCTGTTTCATTCATTCTTCCATTGCTTATTCATTCATTCATCCAGGGGCTTTCTGTATGTGAGGGTAGTGCTAGGTATTGTGGGATATGTGGTAAGTAAGGCATTATCTCTGCCCTCAGGAAGCGACTGGATTGGTAGAGAAAGACAAACATGTAGATACCCAACAGTAAACAGGTAGAGGTAGAAACTGCTGTGGTGTGTTGTGGAACATCACACAGAAGATGTGTGTTAGGCAATAGCTCATAGATGGGGTGTGGTATGGAATCTCAGATAGAAGATACTGGCTACGAGGAATTTGGGAAGGCTTCCTGGAGGAGGAAACATCTTTTTTAAAAGCTTTGAAGGAAAAGTGAGATAGAGGAGAAAAGTACATTCCAGACCGAGGAAACAGCATGAAGGTTGTTGTTAGTCCTGGAAGAAGGGACAGTTTGGAATGGGATGGGGGTTTGGATGGTGCAGATGTGTGGGTGATGAGGCTGGATGGGATTCTTATGCCCCTGATGAAGTGTCTCATGGGGTAGATACCTTGCACCCTGTTTAAATAGTACTCTTAGTGTGGATGGCTCACATGTGCTGACTGGCCCATGGGAGCCCAAGCCTACCTAACTCCACTTTCAAACAGAGGTAGCTGAAATCAAGTTTGGGGTTCTAGCTTTACACACAGCCCGCAGCCATTCACTGTGGCTCGGGAGTGTTGACTCCTTACTTAATTCTTTAACTTTCCACAGTGCTGACTCTAGTCACAACTTTGAGCAAGTCCCTTAACCTCCTGGGGCCTCACCTTCTCTCCGTGTGAGTCAAAGTCATGCACAAGGTCTCCTGCTCTCTCCTGAGTCCATCCTCTTCTTGTCAAGTGTTCCATTTCTCTGAGCCAAGAGCCTCAGCTTGGCTTTCAAGCCCTTTACCATTTTGGCCCCCAGCTGTCCTCCCTGCGGAGTATCCAGAATTCCCTGCAAAGTGTCATTATCATCTTTAGTCTCCAGCAAAATTTAGTTCTTTATGCTTTTGAGCTTGAATTTTGTAGTGCATGAAATTCTTCAGGTCTCTACTGGTTTTTCTCAACTGGGCCAGGGTTCTGTAACAGAATTAAGTTATTCCTAATGCCCGGAGTAAGGCATCCACTCACTGATTAATTCATTTCTCTTCTGTGCTTCTAGAATGGTACTAGTTATGTACTGTCCTTAGGAGCATTGAGAAAATAGTTACTCAGTATATGTGCATAATCTTTTTCTTCCCTTCTTCCTTTCTATTTAACTGCAAATTAGTTTCTAGTTTTCACGCTGCTTTGCTACTTGCTCTTTCTTCCCACTTACCCGTGTTTTTCAATGACTGGTGTTTCCCGTGTCCAGAAGAGGAGCCCTGCTTGGAAGCCAGCAGTGATAGCTCTAAAGGCGTAATCCAAATCTGGAGTTGTGTTGTGGAATTGGGGACGCGTGGGTTGGGCTCCCTTCAGAGGAAGGGATGAGAACACCTAGTGAGATGCCATTTCAGAAGGAGCGAAGGGGAGCTAAGCTTCCTCACTGGTCCAGTGTCTCAGTGGCTTCTTTTCTCTATTCTTGCCCCTCTGGAGTCCATGCACAGCAGCTAGAGGGAGCATTTAAAAATGCTAAGTGCAATTTTTACCACTCCCCGCCCCCCCGCCCCATTCCACCTTCCGGTGTCTATGGCCTATCACATCTAAGTTCCAGAGTCCGGGAAGGCCTGATGTAAATTCCCCCTGGCTTTTCTGACCTCATGTCCCATTTTGCTCGTCCCCCTCTTTTCTGCAATCATGCTGGTCTCTTGCTTTCCTCCTCTTCAAACCTCAATCCTTGGACTGGTTCCTGCCCCAGGGTCTTTGTCCTGCTGTTCTGTTTGCCCGGAATGCCCCTCCCAGATCTTTGCCTGGCCCTTGGCCTCCCTGCAGTCAGGCCTTTGCTCCCACGGTACTGCCTTGGAAAGGTCTTTACTGGCCACTGGCCTCCCACCGCCTCTGTCCTCAGTTCTCTCTCATGATACCCTTTCATGTCTTTGTAGCACTTACCAGTATCTGAAATGGTATTGTGTTTACTTTGTTCCTCTCCTGTCCCTAAAATGCAGACTGCAGAACTCTTGTCTGTATCATTTACCTCCTTTCCCCCACACCCAGAGTATTGTCTGGCATGATAGGTACTCAGTAAATATTTGAAGACTGAATGAGTGCATAAATCTCTTTGTAGGGGCGGGGTGGGCCAGACAAGCATTTGTCAGCCTTTACCTCCACCTTCTCAGGGACAGTCCTGCCCTCCTCGAGGCTGCTAATCTGTACTGAGACAGTTCTGATGGTTAGGCTATCCTTCCTTCTGCTGGAAACAAAAATACTAGGAAACTGGGCTTCTTGCCCAGTAGCTCCCACTCCTGGCTCTGCTGGAGAATTGGGGTGGCGGCTGCCACGGTCAGCATACTCTACACATGGATTTGAGGGGACTTGGGGTGGTAGGCCCTGTGCTTGCCCACCCCCCCGCCCCCGGATCTTCCTCTGCTGAATGGTGTTGCCCAGCCTGGCCTTCAGGGTCAGCCCTACAGGGCTCAAGGTTATGCCCCTTCGCCAGGCTGCCCACAGCCCCGGGACTGTTCCATGCGGACTGGCCACTGAAGGCCATTGTGGCCCCAGCTGGGCACTCTGAAGGGCCTGTGGGCTCAGCCGAGGCTGCGCTGGGGGCCTGTGTCACAGATCCATGGTCTTCTCTGGCTGGTCCTGCTTTCTTTGCCCTTCTCCAGGTGTCCACCCCAAGGGTGCCCCTAATGAACACCCTGTTTGCTAAACTCCCTCACAGTGCCTCTCCGGGACCCCAACCTGCAGCAGCTGGCTCATTGCTTAATCTTCTTAGGTTTCTTACACCCTCTCCAAACCAGGGAAGGTAAGGGAAGGTAAGGCTTCATAGCCCCCTCCTGCTATGGCAGGGTCGGCGGGGGATTTCGTTGAGCATGGGACGCTCCTAGCATCTGAGACTGTGACAGCACTGCTGTCCCCGGCTCGTCCATGGTGGCAGTCCACGGGGCGTGGCATGGGGGCTCTGCAGACTTTTCACTGGCCGCCGCTTGAGGCTGGTGCCACTGACCTCTGGCTGGCGGCCGTGTGCTGAGGTGTGTTCTGAGGAGCTGACATGAAGTCTGGGTGATTGCCTGAGAAACCCACTCCAGATTTTTTTTCACCATCTGTCTCCCCTGGGTCTTCTCCAGAAACTGAGCTGAAGGCTTTTATGATTTCCTGGAGAGCAAGTGAGAGTAGTCAGTGATCCCATGTTCTTTGGATGCCCAGAACCAGCCAGAAGGGTTAAGTAAGAAGAAGCTGGTTGCAAGAGACTAGCCCTCCCTGACTTTGTTTCCACACTTAGACACAGGCGAGGGGACTCGTACTTACGGAGCCTCTGCTGCTGCATTGGGTACTGAGCGTGCCGGTGAAGGTGAGGACTCCGCTCAGTCGCTTTCTGGGCTTGAGGAAGGGAGGCAAACCCCTTTGCATCTGAGGGGAAGAGCCTGCTGGGTGCACAGCTCAGCTCAGAGGTGGTGGGGTCTGGGGTAGCAAGTGACAGTAAAGTGTGAGTAGATCGCATGCGACTTTTAGGATATAGTTCTACTAAAAAGTCACTTGTTTATCTGAAACTCACATTTAATTGGGTGTCCTGTGTTTTATCTGGAGCCCTAATAAAAGGGAAAAGAGACAGGTCATTGGGTAGAGCAGAGGGACTCAGCAATTCATTGAGAGAAGGTCATCAGAATACAGTATACCTCTGTTTTCAGATACTGTACAATATCTACTCATACTGCTAACAGGTTCCTCTTTTTCCTTCCAGAAATGTTCAGAAATGTTTTGCACATCTGGAAGCATATAAGCGCGTATTCTTTATGCTTTGTTTATCTACTTAACTGCAGACCGGATCATGGTCCGCACGCTGCTGCTGGTTCTTTCTCCTACTTAGCAGTGTTCCTTGGACTTGTTCCATAGTGGTACCCATGGAGGTCACACGTTCTTTTAAAAAATGCCTTTTTATTTTTATTTTTGCTACTGAGTGCCCTGCCACCAAAGTAAAAGCAGTTAAATATTAGTTCGTAGTATGTAAGTTTGCATTTTTTTTTTGAAGTTTGGTGGATATACAGTATTATGTTAATTTAGGGTATCCAACATAGTGATTCTACAATTATATACAAAGTATTTGAGTTTTAAGGTGAATTTGGGGGATACCAATTTACTTCAGAACTTGGGGTGAATAAGCTATTCTTTAAAATCTGCTTAGATAATGCTTAGTTTGGAGATCTCAGTACCACCCAGTCAGGAGTGACCAAACACCATCAACTGAGCAACTGGAATCCATTTGAATTGCTGAATAATTTAAAACCATTTCAAAATTATTGAATTAACATAGGGTTTTTTGTTTTGTTTTGTTTTGTTTTTTTCCTGATAAGCTTACTCCTACACACAAATCTGAGAGCTAACATAATTCTTCTCTTTTTCTGATTGGGCATTTTACTCTTTTCCATTCCTTCCTCCCTCTCCCTCCCCCCAGTATTGATCTATAACTCAGTCTACTTACTCCAGCTGGTTCGTTTGTAGCATCTTGTGATCTAGTTTCCAGACCTTTCAAATAAATTACTCATTTATATGAAGGAACTGTAATTAACTTTTCGGTTGAGAAACCCAATTCACCAAAGTGGCTTGGGAGAGACATAGTTCATTTTGCTCTATTATCAAATCAATGTTCAAATAATATTTTAAGATTATTTATTTTCCTCAATATGAGAAAAATGTCAGGATTTATTTCCCATGTTTCTTAAATGTCAGAGGAAATTGACCTGAGCTGGGGGAACCCTCCGTGCCTGGCGTTTTACAGTTTTCAGCCCAAGGATTAAGAGACAAAGCACTGAGCCCTGGTTGTGATTATTGCCCTTGTGCTCAGTGGACTCAGGTCGTGGAGTATGAACGAAGCTGGTTCTTGCTTCTCTGGGACTTGCTAGCCTAATTGGAGAGGTGATGTCAACAAGGTTGAGACCTGTGTGATTGGGAGGAACTAGGCGGGTGTATGAAGGGAAATTGTTTCTGAAGTTTTATCAAGGGTGGGTGATTCAGATTAGCCCAGAGACAAGCCTTGCTTTGGAATGTGGATAGGAATTGGATGGCATCATAGCCTGTGGGAGAGCAAGAACCAGGAATGGTATAGGAAGGCTGGCATTAAGTAGCGAATGCATGTGGAGAAGACTAGGCTGGGGTAAGAGGCAGTTATTTAACGTTCAGTCAGCCCATCACATTCAGCAACCATTGGATGGGCACCTCAAAGTTGCAGGTGCTATGCTAGGGCCTAGGGCTGTAAACCCAGATGGGTAGAGTCCTTACTTTGAAGAAGTTTGGAGTCTGGTGGTAAAGACAGGGAGGAGGACCCTCTGACTAAGGGTTGGGATGGAGGGCTCAGTGAAGGTTCTCCAGATGGGCGAGATCTCAGCGGAGTCTGGTTGGATGGCTGGGAGTGGGCCAGGCCAGGATAAGGGGATGGGATTGATACAGTGTTGAATGACGACATTAGCTGGGGTCAGAGCAGGAAGGACTTTGTATACTGCTGGAAGTTGGATTTTATCCTAGAGCCTTTGAGAAGTCACTGAAGGAGTTAAAGTGCCTGGGTTTGGAGGAATCCAGCTGACAGCAGGGTAGAGTGTGGGTGGGAAGGGACAAGGCTGGAGGCAAAGATACTGGAGAGGTGTGCGGCCCCTGCTGGGACAGTGTCTGGAGCAGGGAGATGTGGCATGTGGCCCAGATTGGTAGATGAGCTATCGATTGCACAGGATTAAGTAACTGACTCTTGGCTGTGAGGATGAAGGAGTGGGAGGTAAGGCTGTCATTGGAGTGTCACATGGACCCTGAAGTCGTCTCTGATAGTTAAAGGCTCTGTGGTGAAGTGAAGACTGTGGGTAGTAGTGTGTCTCCAGTGGACAAGGGGCTGAGCGGGATTGATGAGCAGGGTGTGGCGGGAAAGAGGGGACTGGAGCCTGCCTTCTTCTTTCTTTCATCTCTGGAATATCTGGAAGTTGACAACTCTCCTGGAATCTACAACCGATGAAAACACTGTCATCATTTAATAATTCCGACCATCATAAGCCCTTTGGGGAGATTACAGTGGCTTTTCCATGGGTATTTTCAGTAACTACAGTGAAACTTGCTCTGTATGGCCTAAAATATGCTTGGTATGACCTAGCGTTTTAATTATAAATACTAATACTTTTGGAGGAAAGATACACCTTTCTCCTATAGTTTTAATTTTTAGGCCCAAGAAGGAAGCAATCTAGGAAATTGTTGCGTGTGAAATTTCCTTTCTGGAACAGATGGCCTCTGCCTTAATCTTGATGACCTGTGATTATTATTTTTTTTAAAAGTTTATTTATCACAACTTTATTTTTGGAATCACAAGTAATTCAGAGTGACCACCACTGAGGCCTCTGTTGATTTTCCAGCAGAGCTGCCCCAGTTTTAAGATTAAGCAGGATTGCGCTTTAAGATGAACTAACTTTCAAGATCTTCAGAGAAGAAAAGCATTGCTTCTATCTGTGCTTTTCTTAGGCTAAAATCGTATTGCAGAAAACTCTACTTTCAAAATTAACACAGCAGTAACACAGTATAAAGTACCTGCCTATTTTAAAATCCTCGAGAATGTTTTCTTGTAAGAAACTATTTAGCCCATAATCAGCATGAAGCCTACACAGTATGTGGTCCAGGATATGAAGGTTCCCAGATAGAATTCTGTTCTCCAGTACTCGTGCCGCTGGAATGTCACTCAGTCGTCACGATTAACAGTGCCGATGACCGATTAACAGTGCCGATGACCGTTCCCTTTAACAAAACATCCTCGCAAGTGGCCGTCCCCTGCAACTGTGAAGGGATCCATTTCAGGCATATCTGGTATACTTTCAAATCTCTTTAGGTAATCCTGAACCTCTGTGAAAGAACTGCCTAATTTAACCAAGGGCACTGGAGGAAAATTCCTGCTTTCCTGGCAAAGATCCCGTGTTAAGACTGTAATAGGTTTGGGGCGCCTGGGTGGCTTAGTTGGTTAAACATCTGCCTTCGGCTCAGATCATGATCCGGGGTCCTGGGATTGAGCCCCACTTGGACTCCCTGCTCAGTGGGGAGCCTGCTTCTCCCTCCCCCAATGCCCTTGCTCCTGCTTGTGTGCTCCCTTGCTTGCTCCTGCTCTCTGTCAAATAAATAAGTAAAATCTTAAAAAAAAAAAAAAAAAGACTGTAAGAAGTTTGACATTACAAGCGAGAGATCTGGTGTGGTTTTGACAGGCGGAAACTGCCTTGTAGGAACATTAATACTTAGATTTTAAAACCTTTTCCAGGTAGCCCTGACTGCAGTTTCTGACTGAGTGACATTCAGCCTTCCATCCAGTCCCTGGATTTACAGTGATTTCCATGTCAATAGCCTTTTGCTCCTGCAGGCTTTTTAACTGCTGCAAGAGAGATATGGATCTCAGGTTGTTGGCAATAAATATTTGGAATTTTGATAAGACTCAGACTCATCAATATGTGCTTTTGGCCCTTGAGCGATTTCCATCAGTCACCAGACTTCATACTGAGTTTCCCACCCTTTACTGTGTTTTATTTGTGACTTCCGCGACAAGTTCACAGGGTTTTCCATTGGCTGGGTTCATAAGGACATTAGGCTCCACCATGGCACTCAGATTATCTACATTAGACACAGAAATATGTTCTTTGCCTTCTCCCAGGAGGGTATCTAGCAAACCAGAGTTGCAGAAACTGGCGTAAATGTCACCATGACTTGGGGTACCAGGCTTCTGTGTTCTCCCCTGAATAAGACACATTCTTTGTTGCAGGCAATCAGAATTCTTTTTTCTTTTTTTCTTTTAAAAATTTTATTTATTTATTTGACAGAGAGAGACAGCAAGAGAGGGAACACAAGCAGGGGGTAGGGCGGGGTGGGGGAGGGAGGGAAGCAGGCCTCCTGCTGAAGGGTAGCTCCATCTCAGGACCCTGGGATCATGACCTGAGCCAAAGGCAGACGCTTAACGACTGAGCCACCCAGGTGTCCCAGCAATCAGGATTCTTTATTAATCCTTGGGTACCTGCTTTGATTAATAATGTAGATTTTTCACATGAAATGTTTGGTTTTTCTCTGGTATTTATTTTTGTATCTTCATTTGTATTAAGAGAGCTCATTAGTTCATTAGAATAAGAGGAACATTTGTATTGTAGATTTTGTTCAGACACTCAGTTTGTTGAATGATTCCATCTAAAAAGGTGTTTTCATTTTGTACACCTGTCTGACCTTTTGGGCTTTTGCAACCCATGCTGGTCCTCAAACTGCCATTGAGTTTTATAACCACCAGCCAGTTCAGCACAGAAGATAAATATTATTAGGTAAGCCCTGGCCCTCATCTCTTCATAATGCTGCATCGAATCTTCTGGAGGTCTCTGGATTTTTCCCCAATCCACAGAAGGTCCCTTTTCTTGCAAAAATCTGTGAAATAGCTTCTGAAAATCCAGTAAGGTATTTCTTTAGCGTGCTTAAACTCAGGTGATGGTGCTCTGGTATTTTTTCTAGTTCCTTCTTCAAAGATCATTCCAGCTCTTGTTGAATGACTTTTTGAAACTGAGAAGCATCATCTTGAGCCACGGCTTTGCTAATAAGATCTTTTCTGAGTCATGCTTCTGTTTCCATAACTGGCTCTTCCTTTCTTCTCTTACTCTCTGAGTTTTTTAAGATTCTGTCCCCTGGCCATTTTCTCCCTCAGTTATTCCCTAACCCTGACTATTTTTAAGAATGACTTCAGGCTATTGGTGGCAACCTCACCCTGACATTGGGAAACAGTCTGGGGATAGAAAGGGCTAGAAGCTGATGGGTTTGCTGTGTGCTGGGAATGAGGTCGTCTGGATGTCACAACACTCAGATGACTTCTTAGGTCCCAGTAAGTCAGACACTTGTTGTTTTCGTTCAGAAGCCACTGAACAATTTACGAGCCAAGAGTAAAGACAGTGTCAGCTGATTTAGGTTGTACCCATATTCTGCCATGTGACTTTACAAAAAAACCCTTAAAGGTCAAAGTATAAGGGTAGTGAGTTTCCCAGTGCACAAAGTAGGTAACATTAAGGAGTGTGTCTCATGAGAGTAAATGTAAGGCCAGTAATCACTCTGTCAGATTGATAGTGTCAGCACAGTGCTTTCCAAGCTTTCCTGTTCACTGGAGTCATGAAGGGCTCTTGTTACAGTGCAGGTTCCCCCTCAGTAGGTCTGTGTTGGGGCTTGAGATCCCTCCTTTCTAATGAGCCTTGGGGCTACCAATGCTGTTGGTTCCTGGGCTGCATTTTGAGTCACAGGGGTCTGAGCTGGAGCACCTGTCTTTTGGGGGTCCAGAGCTCTTTGAGAAAGTGAAGAAAGTTATAGACCTCAAGAACAGTGAACCTGCCACCTCCCCCCTCCTGCCGCCACATCACAGTGCAGATGATTTCAAGGTTGTGAACGCTTTGAAACCCACCCAGCATCTCAGGTTTCAGAAGTGGCTCATAGATGCTCATAGGACATAATGGTCTTCCAGTTGATGTCTTCGCTAGTATTTTTATAGAGTGGATGTTCATTTCAAACTCCAAGGGAGATACTGCCATGGCTACCTATAGGGAAAAATAATTGATCATACAGAGGGATCTTTATAAGGTATAAGGCTGTGAGCCTTGGAATTACTTTGTCTCTGACTTCTGTAAGAGCGGTGGACACAGTGTAGGTCGCATTCCTTCATGTCTTATAAGTCAGAATTGACAAGTCGTGTGAGCACCTGTTGGAGTCCCTTCTGATCTTCCATCCCTGGTTGATTGTGTGCTCCCAGCAGGTATTTGTTGCTAACAGGGGTTTTAAAGCAAAAGATCCAGACAGGTTAAGAACAGAGAAATGACCCACATGGGAATGGGAGGGATTGAGATGTGGCAGCTCTTGTGTTAATAAAACTGTGTAGTTCTCTCACTGTGGGCAGGGCCTGCTTTTGGTAGTTGCACGCTAAAGAAAGGGGTAATTTTGTGAAGTATTTATTTTACAGCCACATGAACATGTATCCCCAAGGCAGTTCTCACTTTTGGGTCCAAAATGGACCTGCCCAAGATCTGGGTACTGAGCACATGGTTGGCGGGGGTGGGGGGTTCATTTATTTGTCTTTTAAGCTACTGGTCTGTTCATGACCTATATTTCTTCAGACTGGCTTGGAAAAGTTAAATCAGGCCATAGTAATTCATTGTAGTTCTTAATGGTGTTTGCAACATACTGTTTGAGTTTCATTGTTCTGGCTGGTATTTATTCTGCCTCTGCATCCTGGGTTTGCCAGGACACCTGGTTCCCCCACCTTGGGATTATTTTAAGGAAATCTCAGACCTCATATTATTTCATTTATAAATATTTCAATGTGTGTCTCTAAAAAGTTAAGACTGATAAAAAAAAAATCATGAAACCATTATCATACCAAAAATGGCAGTAATAAATCTTTAAAACCAATTTGTATTTAGTCAGTGTTAAGATTTCTCTAGATATCTTGTAATTTCTAAAAATGGCTTTTTTTCTGTTTGCACTGAAATCCCATTGGCTGATAGGTCTTTTTTTAAAATTTATTTATTTTAGGATTTTATTTATTTATCTGTCAGAGAGCGAGAACATAAACAGGGGGAGCAGCAGGCAGAGGGAAAAGCAGGCTCCCTGCTGAACAAGGAGCCTGATATGGGACTGGATCCCAGGACCCCAGGATCATGACCCGAGCTGAAGGCAGATGCTTATCCGACCAAGCCACCCAGGTGTCCTTGGCTGATAGGCTGATAGATCTTGGGCAGGTCCATTTTGGACCCAAAAGTGAGAACTGCCTTGGGGACACATGTTGATGTGGCCTTTTTTCAATCTATAAGTTCCACTTCCCTCTTTATACTCCTTGCAGTTTATTAGTCTTGTTATTGAAGGCTGGGTCACTTACCTGCTGCCCTTCCCAGAAGCTGGATTTTGCAGACTGTGTCCCTGGCATTGTCTGATGTGTTCCCCCTGCTCCCTG
Organism: Enhydra lutris kenyoni; assembly: GCF_002288905.1. Lineage (NCBI taxonomy): Eukaryota > Metazoa > Chordata > Mammalia > Carnivora > Mustelidae > Enhydra > Enhydra lutris. The sequence continues at coordinate 41,441,555 of NW_019154090.1, read as the reverse complement.
TGTTTCCTGGCATTCACTGTCCGTCAGCTCTAGGTCAGAGGCTGGCCTTTTCCTTGGGCCAGGGACAAGATTTCTGCGGCAGAGGTGTTCATGTTTCAGTTTCCCTGGACAGCATGTCTAGTTGTCTCCTGGTGGAGTTAGCAGCCGTTGATGGGCATTCCCTGGAGCCATGAATTCATCAGAGTTGCAAAGTGCTGACATTCTAATTCTTTTGCTTCTTCTTCATTTATTAGGTAGAATACTCTAAAAAGAGGAGCTTTCCCAAACAACTATTTGGTTAAACTTAAAAACACTTGACTGTTTAGGAAATGCTTGAGTCTCCCCTTTTATTTACTAGGTTTTTGTTTTGTTTTTAAGATTTTTATTTCTTTTGGGTGCCTGGGTGGCTCAGTGGGGTAAAGCCTCTGCCTTCGGCTCAGGTCATGATCTCGGGGTTCTGGGATTGAGCCCCGCATCGGGCTCTCTGCTCAGCGGGGAGCTTGCTCCTCCACCCCCTCCCCGCCTGCCTCTCTGCCTACTTGTGATCTCTCTCTCTCAATTAAATAAAATCTTTTTTAAAAAATATTTTATTTATTTATTTGACACAGAGAGAGATCACAGTAGGCAGAGAGGCAGGCAGAGAGAGAAGGAGGAAGCAGCCTCCACGCTCAGCAGAGCTCCATCCTGGGACCCTGAGGTCATCACCTGAGTCAAAATCAAGAGTCGGATTCTTGGGGCGCCTGGGTGGCTCAGTGGGTTAAGCCTCTGCCTTCGGCTCAGGTCATGATCTCAGGGTCCTGGGATCGAGCCCCACATGGGGCTCTCTGCTCAGCAGGGAGCCTGCTTCCCCCTCTCTCTCTGCCTGCTTCTCTGTCTACTTGTGATCTCTATCTGTATCAAATAAACAAAATCTTAAAAAAAAAATCGGATGCTTAACTGACTGAGCCACCCGGGTGCCCCTGTTCACTAGTTTTTAAAATAATGGGGTGACTCTTTTTGATTTCCAAAGGGCACCATTCAGTTTTTACTTTTTTCCATTATGAGTTCATAAGTTGATGCATATTTCAAATGATTCAGGTTGGTGCATATTTCACATTCTTTCTGCTGCTCAGATGTGGCTGGTGGGAACTTAGTTCAGGTTGGCTCCTGAGTCCTTTTGACGTAGCTCTTGTATTGATATTTCTTAACTGTGTAACACAACCGAGGGCCTTAGAACCCCTAAACTGCCAATTTAGGGGCTTATAACAACATCTATTACCTCACCGTTTCTGTGAGTTCAGGGTTGGGGTGGGGTTTATTGGGTTTTCTCACCCACTCACGGTCTCTCAAGGGTGCGGTCCTGGGCCTTCCAGCCTGGCTGGGGGAGAGGCACTTCTAGGCTCACCCAGGTGGCTGCTGACTCTCTGCTCTTTGTCTCCGGGTGAGTCTCTGCTGAAGTCTCGCAGTGTGGCACCTGGCTGTCCTCATTGCCAGGACCCTGAGAGACACACACGCAGGAGCGCCAGCATATCAGAAATCTGAATCTTCCTGTAATCCAAACTAGGAAGCATCAGACTATCACTTTGGGGGCCTTAGTGTTCTAGTCATTAGAAGTGAGTTGCTAGATGCAGCCCACTCCCCCAGGATAAGGGATCACATAGGGTCCCAGATACCAGGAAGGCAGGGATCACCAGGAGCGGTGTGAGAAGTTGCCTAAGGACAACTTGGACAAACTAACTTTTGATATGGTGGATTCCTGCTTTCTTGTGTGATGAGATAGTTCAAATATTTGTTTTGAGTCGTCCTCCAGGTAGCCCTGACTCTGAATGGAATTTAGAGACTATAATTTGGGCGTAAGATTCTAGGCCTTTTCAGAGGACAAAGCTAGGGAGTACTTTCTTTTCCTTTTTCAATTTCAAATAAAGTTTATGCTAGTTCCTTTCAGATTCAGGACTACAGAGTTTTTAACTTAACCTCATCCATCTTGTGTTTTATCTCTGTTCATTCAAACCCCTTGGTTCTCAAGGCCACCACCATAATTACTGAGGTATTGTCCATAGTACACAAATGAATGACAGTGCTTACTTTACCAGCAAAAATCTGATTAGTGAAAGTGCTTTAAGACTTCTTTACAGTTTTTTTTCTCCTTGGGCTATACCCCACTGCATTCTACAGTCAGAGTTCAGTATCTAGTCAAAACTGACATCGTCTCGCACCATGTGGTGCCAAAGCCCAGTTAGGTTCACCTGCCTCAGCTTATTTTTGTGTCTTAGTTCCTTTTATTTTAATTTTTATTTTTCTCTTATTTTATTTTTTAACATTGGACGTAAGGCCTGCACTTCAGACTTTTCTTTTCTTTCTTTCTTTTTTAACACTGATGTGTTTCAGGTCACTTTAAATAACAATCTTGTTTTGTTTTTTGTGTAAATTATTGTGCTCATTCTAGAGATGATCTATAGATCAAGATACTTTGTAGAAATCTAGTCTCTGTCTCTGTCTCCTCCACTCTGTTTTCTTCTTTTTCCGTAGTTGGCCTTTTGAAAAATACGTAGGTTATCGTTTTTGTTTTTAAGTAAAAGTGGTAGCATTCTCTGTAGACTTTTCTCCACTTTGCGTTCCCTTCTTAACAATAGTACATCCTGGCTACCACCCCCTAGCAGTATATGGAAACTGTCCTCAGTCCTATGTCAGTGACAGACCACTGTGTGGATACGTGTCATTTATTCTCGTGAACTGTACTTCTTAGGAGTTCTTTGGATTTCCAGTTCTGCAGTTTTCCAGGAACTGCAGTTTCTGAATGCTTATGGAAAGAAGATGAGGGGAAGGGGCAGTGCCCTGGCTGCTTCTAGAAGCAGTACCTGTTTGTGACCATTCACACCAGTTTTTCTTCTTGGTTCTCACCCTGGGTGAAGGGGAGGTGTCAGTCTTTTTGTAACCAGGTAACAGGAAAAAAAAAAAAAAAAGAAAGCATGGCTTCTTTTATGAGTCACACAGCCCTCCACAGTTTCTGTCATTTAATTTACACTCCTTTTGGCTCACAGTTAGAAATTCTTTCAGGTTTTGAGAACACACTATTTGTCAGTCTTAAGTTTTTTGATGGTGGCATCTGTTTTGTGTGTCTTTGTGTTTATATTAGTAAGGATTTGGGAGGAGTGGGACCACAGATTGTGCTTCATATGCCATTTAAAAACAAACCCCCATATGTAAAAAGTAAATAAAACAAATGTTTTCCAAACAATCTTTTCTCTCCTAACTAGTACTGAATTATTTGTGTTGCAGGGAAAAGGACTTGGAAGCCAAATTCATTATTCAAATGGAGAAAAGCAAAACAACAATCACAAACTTAAAGGCAAGTAGCAACCTGGCCTTGCTCCGGGAGCCTCCAGTTTTGTTTTTTTTTTTTTAAGATTTTATTTATTTGTCAGAGAGAGAGAGGGAGAGAGAGCAAGCACAGGCAGACAGAATGGCAGTCAGAGGCAGAGGGAGAAGCAGGCTCCCTGATGAGCAAGGAGCCCGATGTGGGACTCGATCCCAGGACGCCGGGATCATGACCTGAGCCGAAGGCAGCTGCCTAACCAACTGAGCCACCCAGGCGTCCCTCCAGTTTGTTTTATTGTCAGAATGATCTGTTGGTAAATGAAACACATCTGCCATTTCCTTTCCCCTCCTTCTCAGTTCAACTAGCCACATCAGCTTGCACTTGGCTAGGGATCATCCGTGAAGCAAAAGGGTGATGCTCTGTCTCCTCTCCTATCCCTGGTTTCATTTGACCTCAAAGTCCTGGTATGTGAGCTCATGGGTTTAACCCAGACTCAACATTGTTATCCTGTATCCTGTGGAAGATCCTTAGTTTGGTGATTGGCTGAATTCTGTGAATCATTAAGTGTTGGCCCTAGATTGGTTTCCATTCTTAATGAAAATAGTCATATTTTGTAAACTTTGCAAGAGGAGCTTGTGTTATTATTCAAAACTCAAGGGATGAAAGATTTTTAAAAAATGGATTTTTTTTTTTTTTCCCTGAGAAAGATACTTGAAAAAAACCAGAATTTTCTAGGATGGCATGTTCTTCCTTTTGCATGTTAAATATCCTATTTTTTTTTCCCTTTGGTCAGTGAATTTTTTTAAGGACCGTGAATACTTTTCACTTGGGGGGACGGATAAGAGTGTAAAATTAATAATAATAAATCATGTGCTTTATGGACTCAACCCCTTTGTCCTCCTATGTTTGTCACTAATTTACAGGTTTGGGTTTCTGAGGCCTGCTGCTCCATGGCCAAGTGCAGATCAATCTCTAATTGGATTTCTGTTAATTTGTGGCTCAAGGGACTGGATGCTTTGAAATCCAGTCTCAAAGTAGTACCACTTGATCTCCAGTGGTAGAAGCTAGGGAACGCTCCTATCTCCCAATTGGGCTGTGCTCTGGATAATTTGATAGGCTTCCTTTGAAGCCCTGGTGTTCCTTTGCCTGAACATTCTCTAGTGAAATGTCTGTCTTTTTTCTCTGACCACAATCCTTGTACCTTCTAGCTCTGTCTGGCCCTACTTGGCTTTCCCTCCTTTGACCTACCACATCTTCCCCCATTTCTGCCAGTCATCACTTGGCTGTTGCCTCCTGTTACTTACATTTGCTTTGCTTCATGTATCTGTGTGCTCACACTGCTTTGGTAAAAGCTTAATCATTAAAAGATTATATTTACCAAAACAGAACAAAGAGACCCTTGGCTCTGGATGCATCTCTTCTTGATGTGTTATTGAATCTATTTTCCTTGATTATTCTGTTGCCTTTTGACAAAGTTTTACAAACATTTCCTCATCTGATACAACGAAAACTGATGTCCAAATTTTTAACATTTTAATAATAAGAACCATAGGAATTATTTATTTATAGGATCTGAATTATGTTGGAAAATATGGTGCTCATTAAATTTTTTCAGCATGTGTCCAGGGAAATTTGTGAAACTTTGGTGGCTTGTGGTGATTTTTAAACATGGTTTTTGGTTCAATTTAGGTATATAGCAAGGTAGACAAGCTACACGGACATGTGCAATAAACTCATTATAGAATAGGTCCTAGGAGAATCTAGTCTGTTAGAAGTGGCAGCAGTTACTTCTGGATATAGTGCCCAAGGGGTAGCTTCATGGAAGAGAAGCATCTGACCTGGAGTTTTCAGTGGGGCTGCCAAACTGCATAACTTTTTTTTTTTTTTAAAGATTTTATTTATTTATTTGACACAGAGAGAGAGAGAGATCACAAGTAGGCAGAGCAGCAGTTAGAGAGAGGGGGAAGCAGGCTCCCTGCTGAGCAGAGAGCCCGATGCAGGGCTCGATCCCAGGACCCTGAGATGATGACCTGAGCTGAAGGCAGAGGCTTAATCCACTGAGCCACCCAGGTGCCCCCAAACGGTATAACTTTGAGGGGCTCTAGTCACATCACAATCCATGTGATTAGCATCCCCTAGAGTCCTGCAGACACCAACTCTGGTGGTTTCAAGTGGAGGGAACAGTAAAAAGTATTGAAGCTAGGGGAAAAATATGAGTCTGGTTGGAGTGTTGGGTTTGTATGAATCATGATAAAAACTCCAGAAAAGTAGCCTTCTGTCATAGCCTAGAGAGCCTGGATTGCTGGAAGGAGTTCAGGATCGATCAGTCTACCGACCTACCTACCTACCTACCTACCTACCTACCCAGGGCATGGTCAGGAGGAAGTAAATGCTTTTTAGAGTGTAAATATGAAAAATGGTGATCATTGTATATTTCTAATGAACTTTTCTTTTCTTGAATTGGATAGATCATTTAGCTGTGAGTGCTTTTACATTATTATCATAATCCTTTCCCTGTAGATACCAGAAGGAGGGACTGGGGACTCAGGAAGAGAACGGACCAAGACCTTCACCTATGATTTCTCTTTTTATTCTGCTGATCCGAAAAGTCCAAATTATGTCTCACAGGAGATGGTATGATATTTTCATAATCCTTATTTTGATTTCATTTTGAGAAGAACTCTTTAAAACATCTTGCTCATTTTTTGGGAATATAATTTATATAAAATTTGCCTCTGCTAACTTGGCTTTGTTTGTTACATTGCACCATTTTTATCTTAATTAAGCCTGAGAAGAATTCAGTCCACACAAAGTTGATTTTGTTTTTCACTTCTGAGCATGATGATCATAACCTTTTTTTCCCCCCAAAACTTGGACATGGCTGCAGTTTTGAAGGTGCTTGGCAAATAAAGCAATTTGGAGGCACCATTTGTATATTGCTAAGTCTGGCAGACAAGCCACTCAGCTCTGAGTCTCGCCACGAGGCAGAGCTTTAGGAGTTGGAGTTCTAACCTAAGTCCCATTTGCTGTGAGTGGATCGTTGTAGGATCATTATAGGATTCTAGAAAGAAGGATCCTAGAAGGATCTCTCCCCCCAACCCCCAGTTTTCTAGAATCTAGACTATAGATGAAGTTTGTGGAAGAAACCTGTGCTATAGGCTTTTATTTTCTAAAATGTGGCTGTGATATGGGCATAGAGGAACAGACCCAAAGATCCTTGTGGGAAACCATTGCATGTGAGCAGGGCAAGGGCATGTCTCTGGGACCAGCTGGGTGTTTGAGCAGAGCAGAGTTATGGGGAAGCACCAGTGAGAGAGGAGGATTATGGGCTTCTTCCTGGATTGTTCATAGCTTCTTTAAATATATTGCTTCAGGCCTGATGTCTTATTACTAGGATAAGAATTCCTGTTTTGCCTGCTCTGGGTTATAATCCATGGGGTGGCATCTTAAAGTGGAATTCTTGTCAAGTTGCTTGCAACTTGGTGTGTCCATGTATGAGAATCACCGCATTGCCTAGTAGGTGTTAAAAATGCAAAATCTTGACCAATTTCAGACCCACTGAATCAACCTGAATTTTTAGCAGGTTCCCAGGTGATTTGCACACACCTCAACATTGGAGAAGTACAGTTGGTTAGGAAATAGTTTGTGGAAGCGATTGGCTTTACTGAAGCAACGTAAATGTTGGTGTTAAGATATAGACAACTTAGAGGAATTGTTCAAAGGAGATGGTGGAGTGACTGTATCCAGAACATGTGGATTCAGTGTCAGGGCAAAATAGAAAGGATGACAGCAATAAGAATGAGAGCCACAAAGAGAGAGAGTTGCCTGGTATGAAAGAGGGACCAGCCATTAATGTTGCCTGAGTTTGCTTTGGAGTTTACAGCTGTGCTCGGCACTCACATATCCTGTCTCCCTTGATTCTCACAAGACCAGATTTAACTTTAGCACTCTGTTTTTCTTTGTCAAAGAGACTCAGTGAGCTTAAACAACTCGCTCAAGCTCATGGATCTAATCGACTTAATAGTAGCAGAGTTGGGGTCCTGGGGCTGAGGTGTAGGTCAGTGGAGATGCCACTGGAAGGTCTTTAGGGCATAAGAGTAAAGGGTTGGTTTGTTCTAAATGATAGATAGGACAGCCCTGTTGATGAATAAATGGATAAATGAGTAGTGTTAAAAACCAAAATTCAGTCAAGTAAATTTAAAGATCTAATTGGCTTTATCATCGATTCATGAATCCTACAGCATCCCATCCAGCAAGGAGGAAGGAGCTTCAAAGAGCTGTACCAAATGGAAGGATTTTATAGGCAGAAACAGGGCCAGACAAGTAGCAAAAGAGAAGAAAAGATTGGTTCTGGCAAGATCATCTTCCCCCCGGGGGAAGAGTAGAGGGTGTTAGTAGGTGGATCACCTCATCTTCCTTTGGGGGATCGAGAGGGCCCATGTGACAGATTACTGCATTGGTGCTGACCAGAAAATTCCTGACGGACCAGTTAAGACTACATATCTGGGGGAGGTTGAAATTGCAATTAGGTCAGGTGTTGAACCCCGGTTTTGTGACATGGCCTAGTCACACAATAATAATAAGTAATTCCATTTTGGGCCTGCGGTTTTATTTTTTAACAGCGATGCAGAAGACTTTGCTGTTGAAGTAGCTGATTAATCAGCATTGGTAGCTGAGAGCGTGGTGAGGAATAGAATGTTACAGGTACTGGAATCCAGATTTTGGCTTTAATAATGGAATAGGAATGAGGTGGCTGGTGTGAGGGATTTTGTTAAGGGAAGAGCCAGTTCATTCTACAGTCTTCAGGCTGTCTTCCACAGAGGACTGATGAAGAGCTGTGAAGTTTCCACTTCTAACTTACCCAACGAGCGGCTGGATTTTCCTCGTTATTTAACTTGAGTTGGAGGCCTTTTGGGAATGGAGGGCTGTGTGGAGGGAAAGTCCACAGTGGGAGCAACAAGAGCGGTGTGTGATAGCAGGGCCTGGCACACTGGAGATGCTCAGTAAGCATTTGCTGACTGACAGAACTCGTTTACAGATGGTGGTTAATTTACAGGAACAGATGACATTTCCTGGTTCTACAAGAGTCAAGATCAGGGAAGCAGGAACAAGTTTAGCTTTTTTGGAAGTTAAAAATAAATGCTTTGGGTTTAAAAATAGTTTTAGTTTGTGAAAACCTTCTAACTGATAGGGATAATTTCCATGCTTCAGGTGGATGCGTAGTAGCGTCTCTTCTCAGGTGTTTTGGGTTTTTCGACTTTATTTGTATGGTTATATATAAATAACCTGACATTGTTCCATTAAATTACAAAACTAAAAAAGTAGGAGATGTGTTAGTAAATACTACTTTCTAGCAGGATCACATGTTAATAAAATCAGCATAGATACAGGAAAATACCTGTTTTTTTTTAAACACTCTGTTAGACGGATGGGTAATCTTCCCTCACCCCTAATGGTAAAAAGAGCTTCAGTTTTGACTATTGATTAAAGTTTTCATGCTGCCTCATCTGGCACAGGATTTCAGCTGTCAGGTTGTATCCCAGCTATTAATAGGGGAAGATGCAAGCTTAGCATGATGGTCGGTCGTCTATTCCTTCTCATCTGAGTATAAAGGCATGTTGAGAAAATGTACCATGCCTGTTATATAGTTCAGCTCAAGTTTCCTTTACCATTAAACGAATACCAAATAAGATGACCAGCAGTATTTCTTACAAATTAATTTTAGATTTAGAAAAAAAGAAATCACTGCGTGATTTAAGTCTATACTCACATAAATTAAAGACCATTAAATAAGGTCTAATTTTCCTCATGGTTCTTCAAAACTCCAAAGGGAGGCTTTGATCTCACACAGCCTATTCCTTGATTCAACCCTGGAGTAACTTGAAACCTACAATCTCCTTGTTGACTAGCTGCATGGGTGAGTCTTTTGTTTTAACAGTGCCCTCTTGTGGGCAGTTTCCCTCAAGTGAGGCCCTGTGATGCCTTGGATGACCTGGAAATCAGCTTGAAAATCTGTGCTGAGACAAGTAGCAAGGGGAATTTTGGGTCACCTGGCCAGATGAGGATCTCAGCAGGGTTTCTGATGCCAGTGGGGGAAGGCAGGTCGTAGGTCTCACAAAGCAGCTCTTCCCTCCCCACCTTGCTTTGACTGGGGATGCTAAACAAGTCCTTCCTGGGAGCCGTAGTGGGGTAGCCTGTTTTCCTTGCCAAGAACCCTGAAGATGTGAGCAGTGTCCTGCTGCTTCTCTGGGACCTGAGCCAACTTTGGGTGGGTTACTTGAAGCTGAGACTGAGCCTGGTCCGGGTCTCAGCATCTCCAGACTTGCATATTCTAGGACTGTTTTGCAGTAATGTCTACGATGTCCCCCCACCCCCTACTTCCACATACTCTGGGCCCCCAAGTCTCTCAGAGAACTCAAGCTGAATCAGCTTTCTGGAAAAATAGGTTATAGTAAAATGATGGGTGGGATTTTAACCCTGGGAAAGTGTTTTACTTTGAAAAGTTTTGGGTTTGATTTAAATATATTTTCTATGACTTTGCTTTAGCCTCAGGCAAAGGTATTATAGAAGATCCTTCTCTTATTCTTTGGGAAGTTTATGTAAGGCTGTTCTTCCTATCTAGTGACACCCTGTGACATGGTAAAAATGATAGATAACTTTTACCATTTGTGTAATCAGAATTGAAGAAAAATTTAGAGTTTCTCCTCATGTTCCATACACAGTGCTGAAAACTAACCTTGGATGGGTGGTCTGGAGCTGTGAGTCTCCCTGGGATTCTGGGCTACTTCTTCACAGTTTATGGGAGGAGGTCCTTTCAGGGAGGGCTGGGACTTTGTGGCTGATGTCAAGGATGTGAGAAGAGGCCACATCGTGATAAAGTCTTTAGAAGCACAGTTTTGGGGGTCAGAAGTGCCCAGGTGTAAATCCCAACTCTGCCACTCACTGTATATGCTCACTCATCTGACTTTTCCCCCTGAAGTGGGACCTAAGTGATGCTACCCATCTAGTAGCATTTTATGAGGACTAGTATGTGAACACAGTGTGATCTGCTGTCATCGTTGAGAGTTGAGTAAGTCAGGCAGAATTTGAGAGTAGTACTAGAAAATAGCCTCTCTTAAAGCTGAAATGGATACAAATGAACAGCGTGAATGAGACCGGTCATTTTGGAAGTGACTCCATTGAAACGATAGTTTGTAAATCTTTGACCAAGAAACTGAGAAAACAAAGTCCAAGCAAGATGGCGGCAAGATGGTGCCTGAAGAAAGCCAAAGTCTGGTTGGCTGTGCTATTATTTTGTCCTTGGGTGCCAGACTGTATTATTAACAGGAATGGTTTACGTGGAGCTGAGATCCAGAGGACTGGTGTTCATTGGCCCTATCTAGGGGGTGGCTGGAGGGCTTAGATCCCGCAGGAGAGATGCTGGGTTTCAAGTTTATCTAATCCAGCATCACTCACAGAGACTGAATGCTCTTGAGGGGTTGATGAGGCTCCCAGCTGGACTGTGGTGACCCCACAACATAGTGCTCACCTCTTCCTGGCTCTGACAGGAACCTAATCATGCTGCCTCTTGACGTTTTTTCAGCTGCTGATGCGCCTCGTTTTTGAAGCAGGGAGGTGTTTTATGTGGCCTTAGTGTGCCTATTGTTCCAAGAAGACAGGAGGCAGCTTGAAGGCTCATGGGGTTTGGAAAAAGTTCTGGTTGGTTCCCTTCCCAACTGTGTGTACCTAGGATGGCCACACATCTCCACTGGCCTCATTTACATAAGCTGTCTGGGTGAAGTATTTGTCCTTCACCCTCTGTCATTCCCCAGAGTATCCCCCTTCAATTATGTGGTGTGACAGCCGTGGACTCAGACCTTGTAGGTGCAACCCCAGGGCCCCACGTAGCTCATCTCCCTGCCCTCTCCATCCTGGGCATACCTTCAAATAGGAAGAAGCATCTGGCCTCTGACACAGGGGAGCCCGACCATCCCAGCCTCATTCACACCCACTCACCCCTCAGCTCTCAGACAACCTTCTGAGACTGATTTTGATGGATAGCTGGGCCCTTAAAATGACGGCATTGATTTGGCATGGTTTGAGCAATATCTTCTGGCAGCTGTGATTTTCAGGTTTTGAGTATTTAGTTTCTGGAAGCTCTGATAGAATGAGTAACTCCATAAGTTTATTTAATTTTGAAATGGTAAATCATCATGCTTTAAAAATCATCTTTTCTTCTTAGACATGATTGTCACTTGGCCTTGTTTACATTTTTGTATTTCAGGAATTTTTTGTTCAGTAGGAAAAAGGATGGGGTTGCTTTTTGCTTCCTTAAAAAGTTTCCTTTTGATTAAAAACTGGGGTATGTACATATTCTGTTAATAGTTCTGTGATGATTTATTTATGTGGTGTAATCCTTATAAGACGAAAGTAGCATTCAAGAATATTGTCAACATTGAAGGAGCTTTTTATTAAAAATCCATGGTAATTGTGTCTTTTGTGTGTGTGTATCTGTATTTTTTCTGCTTTCAGATTTTCAAAACCCTCGGCACAGATGTCGTGAAGTCTGCATTTGAAGGTTATAATGCTTGTGTCTTTGCATATGGGCAAACTGGATCGGGAAAGTCATACACTATGATGGGAAATTCTGTACGTTGTTTTACACTGTGGAAGAAAATTTCTCATTATCTCTCTTTGGACTGATAGAATTATCTCTTTTATCTACTTGGTCTGTACTAACTTGCTTTTCATGTTCTGATCATTCTTTAGCAATAAGATAAAACTCAGTAATAAGTTGGACTAAATTTCCTTTGAGAGATTTTAAATTAGAAATAGTTTTAAGCTTATAAGCATGAATAATGGATGCAAGTCTCAGTTCGTTTTCTGTTTTTAAAGGCTTTATAATCTTATCAAAAAAGTATGCTGGGCCCATAAGTAATTTATTCTTTTTTTCTGCCAGCACAACAGTTTGAATAAAATTACCGAACTCCGTTCTTTTTAAAATTATTCAAAACATATTTTCCTCAAGAGAAATGTTAAAAAAAAAAAAAATCTCTGGTGGAAAGGTACTACATAACCTCAGCATATACATAAAAAGATAATTACTCTGTTTACATAGAGTTTATATAGTTATGGAGTATGTGAGGTTTAGTAGTTATGCTATATAAACTAACAGACATTAAAGTTATACTTGCCCCAAAATACGGAGGAGTAAAAACTAGACATTATTGCAGGTACTTTATCTCGTTCCATGTTTTCTCCAGATCCAGATAGTGCTGGTGTGTTTTATTTATATCATAGTGAAAGCTCTCCTCATTGCCTGTCAGACCTGTGGCCTCTTCTAGCTGTGGAGGTTCCAGCCAGGGATCAAAGGGCTTCCTGCTGGCAGGCACAGTGGGTCTTAAATGCCAAAGGTTTGGTGGTTCACAGAAGTTGTGGTAGTGCATTTTTTAAAAAAGATGTTATTTTTATCTATTTGAGAGAGAACGAGCAGGGTGAGGGCAGAGGGAGAGGGAGAAGCAGACTCCTCGCTGAGCAGGGAAACCAGATGTGGGGATCATGACCTGAGCCAAAGGCAGATGCTTAACCAACTGGGCCACCCAGGCACCTCAGAATAGTAGTAGTGCATTAAAGGAGGGTGGGTCTTTCCAGATGGAAACATTTGAGTGCCTGTGAGCTGGCTTTTAAATTCAGGCTTTTCCTTCACAGGAGTAGATAAATGCTGTGCTGTGAATCCTCAGTGCTGAACAGCATGGAAGAATACATGGGAGAGCAAGCCGTTAGTTTCAGGAGTTTCACATTTCTTTTTATCATTACTTCTCCCTTCCTAGTTTCCCACTGTGGCTTTGCAAAAAAAAAAAAAAAAAAAAAAAATGCCTTCTCTAAAAATGAAATTTGCATGTTGATCTTCTAGTAGCTCTTTTACGTTAAGTTAAACATTCTTAAAGCACTCCCAAATCACACCTCTTTTTCTCTGAACTTATAGTTAGTTGAGCACTGTTTGGGTCTTCCTTTTTTATTTTGTGTTTTTAAAGGCACAACAACATCAAAAAAAAAAAAATATGGCAAAACGCCCTATTTTCCATGATAAGAATTGGTACCAACTTAATGGTGTAAGGGAAAAAAGTTCTCTTAATGCTGTGATGGTGTTTTTTGTTTGGGGTGGGGCATGTTGGGTGAAGGTAGGGAGCGTCTTCGGAAGGAAACATGAAGCTCTGAAGTTTTGGTTTCCTAGCAAGAACACTTAGCCTCATCTTTAACATCGTTCTGGGTTCATCAGCTTGTCAATGCCAGCTGAACCACGAATACTCCTGAAGATACCCACGTCGCAGAAGTCACATGACGTATTAAAATCTGTCTTGGAAGGCCGAAGTTGGGATCAGTGCATCAGGAGAGGGATAGGATACATGTTTTAATTTGGTCATGTCACCTAAGGGTTAAGAAGATTACCAGCAACTTTGAGTGCCTACCAAGGTCTCATTGGTGTTTTTCTTTTCTGCTCATTGTATATTTCACCTTTGGTCATTTGACCCGATCAGATTTTCCACATTTATTCTATAGCTGTAGACCACCTTGTTGGAAAGTTTAAGGAATAGATCTATGTTTTCAAGTCAGGATTTAACTGATTGAGAGCTGATAACTGTATATTACTCTAGACCTAGCATGTGCAAGTTAGAAAGCTCTGTCCTCTCATTTCAGAGGATAGGAAGCAGTCCTGAGGGGGTAAATGGTGTATTTGGGGCCCTGCGGTGGTAGGCCTGGGGTTGACGTGCAGGTCCCTTGAGTCTAAATCCACTCTGGCAAATTGCAGAGTCAGCCATCAGTTGCTTTTATTTCAAGTGACAGCTGTGGCATTCTTCCTTCCCACTGCAGGGTGATTCTGGCTTAATACCTCGGATCTGTGAAGGGCTCTTCAGTCAGATAAATGAAACCACCAGATGGGATGAAGCGTCTTTTCGAACAGAAGTCAGGTAGGGCCTGTGGGCTGAGTAACTGTGTGTGTGAGCTTGGTTGGAGTTTCTCCCCAGGCACGAGGAGTAGATAAAGGATAAAACCTTTGGATTCCTGAAGGCAGAAAGCATTTTCCCCTCCTATACTATCACAGCTAGAAGCAAAGCTTAAAATATGTCTGTTTTCAGTGACTTTCTTGGGTGCAGTTTGGATTAGGATTTGGGGAGGCTAGCAGAAGTAATCCTGCTTGGTCAGAAACTCTGACATAGGATGTTTACCGCAAATAGAATGAGTTTTTGACTTTTAATGTGTACCCAGTTCACTTGCCTTCTTTTATCTGAATAAAGTTTGTTTTATTCTTTGTGTTTGTAGGATCACTGTACAGCTAATCTTTAAATAAATCTGTATGGTTGAGGTGTTTTGTTTTGTTTTGTTTTCTCCTTGAAATTAAAACTTGGTGGGGAGCCAGTCTTCTCTTTGGTTTTGAGGACAGACATAGCAATTGGAGGTCCTTATGGCTGCCTGACCTCTGAGTGGCTGTGTGGCCTTGGACAAGTTGTTTAAAAAAACTCTGAACCTCTATTACCTCATCTGTAAAATGGGATAATAGTAGTACTTGCCTCTGGGCTGTCATATGGATTAAATGAAGAAATCCACTTACTGTACTAAGCCTAGTACCTGATAAATAACCTCACCTATGAATATATGTTGCTGCTATTATTGTTTTGTTGTTATAGTAATGTCTGAAATCATTTTACTGAGTTCAGTCCTATTTAAAATTTTTAGTTACTTGGAAATTTATAACGAACGTGTGAGAGATCTACTTAGGCGGAAGTCATCCAAAACCTTCAATCTAAGAGTCCGAGAGCATCCAAAAGAAGGACCGTATGTTGAGGGTAAGAGTGAATATTTCACAGCTTTGTTCTTCTTGAGAATTTGTGTAAAAACAATAGTTTCAGGGGAAAAACATAAGATAATGGTGAGATGTGAAAAGTTTCTTTATCTTTGGCCTTTTATCCTAGTAAAAATGACATGCTGTCACTATAGCTGTCATTAGTGTGAATTTATACTTCACTGGGCAGTTACTGATTTCATGGACTCACCAGTAGATTTCCTCTGGCTCTCAGGAGAAGAAGTCTCTGGAAATTGGTTTTCCAGTGTTCTCAGGCAGCATAAGCAGCCCTACAAGCTGTCTCTTCACGTGGCCTTGTGTCTTAGTGCTATGTTTTTACTGACCTTAACGGTAACTTAGGAACATAACAAGATTCTAAGACTTCTTACCTTAATGGAAGAGCACTAACAGAGTTTCCTGTGCTGTGGTCCTCAGCATCTGTGTTGTGATAACACTGGCTGTGTTATGAGAAATGCTGGGCCAAGGGCTGGTCCTTGCTAAGTATTCACACATATAGGCTAGGTTTAAAGCTGTCTTGATAAATGCAGCCACTCAGCTGACTTGCGGAGGTGGCTGAGTTGTGGCTGACCATAGGAATCACACCCAGAAAGGTGCTTTCCTCTGGTTCTTGTCCTTCATCTGTGTCTCGTTGGAGACAGAGATAAGAACTGGTCCTGGGCTTAAAAAGGTGTTCCTCTTTTGGTTGTCTTTTTCACCTTGGTGATACCAAGTGTTCTGACAGGACTCCATCTGCATTTTATTAAATTTCCAATTGAAATTTTGCTTTTTATGCCCAAAGTAAGTTGTATAACTAGGTATTTGTTTTGTGGAGCGTGGAATAGCTATTATTGTTAATAGCTTTTAGGCAAACTGTGCCTTCATGCTTCCCTTTAATTGTCTTATCAGATGCTAAAACATAGTATAAAGCTGGTTTATGAAAAGACAGAATAATCAAACAGGGGAAAACATCCAGAATCTGATGTAGAGACTTAGGGGGATGTAGTTTCTAATAAATCTGATATTCAAACATTGGAGGAATATTGGTTGTTAAGCTGCCTGGGAGGGGAAAAAAAAAAGAGTAAATTGGTACCATACTCCATTTCTATACCAGGAGAAATGGCAAATGGAACAAAGATTTTAATGTCAAAAGTGACATAGTAAAATGAGTATAAGGAACTATGGGTTAACTATTTTTCCAGAAATCTGGAGAAGGGAAGTCCTTTAAAAAATTTCACTTAAAACTCAGAAACCAAAACCAAAACCAAACAAAACAAAACAACTCTGAAACCATGAAATAAGAGTATTAAATTTGAAATGGTAAAATAATAAGACTCGGCAGAAGCACCATCAGCAAAGTGAAAGGACAACTTACAAATTGGGGAAAATCTTTTCAATTAAACTTTCAGATAGAAGACTAATTTCCCTAATCTATAAAGAGATCCTATAACTAACTAACTAACAGCAGAGTCAACAGCCAAGTAGAAAAATGAACACAGGATGTGGATAGACTGTTCACAGAAATGAAAATGCAGGTGGTTTTTAAATGGAGGAAAGAATGCACAGCCTCACTCATACTCAGAGAAAAACAAAACAAAACGGTCTTCAAGATAACATTTTTTACCTATCCTTGGTAAGTAAGCCTGATAAGACAGTGTTGGGAGATGGGCAGTCTCATATGTTGCTACTGCTGGGTGTAAATTGCCTTCTATGGATGACAATTTTGCAATATCCATCAAAATTTCAAATGTGCTTGGATCTAGCACTTCGGCCCTTAAGAATTTACTCTGCAGAAATATTCACACATATTTGAAAAGACTTTTATACAAGATTATTTGTAGTAGTGTTACTTGTAATTGGAAACAAAATGTAAACAACCATCTATGGTCTCAATAGGAGACTGGTTAAATTGGGTATGGTACCTGCATACAGTTGAATGCTCTTCAGCCATATAAATGAGTGAGGAATCACCTTAACTGATAT
The DNA here is from genome assembly GCF_002288905.1 of Enhydra lutris kenyoni. Classification (NCBI taxonomy): domain Eukaryota; kingdom Metazoa; phylum Chordata; class Mammalia; order Carnivora; family Mustelidae; genus Enhydra; species Enhydra lutris. The sequence continues at coordinate 41,424,477 of NW_019154090.1, read as the reverse complement.
AGAATATTCTTCAGTTATTATGACATAGAAACAAACAGGATGCAAAGCAATGTTTATGGTATGCTGCCATGTTTGAAAGGGGCAAGAAGATGGTTTTATGTATATGTATTGGTTATTTCTAGAAGGGTATGGATAAACTAATAACACTGGGTTACCTGACAGAAGGGAAGTGGGGAGCGAACTTAGGATAGGGGTCAGGGAGACCCTTTACACAGTATACCTTTTGTAGGCTTCGATTTTAGAACCATATGAATGTTCCCCAGAAATGAATACAAAATGTTTTTAAAGAATTAAAAAGATGCTCTCTGGTTTGGCATGAAGGTAGTGTTTGTATTTACCTTGCTCTGACTGATGCTCATGAGGTTGATGAGAATAACCAACACTTATACAAGTATGCGTTATTAGAGGCGACTGAGCTCAGTGAGGTTAATTGACTCACACGTAACCATGTAAGTCCACTAGTGGGCGGCAGATTGGGCTTTGATCCTGGACGGTCCCAGCCCTAGGGTCCGTGTTATAAACTACCACAGCGTAGAACAAGTGAGATCTCTAAACCGGTCAACGGATCTGTTCAGTTGTGTGTTCTGTCAGAGAGGTAAATTTCTTACTCTGTTTACTAGAGATTAGGGAGATTTCCTCAGCTCCCCCCTCCACACTTTTTTCTTTTCTTTTTTTTTTTTTTTTTTCCAGATTTATCCAAACATTTAGTACAGAATTACAGTGATGTCGAAGAACTAATGGATGCGGGAAATATCAATCGAACCACAGCAGCGACTGGGATGAACGACGTCAGCAGCAGATCTCATGCCATCTTCACCATCAAGTTCACTCAGGTGAGGGCAGCAGCGGGACCGGCTGGCTCCATCCCCGAGGTCTTTACCAGGTGATTAGCACCAGCTGAGGACCGATCATTGTTGAACCAGGAGCAGCAGCAGGCAAAGGTGACTGCCTGTCATCTCCTTGTTAATTAGAGTCGAACATGTGCTGTGTGCAGAGTCTCTCTGTGGTTACAGTCACAGTCGTTTGAAATGTCCAGATGTGTACCCTTAAGAAATACTTAGCAGGCTTCTACCCTGCTCTGGACGTTAAAAAAACTTGCTTTGTGCATAATGAAGCCAAAGTTTTCATTGTTGTGAGCTCTGCGGGAGATAATAGATTGCCAAGTCAGGCCAGCTGGGGGCCAAGGTGAGTAACTCATAGTGGTACATTATGGCTCCATGGCACTCACCCCACAATGTTGAGTAGGATTATGAGAATGACATTAAAGGGCAAGCGACATTTTTAAGTATTGATGTAAGAACTCATTCTGATCAGGAGGTGGAGAGCATTTTGAATATGTGTGGAAATTATTGAGGGTAACTATTTTAAGACCTAGGCCAGTAGAACACATGAATGTAAACGTGTACATAGGGTCCTCTCGGGGCTTCCACATGGGTTAGGAGTTTGGGGATGTCCTGACCTATATTAACCATTGAACATATCAGATACAAAAAGATAGTGTTTAATTAAGGAGGGGATCACAGAGCAAAGAAAATAAACAAAAAAATTCTCAAAGGTCAATCAGAACAAATCCCTTCACATCTTTACCTTTAGTTAGATCTTTGTTTTGTTTTTTTAAAGATTTTAAAAAGATTCTGTTTTGGTTTTTTAAAGATTTGACTTATTTATTTGACAGGGGCGGCGGGGGGCGGGGAGGAATAGGAGAAGCAGGTTCCACGCTGAGCAGGGAGCCCTGTGTGGGGCTTGATCCCAGAACCCTGGGATCATGACCTGAGCCAAACGCAGATGCTTAACCCACTGAGACACGCAGGCACCCCAGGTCTTTGCTTTTTGATTTGCTGTAGTTTATTGGATTTTCTCCTTCCTGGTTAATGTAGATTAGGTTGTGGCCATCCCTAGTTTGTAAGAGGCTTACATTTCTACCAAAATATATTAATTTCTTTTTGGCATTTTGGTTTAGACTGTTAAATGTAAGTTAAAAGTCTTAGGGAGTGTAAAATTTTGGTAGAATTCAGAATCAAAGAATACATTATTTAAGGTTTTCAGTTTTTTATAATTTGTGAAACAAGTTTTAACATTGGATAATCACCAAATTATCTTTTACATAACTGTCTGCATTTATCCCATTTTGGAGAGCCCTTGTGCTTGGAATGCTGAAGATTCTAGATGAGAACAAAACTAGTTATTTGTTTACTTCTTTTTTCTTTGCGAGTGCCCTCAGTGACTTGCATCCTGTTCTGCCACAGTCAGACTCAATAGCCTTTGTTGGGAACGACCGAGTGATGATTGGAGTAATGGAACAGTTCTTCAGAAAGTTTAAGAATGACATATGGTAGACTTCTGTTGTATTCAGTTTCATCTGGAAGTTTCTGTAATCAGTGAGAAGGCCTATGAAATAACAAGATTAAAAAAAACCAAAAACGCAAAAAAACGAAAAACAACTCTGCCCTGAGAGATCACAGTGAGGAGTGGAAAATAATTAGGATTTGTATCACAAACAACATCAGTGCTCTTTATACCCCTTCAATTTTGCTTTTATGTTTTGCTGCAGGCAAAATTTGATTCTGAGATGCCGTGTGAAACCGTGAGTAAGATCCATCTAGTCGATCTTGCTGGAAGTGAGCGCGCAGATGCCACCGGTGCCACTGGGGTCCGGCTGAAGGAAGGGGGGAATATTAACAAATCCCTCGTGACTCTGGGAAATGTCATTTCTGCCTTAGGTGGGTTTTTGCTCGTCCTCTGCTGCCTCTTACTCTTCACCATACTGTATTAGCATGAAGCAATTACGTTTAACGTTTGTGTTACAGAGCGAGTTTACAGCCTTAAGGTTTTCTGAAGCCAAATTAGAGCGAAAAACATCACAGTTTTTTTTTTTTTTCTTTTTTGTCTATGCAGCCGACTTATCTCAGGATGCGGCAAACCCTCTTGTGAAGAAGAAGCAAGTTTTTGTGCCTTACAGGGATTCTGTTTTGACTTGGTTGTTGAAAGATAGCCTTGGTGGGAACTCTAAAACCATCATGATCGCCAGTAAGGATTCCAGGTTCTTTTCCTCAGCATATAGTGTTTTATATGAACTAACTGTAGATGTTTAAGTTTCAAGTGTCTTGTTGGGAAATAGTACCTTTTTAAAAATTTTAAAAACAATAATTTTTCTATCTTGAAGAAAAGCACTGTGATCCCATCTACACTATCCTATTAGTAACTCTCCTTCCCATTTCCTATTTAGATAAACTTGCCATGTGTTGTGTGCAAGCTGGGATACTATGTGCAGAATGGCTCTCACCCTGTCTTTGCTCAAAGTATAGGATAGAAACTTTTCACTTCACGAGCTCACAGGAGAAAATCAGTACAGGAACATAAAGTGAAAATAACCCAACTTTTGTTTTTCTATTCTGAAGCAGTACATGTAGAATTTAAATGAGGAATTGAGAGGCAAAACAACAAGGTACATAAATAATGGTAGCAGTTCTAGATGTTGCTGCTGCATTATCACTAACTGGAAGAAATGTAGCAGAAAGGAAAAATGGGCAAAGAGGAGACAGTTGCCAGGGGGAGCTCAGAAACTTTTAACTCCACTTTTGCTTGCCCCCTACTCCTATTCCCTTCCCATGTTTGCATCTCTGTCACTCCCCAGGCCTTGTATAAATGCTGGAGCAAAGGGCTCTGTCTTGGGGTGTGTACCCTGGGTGCAACTATCTAGTTTCCCGAGCCCTACAGGCTGTGGTGAGGGAGAGGGCAGTTCACCAAACTTTAAGAAGAGAAGAATACACTGACCTACTGTCCGTTTGAAAAATGATCATGCTCTAGACTTTTATAGATGGTAGGCTTCGCCAAAACCTTTAAAAGCATTTTAATTTCTATGTAATATTGAGGTGTACAGGTAGTCTTGAAATCATCTTCCTGTGTCTTCAACAGAGAAACTCCTTGAAGCACAGAGGAGTATATCTCATTTTAGAGTTGGTTGGATAGCTGGCTAATTCTAGACTTAAGGGGAGCAAAATGACATTTAATTTGGTATAGTGAGCACCTTTCCTATAAATCTTAGATAATTTTTAATATTCATTACTGTGGCAATGAATATTTAGTCTATCCAATGACCTGGGGTTAATCTGACTTTTAAATTACGAACCAACTTTGTGTTAAATGAAACACAGAGTGCTGGATAAATTATTTTTTGAATTCATTTTTCACAGCCATTTCACCTGCTGATGTCAATTACGGAGAAACCCTAAGTACTCTTCGCTATGCAAATAGAGCCAAAAACATCATCAACAAGCCTACTATTAATGAGGACGCCAACGTCAAACTCATCCGTGAGCTGCGTGCCGAAATAGCCAGACTGAAAACGCTGCTTGCTCAAGGGAATCAGGTTGGGTTTTTCTGAGATTTATGGATAATTTTCTTTGAGTAATGACATCTATTTCTAGATCTTAATGAGACAATTATCTCACTCGTTGTATTGATTTGAGTAAATAAGTGCTAAGTAAAGCTTTGAATGAGTTAGCCAGTCTCTCCTTTACATTACCCTCCCATTGGCCTTTGCATTCATTATGGGCTCTGTGTGGAAGATTTTATCCACTAAACCTGAAATGATTAACTATCTAATAGTTATCAATTATGGATGGAAATTTAGCATGCAATAGGATTAGCAGCATAATCTCCATTAGTGGAAGGAAATTGAGGTGCTTGGAGTAATATTTAAAATTCTACCCATGCATTTTATGACTTGAAAATGTATTTTAACAGAATGAAAGACTTGTTTGAGGACCTTTCTGAATCTATTTTGTATTGCCCATTACAGGGGTGGTTATGGTGTTACGGTGACATGTGTGACAAGCCTGCGGCTGGCTGAGATGTTGTCCCTGAGGCCTTGCTTGATTGTCAAAATGGCCTTACTTCAGGATCTTTGGGGTTCTAATGAAGGGGCTTTGTCCTTTGATTTTTTTCACAATGAACTTGCTAACCTACGTAGTATACACACAGAGTTACATTTTGAGATGAGTAGTGTGAATTAGGTTCTGATAGGTTTTAGATGCTGTTGTGAAGAAAGGCCACCCTTGAAAGAAGACCAGGGATAGCTTTTTTAAATATTCAACTTAGAATCAAGTTAGAAATAAACAAAGATCCGTTTCTTCTCGTTTTCTTAACCCGCATATGGATGCCTTAAGTGTATAATTAAAAAAATGCTTTTTTTTTTTTTAAAGATTTTATTTATTTATTTGACAGACAGAGATCACAAGTAGGCAGAGAGGCAGGCAGAGAGAGAGAGGGAAGCAGGCTCCCTGCTGAGCAGAGAGCCCGATGCAGGACTCGATCCCAGGATCCTGAGATCATGACCTGAGCCGAAGGCAGCGGCTTAACCCACTGAGCCACCCAGGCGCCCAAAAATTGCTTTTCTTTAAATGCAGAGTGCTCTCTCTAGAACAGCTTTTCATTTAGGAATATGTGGCCCTTGAAGCCCTAGTACCAGTACCAGTGGTTTGGCCCCTGAAACCATCACCAGGATGAAAACCTCATTGAGTTTCCTGTGTCCTGAAATACACCTGATGGTTCTTTCCCGTAAGATGACAGTTGAATAGGAATTGTTCATTGCACTTAGAAATATCTCCACGTATATTTTATGTTTTGACGTGGACCTTTCCTGTGTGTGAAAGGCAGTTGCCAGAGTGAATGACCCAGCTGTATGTGATGTTGTCAGGCTCCTCTAACTTGTGACATGATATTTGCTTTAATTTGCACACCATGTTATTGGGATCTTGTTTTCAGTGTTATTAAAACATTACCTATCTGAGGTGAACATTTAGGGGTGATGTGATAGGGTCATCCAAACTTTACATCTGTGAGGGAAAGTATTTGGAAAATTCTTTTTTTTTTTTAATTAAAGATTTTATTTATTTATTTGACAGACAGAGATTACAAGTAGGCAGAGAGGCAGGCAGAGAGAGAGGAGGAAGCAGGCTCCCCGCTAAGCAGAGAGTCCGATGTGGGGCTCGATCCCAGGACACTGGGATCATGACCCGAGCTGAAGGCAGAGGCTTTAACCCACTGAGCCACCCAGGCGCCCCTATTTGGAAAATTCTTGGTGCAACTTGTTCTCAATGGTTTACTGAGTTATGGGAATGAAGGGAGAAAAAAAAGGAAGAACAGCCTTTTTAAATTAAACTGAGGAAATCCTTGAAGGGAGCCTTATCATATGGGCAGAAAACTTTAAGTTATTAAAACTTTACATATTCTATCTGAGGAATGTCTTTAGAGGTATTGTATGTGCCAGTGGCCTTTTATCTTCTTTTATGACCAATGGCTGCAGTATAATTAAAGGAGTATTTTTGTTGCTGTAGTTTTGAGGGTGAAGATGGAAGAGACAGTTAAGTCTATTTTAGAATGCATTGAAGATAAAATTCTTTGTTAAACTTAATACATTATAGTAAAAACAGGAATCCCAATTTAAAATAATTTATTACACTATGAAACTAGAAATTGTTGTGAGACAATACAGGCTTATCCTAAATTAATTAAATTTCTGATGCTCAATAAAATAAGCAGGTGTTCTTAAGTGCCCATTAAAAAAATCTCTGTAATTTTTTCTGATGACATTGCTCTATTCTGGTGATATTCCAAATGCTGCCATGGTTCACTGAATATTCACATCAAAGTTCCATTATTTGCTTAAGGACAGCTAAATAAAAATCAGCTCCTCCTTTTAATAAGTTTATGTATTTGCCATTGCCCAGGGTCATGTGCATCAGAGTTTCAAAAGTACAACGTAAATAAAGCACAAGAATCGAACATGTATTTGCTTCTCCTACTACACAGATAGAGATATACAGATATATATGTAGTGGTTTGTATATACATATATAGGAGCTCTTTATTGAAGAATTGTGTAGGTACAGGAAAATTCCATATTATAAGTATCCAGATCAGTGAATTTTTGCAAGCTGAACCTACCGTCTAACCTGCACCCATATGAAGGAACAGAACTTACCAGGACTCTGGAAGACCCCCTTGGTGTCCCTCTTCCAGGTGCTACCTGTCATTTCCTTCAAGAGTACCCCGACTTCTGAGGGCATGGATTAGGTTTTATAGTCGTCTGTTTTTGTTCTTTGTATAAATGGAATCATGCAGTATATACTCCTTTGATCTCTCTTCCATTCAGTGTCGTGTTCATGAGATTGATCCACGTTGTTGCCCGTAATTGTGGGTCGTTCCTTGTCCCTTGTGTACTGAATTCCATCAGACACCTGTGTCCCAGCTCATTTCTCCCTTCTGATTCTGATGGGCATTTGGGGAGTCCCTTTCTGGGACTGTTAGTGTTGCTATTGAGTCTCGTCTCCGTGTCTTTTAGTGAAGGTACAGATGCATTTCGACTAGGTTTATACCTAAGGGTGGGTGGAGTTGGTGGGTCAGAAGGTGTATATATTTGTGTATATATTTGCTAATACTGCCAGACAGTTTTCTAAAGAGCCTCTACCAAGTTAGATTCCACCGTCAGTGTATGAAGGTGCCAGCTCTGGTTGCCGCGGGTCCCCAGCCACACACATGGGATTGTCCATTTCTCCTTGTAACCATCCGATGGATGTGGAGTTGGGCTTCAGAAGGGTTTTAGTGTGCACTTCTCAGATGGTTAATGAAGTCAAGCATTTTGATTGCTTGTCTTTTCAAGTATTCTCTTTTGTTACATTTAAAGCATATTTTCAGACTTCTGCTTTGAATCTGGCAAGAGAGAATGTCTGTGAACTCCTTTTCTCTTGAATGTATCTGGAGATAAGAAAATTAGACAATACAGAAATGAAGTAAGCCAGAAAAGTCAGGAGGCAAAGAAAGACAAGAAGAGAAGATGGAAGTAGAATGGATTTCTTATTTGTGTAGCTGGAGTCACAGAGAAACTTTAAATGATAGCTGGATAATAAAAATGTCCTCACGGGCAAACTTTTAAGATGGACACATCTCTGAGAGGGTCACATAGTAAAACTGTTACATGATGTTTGTAAGACCAAGCACAGGTCCACTAGGTAATTCAAAGGGGAAAGAAGGAGGTATAAAAACTGCATTATGTTGTTTTTATATTTTATATAATGTATAAATAAAAAAGGCACTTTATTATAGCAAAGAGTGCAATTCATAACTAAAATCAAACATGATGTCAGCTTTTATAAAGGAAAAAAACCCACAACAACACTATAGGAAATAGCAGTAGACAAAGCTAAAAACATTTGCCACAGGGAATCATAACTCCTCTTTCTCATTTCATGAGAGCTCATATAGGCCAAGCTAAGGAACAACATAGCATATTTATATGACACCATGAAAATTTGCTCTAATCAGTGCAAACCAGGAAAGTAAGATAGCCAACTTGTACACTTTCTTTATTATGAAAAGAGCTTCTATTAAAAAAGATAAGAAAGAGGCACATGGGTGGCTCAGTCAGTTAAGCATCATCCTTCAGCTTAGGTCATGATCCCGGGATCCTGGGATGGAGCCCATGTCGGCATTCCTGCTCAGCGGGGAGCCTGCTTCTCCCTCTGCCCCCCTCATTTGTGCTTGCTCATTCTCTCTTTCTCTCAAATAAGTAAAATATTGAAAAGAGATAAAAGATCACAAGCTGATAGAAAAGTGAACAAAGGATGTGAGCACAGTTCACAGAAAAAAGTTTCGGATGGTTCCTAATCTATGAAAATATGCTCAACGTCCCTTGAAATACAGTAAATGCAAATACTAAGAATAGTGAAATGAATATATATACAAAAATGGGCACACTGACAAATAGTCATTAAGCTATGTAAATTATACCTCAAAATTCTTAAAAAACCTATCGGAAGGGCACAGCTCCGCAATGCTTGACTGCAGAGTACGTTGGCAAGGGTAGGAGGCAGCAGGTGCTGGTCCATGTGGTTAGTAGCGTTGATAACGTTGCATTTTTGATGTAGTGTAATTGATTTAACGCATGAACTTCATCTGAGTATTATTTAATCCTGAACATTTTTCTTCTAAAAAAATGTTTCTAAAAAAATGGACACCCTGCAAAGAGTACTTTAATTGAAAATGGTTTAGTTTTACCTGAAATTTCTTTTAAAAGGACTCAGGTTGGGTTTCCAAAAGGTGTAACGGTCATGATAGCCTGCATGCTTGTGTTCAGTCTGATTATCTGCTGAGTAGTTGATGCGGTAGGAATGTTTCAGCTTTTGAGTAGAGAGGAAAGATGCCAAGAGTGGAGTCTGTAAAATTAGCCATGTTGTAAAGGGGTTGCTGATTGTTTTGAAAATTGCCGATCATATATAAACAGTGCAGTCATAATAACGCCCGCCATTTGCATTTCTTCACTGGCACCTCTTTGTTTAGTACCATCTGGGTGCAAGACAACGTGCTAGGTGCTGCCTCCATGTGCCATCGTCATGCATTAGCAGAACTCCTCTCCTTTCACTAAGGATGAAGTTGCTTTACTAATGGTTAACTTGCTGGCTTTATTCTCTCTAATCTGGAAAACGTGGGATGCCAGCTTTAGAACGGGGCAACATCTCTGATGATAAAAATGACCCCTTCTAGAAGACTTGCATCAGGATTAGGACGGACTATACATGAACTATAAGTGTGTGCGGGAAGCCATGATTTTGGGTTTCTCTGAGTGCAGTGACTGGTAACTGGGTGTGTCTCTTGTGGACCTCGGGGGGTAGGCCTCTGCAAGAGATGTTGCCTCCTGTGGGGTGTGGGGCGTCTAAGCCAAGGTGAGCCCCCCACCTGCAGGTTTGAGTCTCAACCCTTCGAGAGGGCCAAAGACAATAGCTCCTGACAGCTGTGAGGACAGTTGCAGAGACTTCATGAGGACCTTGCCATCCTGTCATTAGCTCTGCTGTCTGCTGAGGAGACAGAGGCCAAGTGTGGCCCCCGGTAGTCTTGTTAGCCTGAATGTTGAACTGAGCCCAAGAAGATCACCTTGCGGCTGTTGCTTTCATTTGAATAGAAATTGAGAGGTAAATAATAATGAAAAAATGCTATAGTCTCTGAGGAGGACAACTTGGCAATTAAAAAGAAAATCATACATATAAATGACTCACAAATTCCCTTCGAGGAATTTATCGATACAGCTATGTATAAGGTAGGCAACTGGTATAGGATAGTCATTTATAGCATTGCTGGTGAAACAGAAGATTAGAAAAAACCCTGCATTTCCATAAAGAGGGAAGTATTAACATAAATTATGGAATATCCATATCGTGGAATATTGCACAGTGTGTTGGAATTAATGAAGTGGATTTATTTGTACTGAATTTTTTCCAAGATATATTGTTGAGTGAAAATGGCACTATTCAGAATAGTATTCATGCTGTTTGTTTAAAAAACAACAAAAATATGCTTGCATACACCCGAAAAATTGCAGATTTATGCAGTATATTGGCTAAGACTGGTTGCCTGTGGGATGGGAGGGAGGAAGACCCTTTTTTTTTTTTTGAGTCTAGTTGACACACAGTGTTACATTAGTTTCAGCTGTACAACAGAGTGATTCAGCTTCTCTACATGCTATGCTCACCACAAGTGTAGCTACCATCTGTCACCGTATAATGCTGTTACATTGTTGACTGTGTGCTCTCATCTCTACCTTTTCTGTGACCCCTTTCTTTTATTTCTGATGACATCCTAGGGAGTACTAGGTCCCTGCCTCTCAGATTATGAGTTCCCAAACACAGTCAGAGCCCCTGTGTGTCCCACCTGGCTCCCTTTGCCTCTCCTGCTCTGTCTGCCTTGTCCCACTTCTAGCCTGATTTTGGTGTTTATCGTTCTTATGTCAATCTTTATACCTTTGCAACATAGATTAAAAAAAAAAAGTGGGTACATAGATTGTGGTTTAGCCATACCATACATGGAGTGTAATCCAGCAGTGAAAATAAATGAATTTCATTTGCATGTATCAAGGTGGGTAAATCTCAGAAGCCTGGGGTTGAGCAAGATTTATGCTTCTTTTTGAGTTTTTACATTGTGCGTGTTTATAACAGATGAATCCTTTCAGATCTAGGGATTTAGGTTGTGTTTGATTTTGGCAAAATGTCAGTATGTTACACGTTTGTCTTTTTCCTTTGCTTTACTGATTTGTATTGCAAATGTAGGTTTGCTAGGATGCCATGGTTTTGAATATTACGAGATATGTACCCCATCGATTGAAGACATAGTGATGACTGACACTTTTTGGGCGGTATGGGACAAGACATTTTACCTCTGCTTAATAGTTTATATAGTACTTTTTGATAATTGTCAATCATGGACAAATCTTTCCTGCAGATAATTGCTGTTTACTAATTGCTGTTCTCTTTTATGGCTTAAATTGTAGATCGCCCTCTTAGACTCCCCCACAGCCTTAAGTATGGAGGAAAAACTTCAGCAGAATGAAGCAAGAGTAAGTGATACCTCAAGTTGTTTTTTTAAATCCTGACTTTTGCTATTATTTTAAGCATGTTTTTTGGTACTTGCTGTCCAAAACTCATTTTCCTTCTTCATTTCACTTAACCTTTCCTCTGCCGCACTGCACTTTTAAAGAAGCGCCATAGGGGCGCCTGGGTGGCTCGGTCAGTTAAGCATCTGACTTCAGCTCAGGTTGTGAGATCTCAGCGACCTGGGATCGAGCCGGACCCCTGCCAGTTCTGTGCTAAACAGAGAGTCTGCTTCTCCCTCTGCCCCTCCCTGCCCCTTGTGTGCTCTCTCTCTCAAATAAGCAAAATACTAAAAAAAAAAATAAAGAAGCACCATAGTCGACTTTTTATATATCTTATCACATTCTCTGTGACTTAATAAATGTTTTGTACAGATAGTTAACTGCAATTGAAATTCACTTGCAGGCAGTGCTGATGAAGCCGCAAGGCTTCTGGGTCCTTCAGAGCAGATGGGGGTGGGGGGGGGGGGGGAGGTGACTAGGGCGAGGGAGGCCATGTTCAGCATTCATGAGGCACCGGTAGTCCCCACAGCTTCACTATAGCTGAAGCATGACCACTGTTTAGGTTTTTTTTTTTTTTTTTTTTTTTTTAAATCATTCTTTTACTTTGTTTCTGGTGGGAAGTGCAGCCCTTGGAGAAACTCTGAATAGTCCTGATAGATGCTTACTGTCCCTCAAGCTAGTGAGAGCTGAAGCAGGAAGAGTGACTGGCAGAGAGGGCAGCTCTGGAGATGCTGTGGCCCCTGACATTTCATGGGTGACCTGGTTCTATGCTATTTTTGTTTTTTTTAAAAAAAAAAAACACTCCTCCATGGAAAGAAAAACAGGCATTGAGAACATTTTTGGAGATTGGAATTTGTTCACTGTGCTGAATGGTTAAAATAGATAGAGAAAGAAAATTGGATTCTGTTGGTAAGCTCTTCAAGACTATACAATATTGAAAATATAAATTGGGTTGTAGTTAGGAACTTGTTGACATTTCCCTAGATAATTATGCTGATGAATTTGCTGATAATAGCATTAGTAAAAACATTAGTTTCTTAATTCCTATTTTTCTCATGAAATTTTATATTTTAGTACTCAAATTCTAATTTTGAGTGCTTTGAAATGTCCTGATATAGTCTTAAATTGTTTCTTAATAATCGTTTTCAGGAGTACCTAGCAAGTTAATAGAAACCAATAAACATTTTAATTTAAATGTGTTACACATGCTGTGACAGAAATGACTACCTATCTTGTTCATAACAATTTGTAACTTTTAATCTAGTTTTTTGCTGACCTTTTACAATTGTTTGCTATCTGCTTGGCCATAAATCTTATCACCTGATCATTTGTTAGAGGTGGTATCCCACCTCTGTCTGTTTTATAAGTGAAGATTATTTGCTTTAAATTTAATAGTAAAATCAACTCAAGGCATACTTAACAATTTGTTTAAAGCTAGAATTATTTGATTGAATTTGAAAAGGATTGATAGGCTTGTTTCTTCAGGGAGAACATACCTGCTGGTGAAATGCAGAAGCATTTACTGTTGAATGCTGCGTTTCTTAGATAAATTGCCAGGGAGAATCTGTTAACTGATTATTATAATAAATTGGTAAATTCCATACACTAATCTTTTCTTCTCCTCTAGGGAAAGAAGGCATAAAACTATTCCCTCTCTGAAATCTTCTCCAAAACAAACCCTGATAGCCACGTGGCTTTAACTGCTATCATTAGAGACTGAGGCTGGTGTCACGCAGGGGATGAGAGACCGGAGCATGCATGCAGTCCCAGGCAGCGAAGACAGTCTTCGCAAACCATTAAAAACACGCAAAAACCAAAGCTAGAGAGGGTTGGTCCTGTGTGTTGTATTTATTTATTTTTAACCAAGAAGATGATGGATTTTCACTGTGCTCACTAGTAAAAATGAGGAGATAATGATTTTAACTTAGTCCAGCCCTGTGTGGGGGTGAATGGAGTAAAGTGAATGGCCCCTGAACGACTGGATATAGGTGGGTTAGGTATGTTTTGGTTTTGCTCTTGGGTAAACCATTGCTCCAGTTTCTTCACTTGCTGTCAGTCACAAAGGCTTTCTGTCAGGGAGGTTTCTGACATGAATGCCCTTTCTAGTTACTGTACTCAGTGGCCTGTGGGCAGGGGCTTCCCTTGGAAGAGAGTGTGCGGCAAGAGTATTAGGCATGCACTTTGGCCTGGTTAAGGAAGCCAGCTCCTCAGTGGGAAGAGCAGTAAGTTCAGATGGGACAAGAGTGCGGAAGCAGCAGAGGTGTTAAATTAGGAGAAAGGCTTTCAAAGGACAGAGTGTCTTCTGTCTAATCGTGTCATATTCCGCCCCCCCCCCCCCCCCGCCCGCCATTACTCTGTTTTAGCTTCAGGGATATTCCTTTTTACGGGACACATTCTGTTTTTTCTACCTCTCAGTCAGGTACTGTATCACTGGGTTACTTACTAGAATCACATACTGGACCATTTAAAAAGTTTTATGGAACCAGCAGAATATTTTCATTAAATTTGAGAAGCAGTTTCCAACTGTGCTATGTTCAAAAATTGTGGATGCTTTCTCCCCTGAGTTATAGCAGACTGGGAAGAAGCTGATTTTTATCAAAAGATTTTTGCTTTTGCTAAAAGAGTTAATTAAAAACCTTTTTTTTTTAAAGATAGAATGAGATTTATAAACCCTATTAATTAGCTAAAAAAGCAGATTATCTCTTAAAGAAAACTGCAGCACCTAGGGTGATTTAATCACCACATCTAATTAGAAAGAAACATAAATCACTATTTTTTAGACCCTAAAGTATAATCAGGAAAAAAGTAACTGATTTAATGGGACATTGTCATCCTTAAACTTGTCATTTTCAGTTAATATCCAAGGAAGCAGCTTTTATTTAAGTATACCAGGAAAAAGAGTGTTGTAAAACTCTAGGCAACTTGAGAAATTTTTTTTCCTGTTCTTTTCCTTAATGTAGGTGTAGGACGAGATTAGCTTTTTTGATTTATCTTTGGTGATAGTTCTTTCAAAGATTGAAATTGCTATCTAATTCAAAAAATATATCGTACATCCTTCGATAAGCTCTAAGAGTTTGGAAACTTTCTAGAAGAAAATCACAGTAAGTTTCTTATGGAATAGTCTCACATGTCTGTTTTTCCTTTAGGTTCAAGAATTGACCAAGGAATGGACAAATAAGTGGAATGAAACCCAAAATATTTTGAAAGTAAGGACTGTAATATGGTGCCTTAATCTTACTCTCTTGGCCTAAATAGGTAAAACATTTTTTCTTTCTCTCTCAAATATGGCTATTATGTGCTTTGCTTAAGGTAAGATCAGTGACTTTTGGGGGATTGGGTTTCTGGTTTGATTTTGAAGACAGGTTTTTCCATTTTTGACTCAGCACATATTAAACTCACCTTAATATTCAAGGGCATCCTTGATTTTCAGGGGCGTCCTTCCTGCTTTTGTTAAACCCAGTGTAAAAGCGATATGTTAGATGAGGGGGGGAAAATATGTTCCATGGCAATATTGTAGAATGCGCATGCATTAGCATGGCTAGATTTCAGGAATTTCTGGACTAGTAATTTCCTATTGGAATTTTGCTCCGTCTCAGGGGCTAGACAGAGATGGTCTGCCTGTTTGACGAGGCTCATGGTGAAACGAGTCGTCAGTGGCTTCCAGTTTTCATTCTCAAAATGCTTCAATATATGTATTTCTTTAAGTTCCCAGTTTTTGTTGGTTTGGCGGGAAACCTGAGTCATCTGTTGAGGGTCAGCCGTGCTAGGTGTGTTACAAGCTGAATATAAGTTTTGATAGTGTCTGACTTCACGAGAGAAGGTGATTCAGAGACAGCTGAATCCTAGCTTTGTTTTTGAGGCCCATTCAGTCAAAACTTCCCGGCAGGAGGGGTCTCCTCTACCACTGGCGAGGCTGGAAAGATGAAGGTTAGCTGCATGTCTTGGCAGAACCCTAACTTGGATCCCCTGTACCTGAAAACGGGGCACCCACTGAACTGTGTCATGGAGGCGAGTTAGTTCTGTGTCTGACAACTCTGAGAGGGGTCAGCAGTGGACTGTGTTCAGTTCTCCATGTGCCGTTTAGGTGGCCTGGCCTGCTCCGGGGCTTGAAAAGACTTTCTGGTGAGGTGGGAGGTTGTGCTGTGCTGCTCATTGTGGGTGGGTTGTGGTGTCTGAGAGCTGACACTTCCGGTAACAGAAAGCACGGCCCTGAGTGAGGGTTTCCCAGTGCGCCCTTTCTTTTCACCCCTCCTGGTTCTGATGATAGTGTCGTATTATTTTGAGGTACTTCCTTGTTATTTCCTGTGTCAAGAGATTTTTGTGTGGAAAACAGAGCCAGGACCTCACTCACATTTCAGGGTAGTCAGGTGTGGAATTATGCCCCACCGCAAGATGTGGGTAGTTTTCACCCTGCAGCGGCATCAGCTCTCAGAAGCAGTGCCACCACCCCTGACTGTGAAGCCCACGTCGTTTGACCTTTCATGGCACAGTGTACACTTTGCTCAGTAAATTTGCTAAGAGAGAGGAAGGAAATCTGTTCCATTTGAGGAAGAGAGAAACCAGATGGTTAGCTCTGAGAATCACTGCGTGTATGCCAGTCCGCACAGGCAGCAGCGCAGCAGTACAGTGAAGACTCGAGCCTCTCCCTTCTGCTGTGTGCAGCCCTGGTCCCTGGAGAAGGGTTTCTATGGCAGCTGCGTGGAGGAATCCGGCCTGAGAGCCGCCATGATGGACCCCTCCGCTCCTTTGTTACATTTTTCCTCCTATGGTGATCCTGGGCCCTGAAGTTAAGTCGTCCAGCCATTCCAATTCCATTATTCATAAATCTCTTTATTTTTATAGTTTTATAACTTTTCAGATGAGAAGAGTGGAAATGTGAGGTGTGTTAGGTGTTAAAGGTTATGAGGAAGGCTGATGATATTTCACATTTTTCCATCTCTTGCTCTTATAAGCCTGTTTTGGATTTCTCTGCTGGTATTTGTGTTTTAAATCTGTAGTGGTTTTCTGCTCACGTTTGATATTTTAAGAGCTGTCTTATTGGAAGACAGTGCCTGAAGCCTGAGGTTAAAAAAAAAAAAAAGGCAGCTACTCAAATGCTGCATTTGAAAACACACTTTGGAAATCGATGAGGAACGGGCTTGTTATCCGATGGGTTTGTATCTGTGTGGTTTATGAAATCCCTTCCCATGTTTCTGTTGTCAGACTCTTCCCTCAGTCAGCTTTTGCTCCAGTAATGCTGTATAGAACCCACTCCAACCCAGTGACTTAAAAGAGCATTTTCTCTCATGCATGTGCAGGTTGGCTGGGGGTTGGCTGGGCTTGGGTCCAGGCTGTGGGTGGGTTCGGAGTCTGCTCCACATGTCTCTCAGCCTCTTGGACCAGCTGTTGTCCACGGCATACTCTTCTCATGGTCTTGGCTAAGGTACAGGCAGGCAGGCCTAGTTGTACAAGCACGTTTTAAGTTTCTGTGTGCACCGTGCCTGCTAGCATCACGTTGGCCAAAGCAGGTCACTTGACTGAACTGAAGATCAAGAGGGAAAGAAGTACACTTCATTCACAATAAAGTGATGCCAGCGGTGTAATTGTACAACCTGCTTTGAGATCAGTGGTTTAATTTACACACGCCCATGGTAAAAGGTGAGCCTTCAAATTCTGGGAACTCATAGAGAATTTGCACATTTTGTAGAGACCGGCCCAGTGAACCAGTAAATTCCCAGGAGTATGTTCATTGCCAGGACCCAGTTGTGGACTCTGCCTGTTTGCCAGTTATTGGCCTTTTCAAGCCTCCAATTCTGAACACCCAAGGAGAGACTTTTGGGGAGAAAAATGAAGAGAGTTAAAATATTCGGGCGATTGAAGGGAGAGGCAAGGGTGGATTTGGTGTTTGTTAGTACCACGAGTGTCTGCCTTGTTGCTTTTTCTTGTCCGTGTGTATCGGCGAGTCGTTTCAGAGGAGACACATGGGTATTGTTTCAAGAGAGGACCAAGGAGAGGAGCATAACCCATCTTTTCAGTCATCAGAATGATCTTCTTTGTCAGTATTGAGCCATCTGTGCCGTATGCTTGTATCTCCTCCTTCAGTTATGAGACCCAGGATTAGTCTATCAGCATTCATTACGTGGAGTTGCTTCAGGGGTAAATGGGAGCCCCCTCTCATGCAGGGGTAGGAGTCTCAGTCAGTGTGTAAGGCAGAGGTCCCTTAATGGCAGAATTACACATGGAAATCCCTTCATTTCCTTTTAAATCGCTAAATCCTGAGCTCCTGGATGCTCACAAGCCAAGGAGTAACTTTGTTCCCTTCTTTTAATTTGGTCTGTGGCTTCCCTTGCTCTGGATGAGTGATCCAAGGCCCTCTTGTGTGGGGGTGGAGGGAGAGTGGTAGGCAGCCGGCCAGACTGGTGCCCTGAGAAGGGATATGGCTGTTCGCAGCCAGGCTGGGGGCACCGTGGTGACAGTGACAGCCCTAGGCTTTGATCTGTGGGGCTTGCATCTCAGGCTTCTGTTCCCTTTCTGACTCACTGAGTCATGACACTTAACCCACAGCTGTCACATACTCTGGTTCCTAGCTTAGAAATCAGGGTGGACGGCAACCTCTTCCCTAGATCCAAGGTAATAGACTACAGCATAATACAGAACTCGGAGTTATTTTGAAAGTGGCTAATGAAGGTACAAAGTATGTTAATCTTAAGGAGGCTGTTCTGGGGCAGTTAGGAAATGAGAGTTTTATTATCCTCCGTGATGTACTCTGTGTATCCACTCTCTTGCCCCTTAACTTGCCTTCCTTATTTTCATTGATCTTCATTTCCTGGAAATTAAAGTCTAGACTCCCAGAGGCAGTGGTCTCCTCAGTTCCCTGTTTACTTGGACAGTTCTGCCTGCCCCAGGACCCCTGGCATCCCGCCCTGCCAGAATTCCTGTTGGTCCCAGTGCATACTTTTGTGATGGGTCTCTGAGTGTTTCTTGGCCTTTGCCTGTGTTGCTCCACCATTCCAGATGCTTCCTTCCCCTTTCTAGGCCTGTCAGAATCCATGTGGAAGTGCTTTCTCTAGTCAGACTTCTCCCCCTCTTTCTAACTGGAATGATTTTGTTCTTGTGCCTTTATAGCATTCGGTTTTACCTCTGTCACAGCAACCATCACAATCTGAGGTTGGTTGCCTTGATTTCTCCCTCTGAACAGGAGCAGGGTCTGGGCAAAGACTGTCTCTTTATCATCCTGGGAGCCAGCTTCTGGAACTCAGCTTCTCTACAGAGCAGGCGTGCAGCAAAAACTTAACTGCATTAAAGTAGTATCAAGAAACAAAAACCAAGACCTTAATATTAATTTGCTGGGGTTGTCAGACAAAACCTCACAGGCTGGGGTGCTTACACAGCAGAAATTCATTTTCTCAGTTCTGGATACTAGAAGTCTGAGACCACAGTGTTGGTTTCTCCTGAGGCTTCTGTCTTTGGCCTGTGGTTGGTGCCCTTCTGTGTCCTCACGTGGCCTTTTCTCAGTGTGCCTGCACCGCTGGTCACCCCCTGTGTGCTAATCGCCTCTTTTTATAAGGACATCGGGCAGATTGTACCCTAACTGCTTCATTTTAGTGTAATTACCTCTTTAAAGGTCCTGTCTCCAAATATAGTTACATTCTGAGGTACTGGGGAGTAGGACTTCAACAGCTGAATTTTAGGGGGAACGTTCAGCCCCTCACGACCTGGAAGCATACACAGCTGATGGAGCGGTGGGAGAAATAACACGGGGTGTTGTGCATGCAGTGGTCTTGTTCCTACCTCTACCCTCCATCGTATGTTCCTCATTCTTCTTTGAAAGGCTTGTTTGTGAGTGTGGTTTTTTTTTTAATCTTTGGAAGGAATGTGCTGTGGCTGCCTTGCTTTAGATTATGGTCCCGTCCTTCATCTGGATCAATTAGATATCTGCCTTTTGAAGTGTGACTCCTGAACCAGCAGCATCACTGTCATCTGTGAGCTGGTCGGAGCTGCAGGCTCGCAGACTCCTCCTCAGAGGCGCTCTGTCAGAATCCAGGATTCCTGGGTCTGCACCATAGTGTTTAAGGAAAGGGGGGAACGGGCTTGGTTTCTTTGCTCTTGAACTCTTCTCCCCCTTCTCCAGCTCTGCCCTGGGTCATGAGGGATGGACTCCTGGGGCCTGACGGGCTCCTGTGGTAGTCCCCGGGAGATTGGAGCAAGAGAGCAGACCTCTCGCTCTCCAGCTTCTTGTGGCATCCACACGACGCCTTGGGTGCTGTCCTGCCTGGTGACACAGGCCTCACCCCTGTGTCTCTCCTGCCCACGAGTGATGCCCATTCCCGCTGGTGTCAGTTTGAGGGTAGCCTCACCATCCCCCATGGCTTTCAAGCTCCTCCTTCAGCCAGTTCCCTGTTTAAAGCCCCTGGGATGTAAGCCCTGAAGTGGCTTCTGTTTCATGGTTTGACCTGGTCTGCTACCAGAGTGCCACATCCCAGTCTCTTGCCATGCTGTGCCAGCCCCAGAGACTCCGTCTGGACTCTTCGTCTCTTTCTCCTCTCTCTTTCTAGTCTCTTAGAATGCGGCCCAATATGTTTTTCATCCTGGCTGAATTTGTGTTAAACGGTGATAACTCTCTTGGGTCTCGGAACTTAATGTTGTGATAAATCCAGCAACTAGAAGCCATGGGATCAGTGCGTTCCCAAGGCCACAGTATCGGTTCCCCATTTGCATAGCTTCAATATCGTGCCAACTACTCAGTGTTTGAAGTGGTTTATAAAGTGACTACTTGATACCCCTCCCGTGTGCCTTTTGGCTTGGTTTTTTATAAATCCCATATGTTTTACTGCTGATGAATTTTTCCAAGTAACGAGCCCCCAAATGCTTTGTCCATTCCCACTTTCCTCCCCTCCCCTGCCCTACCCTTTACATACCTCTTTGGTTTGTCTGCTCAGTACATGGTTTGATTTCTCTGTTCTCGCATTTCATCAACGAATGAAAAAAAAAATGCTCGAAGATATGTTATCTGACTTCCAGATAACTCCTTGAATTCTGTGCTTCAAAATAAATCACAGTCAGTTTGGACCACAGCATAAAGCTCTCGAGTGCCTGACAGATGGCGTGGCAGAAGGGAGCTCTGACTCTGGGCACGGGCCGTCCAGAGCGCCGCCTGCAGCCTGAGAGCGCTCTCTGTTTGACTCCCGCCAGCGCTGGCTACTCTTCCCATTGTGTAATAAATAGGGTCTCCTCCTTCCTGAAAACACACCCTTTGATGACTGTGGGGTTTGACTTGCTTTTGTGTTTTCATTGCCCTGCACAGGACATCTGACTGTGACTTGGCACCCGGGAGGGTCGGGGAGGAAGCAGGCTGCCCAGATGCAGAGGCTGCAACTGGAGACACTTGCCCTTGAAAAGTGAGCTGGTTGTAGAAGTCGAATGAAGGTTGTTGTTGTTGTTTTCAGACATTAATTAAGTGGAGTTTTTTTTTTTTTTTCTTTTTTTCTTGCACACACACAGTAAGCAATGTTTCTGAATGTGGGGGATGGAGCATACTTGAGTCTATGTGATGGTGGGATCCTAATGCAGATAATTTAAGTTTAAATCGTACCGGTGTCTTAATATTTCATCTCTGGGGAAGAGAAGAGGCAGGCCACGACAGGTGCATGGCAGAGCTGGGTAACACTTTGATGGAAGAAAATGTTTTGCTTTTTCAGAATGTTTTGACTAATAAGAAATGGAGTAAAGTGAAATTGGAATCCTTTCTTGGCATAAGGTTTTCTGACTTGAATTTCATGGATATGCTTACTTTAAACCAGCTGATCTCTGTTTTATGATAGAATCAGTCAACTGAACTTTTGTCTCTGGAAGATTATGGCAACCCATAAAAGATTTTTTTTTCCCCAGGCTGTCTGTGGTTTTCCATTTCATGGAGCAGACGTGTGTTGGGGAGTATAATGGGTTGGGAAGCAGCACTAATAACTGGGGCTGTTGCTCAGCAGATCGAGGCAGGCCTTTGGATTCCCACCGCCCAGGGCACCGAATCCTCTGCTTTCTAGAAAACCTACAAGCAAATTATGGGAGAGGTGATGCTTCGTGGCCTTTGTCTCCTTTAGATGTAATTAATCTTGACCTCTTCTTGGTACAAGAAATGAACCTGGGGGGCAGCTTTAGGATAGAATTTTGTTTATGGACATGGATTTTGCCCAGATTTTGGATTAAGGAGGAGGCATCTCTGTCAATCATGGGTCACCTTCCTTTTTAGCAACTGTTCGGGCATTTGATGGTTCAAAATTCTGACCTCACACAGTCTCACATATTGTTTCTAGCTTATAATAGCATCTAAAAATATAGAGCATTGTCTCTAGGGCTCATGTGGCTGTGTGAAGATACTGCATCGAGTTTCCAAGTGTTCATCCAAGCAGAGACTGGCTGCAGTGGGAGATTTGGAAGTCAGTGCTCTTTCCCCTTTGGTTTTCATTGTGAGAAGAGAGTCGGTCCGGCTGAGCACCTGCTTATTAGTGCCGCCCATGGCGGGTCATGCCTTTTTGATCTTAGTAACTGCCGTGTGAGTTTCATTTTTGTAAGTTTTAAAAACTTTATTTTCAAACTTTTGAAAGCTTTTTGGTAAAGACGGGATGAGAGGTAGTGAGCATTTTTTTTGTTTGGACATACCAATATCCTAATAAATTAGGATTACTGCCTGCATCGATAAAGAATTTCTAAGTGTTACTATGAATTTAAGAATACCCTCCCTGTAATGGCTTGCCCAGCTTGACTCATTTTCTCTCTTCCATCCATCTATCCACCACCTGTTTATCCATCCATCCATTCTTGACCTCTCCTCTCTCCCTCCCTCGTTCAGTAAACTTATGTTTATTGAGAACATTTTCTGTATTAGGCATAGTTCTAGACGTTGGGTATAGCCAATGAACCAACCAAAAAAAAAAAGGGGGGGGGGACGCCTGGGTGGCTGAGTGGTTAAAGCCTCTGCCTTCGGCTCAGGTCATGATCCCAGGGTCCTGGGATCGAGCCTCACATCGGGCTCTCTGCTCGGCAGGGAGCCTGCCTCTTCCTCCTCTCTCTCTCTGCCTGCCTCTCTGCCTACTTGTGCTCTGTCAAATAAATGAAAATCTTTAAAAAAAAAAAAAATATGTTATTTAAAAAAAAAAAAAAATCCTTGCCCTCATGGAGATGATTATATCCTAGTGCTAGAAGACTTTTTCCCCCAATCGTGCATTCTTTGGTAAGCTCCCATAACCTCTCTTTTCCTTTTAAAAATAGATTTTTGGGAACACCTGGATAGCTCATTCAGTTAAGTGTCTGATTCTTGGTTTGGGCACAGGTCGTTGTCTCACAGTTGTGGGATGGAGCCCCACATCAGGCCTTGTGCTCAATGTGGTCTGCTTCTGATTCTCTCTCTCCCCCTCTCTCTCTCTCTCTCTCTCACTCAAATAAATACCGTCCTTAAGAAAATAGATTGTTGACAAAACAATATAGTCTCTTCCTCTGATGTGCGATGTTTGAGGCTTCAGATTATGTAAACTACATGTCTTACTTCTCAGTTTTAGTATTTTATTAAGTTTACTTAAAAGGATAACTTATGCTAAGTGTATTAGTATATCTGTCTATATTTATAGTGCTTTGAAAAGCCCCAGAAGCATAGAAAGCTTTTTTTTTTTTTTTTTTTTTTTTTTTTTTTTTTTAAGGGGAAGAGAGAGAGCGTGCATGGGAGACGAGGTAGAGGGAGAAGGAGAGGGAATCTTAAGCAGGCTCCGCACTCAGCACATGAGCCCAATGCAGGACTTGATCTTACAACCTTGAGATCATGACCTGAGCTGATATCCAGATTTGGGCACTTCACCAACTGAGCCACTCACCTAGAAAGCATTTGTAACATTGATATCCATTAAGATGTAAACTCCATGAGGATATAGTTTCTGTTTCTTTTGCTGCTGAACAGGTTTGAACGCTGAATAAATGGAAGGCTAGAATGGCCGCATGTGGGGATATGTCACTAGAGAAGTTGTTATGAATGCGTTCATCAATGTAGGCTCATCGTCCCTGTTGTTAGGTTATAAACTCCCGAGGTCAGGGAACATGTTTGTTCATTTTTGTATCTCTCATAAATTCTAGTGCTTTATATACTAGTTTTTTTATAACTAGGAAGTGTTCTGCGAATAATGGTTGAACTTGGTCAACTGTGTTTTCCCATTTCTGAGAAAGTTTCAGGACAAGTTGGAGGACTTTTGCTGCATAACAATCTTCCCTAAAACCTAGTGGCTTTAATAGACTTAATATTTTCCATGATTTCGTGATACAGGCTGGCTCATCGGATTCCCAGGATGGTCGAGAATGGCTTCACTCACATGGCTGGTGGTTGGCTCGGTGTCACCCGTGCATGATCTGGCCTCGTTTCTCTCATCTTGGGCTCATTGATATGGTGATCTCTTGAGAGGCTGAGACCCAGTATCGAAGCATTTTTCAAACCTTCACTTGTACTTCATTTGATAATGTCTCCTTGGCCAAAGCTACTCATGTGGCTAAACCCAGGGTTAGCTATGAGGGAATTACCCAATGGCCTGACTTCAGGGTGAGCGGTGATTCTTTCCATTTTTGCAGAAAAACGTGACCACAAGCATCTTTTTTCTCTGTTCTCATTCTTTGTCCCCTTGCCTTACCATCCAGTGACAGTGATTTGCAACAGAGTGTGTACGTGTGAGCATGTATTCCTGTGTTTCTGTAGAGGATGGTATGGAGAAGAGAGAGGATTTGGGATAGGGATTGCAATAAAGATGAATTGAGAGAGTGTTGTAAGAACTTGTGTCTCCCCCACTCTAATCTGCAGACTAATGTGGATGACTTCATGTTTGAACAAAAGTCACCTACAAAAGCCCCATGTGCAGAGCCCTTTATCTTTTTTAGTGCATTCACGTGTACTATCTCCTTGATTCTTTCTTGATCTGAAGCAAGAGGAAAAAGATGTGATTGCACTTGACTTTGTATGAAGTTGTTAATTTGTCAGCCTCTCATGGAAGTTAGACTCTGGTTGTTAATTTCCATCAGACTGTGTGTTCTGCCTTTCCCAAAGTTCTGCTCTTGCAACTGTTTGTTAAGACTAACGGCAGAGTAATAGAGTTCATTGTTCTCTGAAATTGGGACTCGATAATTAATGGGGGGACCACTGTCAACACTACAGCACTGGAGGTTGACTGAAGAACTTGGCAGGGTCAGAGGCTAAGTGAGCAGTTCCCAGAACCAGCTCCCATGCTGTTAATAATGCCGAGGCTACCATATTTTCCATGGCTGTTTTCATCTTGAAGGAACTGCGCATAAATAAAGGCAATACAAGTATATGTTGGTTCTTACTTTTGAATAACGTTTCTGGAGCAAAAGGCTCAGAAATAAGTCAAATGCACCCTGTTAAATGTTGGAACCATGCGATAAATTATTTTGAATACATAAGGGATTTTCCTTCTGCTCTTTGGCAGTGAGGCATGTGTGCTGACGGGCTCTTACTGCATATTTATTGCCACGGTCAGGGAGGAAAAGATTGCCTGGTCCCATGAAAGTGTGCTTTATGTGCACCTGAGCTCACTGGGTGTGCTGAAGTGTAGGAACTTGGTTTTGTTGGCAGGGGTCTTAAAAAGTGACCATATCATGGTACAGATCAGTTTATTGTTCACGTCACCCAGGAGCACATCTAACTCATCTTGGATGAGTTCTAGCCATTGTGGGTTTGGAGAGGAGTATGTGATGGGGAGGGGAAGGGAAGGGTGTGGAGTGAGGAGATGGCTCGCAGCCTGCCTCACCTAGAGAGTTTTGCCTGCGCACTCTTCTGACCTGGGTCATGTGGACCTCTCTGATTCCCAGAACCTCACTGTGAGATGCTGCCAGTAATCACACCTGTCACGTAAGGTGACAGATGAACACTTATGGGACGTGTTTACAGTGCTGTCCAGCACATAGTTAGCAGTGTAAGCATTGCAGTAATGTTAACCATTTTTTATTTATTTGGTTTTCTGGGAATCCATCCTCTTATATGTAAAAGTACCAGTACAGATGTCCTCCCAACTGGGCAGAAAAAAAAAAAATTAACCTCTACAGAAGCTTTCAAAAGTGTATAGTTTTATGCGGTTACAATGTGGCATTACTTCTAAGACATTTTATGGTGTAGCATTTTATATTTGTTTATTTCAAGTAGTAGGAAATCCAATTCCAAACTTGCTTAAATGGTAAAGGGGTTTATTAACTCACAGAAGAGTAATGGTCTGGAGGTAGCATGTGATTTAGGCATGGTTTGATCAAGGCACTGGCTCTGGTTCTCTGGGATTGTTCTTGGTTTTGCCTTTTTGTTGTAATGACTTCATCCTCACACATTCTGGTCTTGGAATGGCAAAGCAATAGTAGCATTTATAGCTTTATATCTACCTGCCACACCATCTAAATTCGAGGGTTCTGGGTTTGAGAGTCCCCAATAGAATTTTGAGCTTTGCCCTGAACGGTATGTTTTTTAACGAACTGTTGGGGCCAGGGAGATACCCTCTGCGGACTGGCCTTGGCTTGTCAAGTCAAATCAATCACTTTGATAAGGGAATTGGTTGAGATGAACCAGGGCCTACCTTGGGAGCTGCGGTGAGGTCGAGACGCAGCCGCTGTGCACTGTGCAGTGCGGGGAGTGGGTGAGTCTTGGTGAAGCCTAGGGTGTCATGTACCGGGGTGTAAGATATCTTCAGTGCAAATGAGATGCAAAGTAGCTGAAACATTTTTTTTTTTCTTAAGAGAAAATGTTTTTGAATACTTTCTTTATGACTCAGAAGTCCTATATTCAGCTGGAAAATTATGTGAAAGGGCCAGTTGAGTATCTGTACTGTGGTGTGAAGATTTCATAGGAGAGAAACTGCTCTTTTCTGGTGTTAGAATAGAATGATGGCACACAACACATTCCCTGTATTCAAACGCATTTTCCTGTTCTCCTTTAGATTGATTACTTTATTTAAAATGAGCCCTCGATGTGGGTGTGTTCTCCTCTCCAGCTTTTCATATGTAGTGTTGAATTTAGCTTAATTTCCAGTTGACCCCTTTGGCTTGATGTTTCCCAGCCCAGTCTACCTAGCAACAGTTACTATGAGCAGGGAGCTGGCGTTGCCCTCCATCTGTAATACAGCAGCAGGTTTTAAGAGATTACTTTTGCTTAGCATCCTGCTTGATTTTTCGCTTTGCATTATTTAAGGATGACAGCAGTTTCTCTTAACTCCATGCAGCAGAGTGATTTTTTTTTTTTTTGAGCAAAAGTGATGGTTTTAAGAAGTACGTATTTGGTGGTTCCTGAGTGGCTCAGTTCGTCAAGCGCCATCACAGGGTCCTGGGATCAAGTCCCACATTGGGCTCTCTGCTCAGCAGAGAGTCTGCTTCTTCCCCCCACCCCTGCCTGTCCCTCCCTCTGCTTGTGCTCTTTCTCTCTGTTAAATAAATAAAATCCTTAAAAAAAAAAAAAAAGCATGTATTTGTAAGACAGTATAATTAGCAAGTGGGCATCTACTGAGCAAGAAATACGGACCTAGGTGGCATGTAGATATTTATTACCAGGATATTCTGTTACTTGCAAGGGAGAGGAGATGGCTATACGTTTCTAATATCTCATGTACTACTCTCTAGCACCAGCTTTGCCAGCTACATACAGCTTTCCTGAGCAAGTGGTGTAGGTCTCCTAGATGAGAGGAGTTAGTTTCCAGTAGTTGTGATTTCCCCTTGAAAGAATGTAACAACACAGGCCTCGCTGAATGGGGTCATTTCCCTCTGGATCCAGTACGCTCCTCTGTATTAATGTGTTTTATGTAAGCTTTTCTTGTCCTTGCCATTAAAGCAAAAACTACAGTGGCATTCTTAGCAGATTGGACTGAAATCTGCAGCAGAACTTGCTGCGACACTTCTTTAAGTTGCAAAGTCCGGTGTCTCATCCAAAACCACTTAAATGTCAGTTACTCCGCATGTCACAGAAGTTGATTTTCCATGCGCAAGTGGTTTCCACCCGACACCACTTGTGGACCTTTTTCAAAGTCTCTCTTGGGGGTTCTGCAGACTCAGGCAAGGGGAACTGTGGGAGGTGACACCCCCAGATCTCCACTTTGAACAGGTGCCCCGTGCCTCCTCAGGAGAGGAGGGCCTCCTAGCACTAAAGCACATGGGAAGATCATCCCTTAAAGCACATCTTGACGTGGTTCTTGCATGGGCACGGGCCCCCGGAGAGGCATGGCACACACGGCTCCGGCAGTGTCCTGTGGTCCCCACACTGGGCAATCACACAAGCATTTGGAGCCTTTGGGTGATGCCGTTTGGAAAGAAATTTCAACTCAATAGATGATTTGTTGGTATTGTTAAATAGAATGATTTATTCACAGGACCTTTGGGAAAAAACTGTGGGTATTTCCTTTTTTAATGGAGGTTCAGCATATAACCAAGTGTGCCCACCTGAAGTGGACAGCTCATGCATTTTGCTCTGTGCGTCCACGCCTGCAGCCCACACCCAGATCAAGGTAGAGAATACTTCCTACTCCCCAGAGTCTCCCTCTTACCCCTGCCCGGTCCGATATTTCCTGTCTCCCTCTCACTGAGGTAGCTCCTGTTTCGACACCCGTCACTGAGGTGATGTTTGCCTGTTCTCAAGCTTCATACAAGTGGAGTCACACAGTATATTCTCCTCCTGTTTTGGCTTCTTTTGGGCAGCATGTTGTTGCTGTAAGGTTGACCCATGCTGTGTGTAGCAGTGGTTTCCTCTTCATTATGTCACTCTGCCACACCCATTTTACCCATTCTCCTGTTGATGATCTTTGTTTGGGCTATTATCTCCTGTCTTTTGGTTGTGATGAATAGTGTTTCTGTGAATGTTCTTGAACCTGTTTTGTCCGGTGCATGGTTTCACTGGGCCCCCTTTTTTCTGGCTCTCATTTTGGTAGGAGTTTGACCCCAGCTTGCCTTTCTCTGGTGTATGTCTGCCCAGTCTTTAAGAACCGGGGTCCTTGATCCAAATATCCCATTCCTTGCGCAGCTGGCTCTTAGTCTGGGCAAGGCCAAGGGAGCCAGCAAGACCCCCGCCCCAGTGGATCAGGTCTGGACCCAGCAGGAGCAAAACCATTCATCCACAAGCAGCAGATGTTTGCCTTCAGTTGGTGTGGGTTCCTCATGTAATTTTTTTTTTTTTCTGTTTTCATCTGGATCTAGTTTAATTGGGTGATTAACCCAAATCTCTTCTGATTTCTATAGATTTGTATAAAGATAATTTTGAAGGTTTTTAATATATTCTGCATTTTTTTCCCCTCTAAGTCTTCTTTTTTCACAGCTAGATATTTAATAATTTGTGCACTATAAAGCTGTTATAGACTATCTGGTTCTCCTTTGCTAGATTCTGAGGTCCAGAAGGTAGAGACCTGTTTCAGTTGTATTTGGAGCCTTACTGTGCTGCCCTCAAATTGCTTTGCATCCAGCAATTTAATATTAAGAAGAATAATAGTAGATAATATTTACTGCACGCTTACTTGACTGTGTGTTAGGTGTTACTCTAAGTCAGCAATGTTTAATAGAAATGTAACACCAGCCACATAGTAGGGATTTAAAATTTTCTAATAGCAATGTTAAAAAAATAAGAAGATATAGCTGAAATTAATTTTAACCCTACACTGTATTTAAGCTATTATGTAAAAAAACTCCACTTTGACATGTAATCAATATAAAAATTATACCGAAGTATTTTATGTTCTTTTTTTTTAATGAGTCCTTGACATGCATGAATTTCACATTTACAGTATATCTCAACTCAGATGCAAAATTTGTCTAAGATACAGTTGATCGGTGTTTCGATTTTATAAAATTTATAGTTGAAAAGCAGATTCTCATATTAACTCTGTCCCAAACATATTTAAAAGTCTTCCAGTAAATCAACTGAGTGTAGTCTTAGAATTTAAACGAACAAATTAAATAAAAATGAGAAGTTCTGTGTTCCCACTGCATTAGCCACATTTCAAGTCTCCAGTAACCATGTGCATGCTGTGGTTGTAAATGTCATGTGTATTAATTTGTGCTGTTCAGTGGCCTCATGAAGGTAGCATAGGATTAGTATTTTCCTATCAATACACAGACAAGGAAACTGAGGTCCACAGAGTGCACAGTTAAGGAGGAAGAGGTCAACAGAGGTCACAGTTAAGGAGGAAGAATGCTATCTTGAGGTCTGGGCTCGTGACTCCTCTGTACTGCCCAGTTCTGGTCTGTTTGAACCTGACCTTGGTTCTTTCCGCGTTCACACTCATTGGCTTTTGTTGTGCCTTTCCCTAATCCTTGTCTTTTTTGCTTTCTCATACTATGAAGAACAAGGGGAAAAGCGGTCTTAGAAAGTGGCCCCGTATTTGCCGTGAGTTTGGTTGTTCATTAGTGTTTTAAAAACCAAAATAGATGATGGCCACAGTTTAAGTACCATCTGCTCTGTTATCTCTGTAAATGTCAAGACAAGATTTGCTTTCTTTGAAAGAACGGCTCAGTGTTCCTTCTGTGTTTGGTAATGCTCCTTCTTTAATAATGATTCTGATTTTTTTACTTCCGCCAAGGTTGGGCTTGCTCATCTCTTTTGCTTTGACCCCTTTCTAAAGTCTTTTTCTTAGGCAGAGAGACATGCTTATTTCCCTGACTGAAAGCCTTGCTGATTACATAAACAGTCGATTAACACATACTCTGTTTGTTTTATGTATTATAGAATATATTTTTATAATGAAGTAAGCTAGAGAAAAGAAGATGTTACTAAAAATAGGGAAGAGAAAATACCTTTACAGTATTGGATTGTATTTGTTGAAAAACATCTGCATATAAGTGAACCCACACAGCTTAAACTTGTGTTGTTCAAGAGTCAGTCCTATTGTTATTTTGAGTGCTGCAGCCTAAGGAAAGCATTGTAGCGGTAGGGTGATAACCTGCTGTGTCTCACCCGCAGCGGGCTATGTTCCAGATTCCTCTAAGGTTGCATTCTCTTCCCCTCTTGATGACGTCCCTGTTCTCTTCTCTGTGGATCTTGTGTGCATCCCATCACCTTGTCACTGCTTATCTCATTTGAATGAAATGGACAAAGGCCTTGTGCTTTTTTGCGTTCTTTCCCTTTCTGGGTGGTCCCATAATTCAGGCTTTTGAAATACCGTGACTATTTTATAATTATTTAAGTCTTCTGAACTGAGGTAACCTGGTTTTTACACTTGGATTTATCCCTAACTAATTCTGTGACTTGGACCAAGTAGAACCCCTTTATTTTGGTCTCATTTTTTTCAGTCCTAAATGGAGTGGGCTGGTTTAGATGAGCTCTAAGCTTTCCTTCCATTGGAGAAGATCTTGGGTTCTTTCTCCTGAGGCTTAATGGACTTATCCCTGCGGGCCTCATACCGTGGGTATAGGAATCCTGCCCTGCTTCTCTGCTTCACAGGTCTACAGTGAGGGCTTCCTTTCTGTCCCTTGCTGCTGGATTTTTTTGGGAGGTGGGGTGGAGACAACTCTTCTTTTTTGAATGTCCCCTGGTGGCTTGTCTCAGGCTGGGTGTTTATGTATTACACACATAGTATTATACAAATCAGAAGTCTGCCACTTGATGGGTTTTCAGAGATCAAACATGCCCACATAGGCTACAACCAGGTGAAGAGACAATGTTGTCAGTGCCTCAGTGTCCCTGCCATACCCCCTTACAGGCACTACTTTCTCCACAGGAGATGTCTAGCCTGACTTCTGAGACTGTAGCTTTGTGTATCCTGCTTTTACATATGGAATCCTACAGAATGTATTATTATTATTATTATTATTATTTTTGGTGACTGGATTCATGTCTCAGCATTATGTCTGTAAGATCCATCTATAATTTTGCACATAGTTGGATTGATTTTACTTGTGTAAATGTCACAATTTGTTTATTCATTCTATGCTTTGAATTTGGGTTGTCTCCTGGTTTTGGCTGTTAGAAATGGTGCTGATTTGACCCTTCTCGAATGTGCTTTTGGTGAACATATATACATATTTCTATTGGGTAGATACCTCGGAGCAGAACTGCTAGGTCATAGAGCCAGATGGATGTTCAGCTTTCGTAGATAGTGAACATAGGTTTTCAAAGTAGTTGTACCATTTACACTCCCACTTATATGAGAGGCCCAGCTGCTTTCCCTCCTCAGCAACATTTGCAGTTTTCTTTTTTTTTTTCATTTTAGCTATTTTCATTGGATCTGTCAAACTGTGGTTCTACTTTGCATTTCCTAATGGTATTAATAAACTCCCCATTACTTTTAATTAGCCTCATTTTCCAAATGACTTCACCTCAGACCTTGTCATGAGGTGAGTTGCCCCAGCGTTTGATGCCCTGGGTCACGGGGTGCTCCTCCAGCTTTCTCCAGCTCTCTTCAATTTGTTTATGCAGGACTTTGCTGCTCAGTCATCTTGGAGAGCTGTCACTCACTCTGTCACCAGCCCCTCACAAATGCCCAAAGGGGACCTTCTGGGATACTTGGGGCATACCAGTGCAGTGATTTGGAGCCAACCCAAATCTGGTGGGTCTTTGGGATTCAGCTTACCTCATTTCCTGTCAGTCTTATTTGTTAGAGTGTGACTACCCATCCTGCTGGCTCTCCCTCTCCCGAGCTCCCAGCTCTTGGGAGCTGTAGCTATTATTTTAGCCAGGTCAATATTCTTTTCTGCAAAGTAAGAAACTAATAACCATAATTGTAGCAAAAAATTGCAGGCACATTTTAAGTGAATTGTATCTCTTCATCTTAGAAAACATCTTCAATGAACATTCCTAGTAAACTAGATAAAGACCTCAACTTACTCTGGTGGCAGTATTTTGCTTAACCAGAATGTTCATGACTGTCCTGGTTTAGCAGCAAAGCCCACTTAAATTACATTGATTTCTGAAGATCTTTATTAAAAGGCTTTAGACAGTACATATGGTTGAGAAATTGCAAGGTCACAGTAGATGCAATTTAATGTGTCTTTGATCTAGGTCTGGAGTTATTATCTAAACATCTTAAAGAAATCTTTTATGTTCCACACCAATTCCCATTCAGACTCCTTTCTTTCCCCGATGGCACTATCTTCCTCAAAGTGCTGTGTCGTTGTGTATGTTTTAAGTACTTTTAAAAAAATGCTGAAAGAGATCTCAACCATCATCTTACTCACAGAACATGGGATGTTAGAACAAGGGGGACCAGGCAGGAACCTTGGTGAAACTCTTCCCTTGTCCTAGCCTACTTTTTTTTTTTAATGGAAATTGAGGCCAAGAGAAATTAAATGACTTGGCGTGAAAGTTCTAGAGTAGAACCAGGGCTAGCTCCTGTTTTCTTATTCATAATTCAGTGCTCTTTAATTATACTTTACTTATCTTTTAAAATGGTTTCTAGACACCTAGATTCTTAGTACAAAGATGGAACTTTACTTTGATGAAGAGAATATAGCTAGCCTGCATCTTTTAGGATATAATTTTAATATGTAAAATTTGGAGACAGGATTTAGCCTGTGGCATATTTAAATCAGCAAGCCATTCTATAATGGGCTTCATCTGCATTTAAATTATTCTTTAGAGATTTTGAAAGTTGGTTTTGAGTAAATGGCTTGTATTTATTGTTATATTAAGCTGGAGTGCTTTTTGGTTCAATTTAACAGGAAGCCTTTTAATGTCTGCCTCCTACCATTCCAGTCTGCTGTTAGTAAATAAAGACGTGTTTGCATTTAAAACAAACAAAAACACTGGAGAACAAAATGCTTTCTTTACTTCAGCCAAGTAAGTGTATCTTCTCAGTGGGTTAATCTTAGGAGATATTTTAAATTTTGGATTGAAGGTAAGTGATAACTGGCAGTTTTAAGTATGAAAAAGGACATCTATTTTAGAGTTGGACATATTCCACTTTCATAATACACAGTTAATGTGATAATAATTTCAAAGAAATATTGTGCGGAGGGCGCATTTTGGCTTCTTACCACTAGGTGTCGCCACAGATAGGAAAAACAAGCTCCCTGCCCGTTTAATTTCTGGGTCCTTGGTAGTGAAGTTGTCTGAGAGGACATGACAGGTTCTGCTATGTGGACTTGGGTCTGGTGACTGATTTCTGGGTGCTGAGTCTGTGTGAGAGATAAATTGTGAAGAATTTAGTAGAACTCATGTCTCGTTGCAGCTAACTTGAGAATTGCTGCTGAAAGTTGTAAATGTACCTTCATGTTCCTGGAGATTCTTTTCTCAGTTTTAAAAATCATCTTCCTAAAATTGCTGCAGGAGCAGAATACCCAGATAATACCTCAACAGCTAAGAGTTTTCTTAAATCTGAGTATAAGGTAGTCATTTTGATTAGCTTGCCGCTAGAAAGCTATCTTTGTCATTTGCTTATATATGTCACTTAAAAATTTTCTTGCTATGGCATTTCTTCTTTTACCTCACATTTTCCTCATTTTCAAGTCCAGATATTCTTGAGAGAATTAAAATGTATCATCCCCTGTTTTCTTTTTGCTTTACCAACTGTACATTTGATAATATTTCCTCTCTTGACTTTTGGTATAGTCCCTTGATTTTTGGCAGAGTTCTCCTCCTTGGTTCCTGCTGGATTGTGAAGCTAGGAACCTTCAGAAGTATTCAGGTTGAATTTTCGCCTAGCGTTTTCCTTGTTCAATTCGTAACAGTT
This sequence comes from Enhydra lutris kenyoni, assembly GCF_002288905.1. Taxonomy (NCBI): domain Eukaryota; kingdom Metazoa; phylum Chordata; class Mammalia; order Carnivora; family Mustelidae; genus Enhydra; species Enhydra lutris. Next base: position 41,390,412 of record NW_019154090.1, on the reverse strand, counting down.
AAGGATGCAAGCTCTGACACCGGACTGCTTGAAATGCAGTCCCAGCTCTGCTGGTTGCTAGCAGTGTGACCTCGGGTGCCTCAGCCTCCTCATCTGTGAAATGGAAAGAATAGTCCTGTTGGGTCCCCCAAAATTGGGTACCCCAATAATGGGTCCGTGATTAAAGGAGCGAGACTGATACAAAGCGAAGGTCAAACAAAGCTTTATTTCGCGCCAAGCATCAGGAATCAGACCGACCGTCAAACTGACCGGTTGGGGCCGCCCCTACAGAGTGGACGACCCCTCCCTGCTTTCCAGACTAACTTATAGAGCAAAGGCCATGTGGTTGGGCCTGGCCACGCACAGGTGGCCAATGAGATTGTAACACACAGAGAAAGCTGCACAGTCATGCTAGGTGACCAACTGAATTACAATTTACCCTAGTAGACATTTGATTTAGCCTATCACACCTTGGTTAGGATTGGTGCCAAAAGGCTCCCAAAGGGCGGGGGGCCCATACTCCTTGGTAGCTAGGAGACAGTATGCGCCCCCACTGATTGAATACCTCTACCAGGCCTGACCCACCCTTGTATTTGGACTTCGTTACCTGGGACTGGTTTCCTGGACTTGCTTTTAAATAAGTTCCCCTTGGGGGGGCAAGGTCAATTTAAGTTTTACAACAAAATGGCAGTTCAACGGGGGTGGGGTCGCTCTGGCTGAATAGGCCCTTACAGTCCCTATCTCACTGAGTTGTTGTGAGGATTTAATGAGTTGTTTGCAAAAGCACTGAAAGTAGTGCTTGGCCAATGATACTCTCATTTTAGGAATTGTTAAATAAAAGACTTTGGTTTCAGGCACTCTATGGGCACCTTTATAAATACTAAATAATCTAAAGCATATTCGGTTTAGTTAGGGAGAGAAGAAGAAACATTTTCTTTCCCTTACAAATGAACAGCAGACAAAAGATAATGGACATTATTGTCACTTCATTTATTCATTTACCATTTTGGAGCACCTGCTTGGTGAGAGGTGTTGCGTGAACATGAATGAGATTATTCGCCTGGTGAGGAAACCAAAAATGTAAAGAAATAATGAAATAAGTTGTTACAGGTGTGAGGCTAATAATGACAAGAGTTAACCATATCAGGGATGCCTTTGGCAACAGATACCAGCAACCTGGGAAAAGGTCCCTTAAGCCAGTTAAGGGCTGTCCCTTTTCCCTCCCTGGCTGGGAGTTACAGAACAAGGCTGGTGGCATGGACTTAGTGGTACACGGTTTTGAGACCATTTCTGCGATCACTTAATCTCATCTGAGACTTAGGGGAAGGGCATTGGGGATTGGGGAAGGGCAGTGGGGCATATGTTAGCTGAGTCTCCCCCTCTTTCAAGCCCCACTCAACAGCTTTGCTTTGCAAGGAAGGCCAGGAAATGGCTTTCCAGCTAGGCACATTGCCATTCCTGCCAAAACTGGCTTTTTGTTCATGAGGAAGAGAGGGAAAGCAGAAGGTGGTCTTGACTACAAGCACTGGCTGTGTGCCAGTGTTGTCTGAAGTATCTGACATATAGTAACCCACTGGGCTCTCGGAACAGCCCTGCTGCATGGATATTCATTATCATGCTCTAGGAAATGGAAGCTGGAGTAGATGAGAAGCTTGTCATACAAGCTTGGCCACACCAAGGTGGCCAGAAATCAGTCTGAGGATTTGCAGAGACTCAAAGGAGGGCTTGACCAACAAGTCAGACCTTCTGGAAGATTGTAGTAGTAAGAATCAGGAGGGGTTCAGAGAAGAGTTGGCCTTGAAGCTAACCATAGAGCTGAGCTGATGTTAGGAGTCTTGGGCTGGGGTAATGAAGGCTTTCTGATGGCCTGAGCTTAGAAGAATCCATTACTCTGGGGAACTGAAGTTTTGGGGGAAACCCTCAAGGGGCTGGGAGGAGGGAGGTGCCATGGCTAGTAGAAGAGCACGGATCAGACCATGGTGGATGTCATTTCCCCTTTAAAGCTCCTGCTGCTTCATTATTGCTTTAGGAAAAATGCTCAGAGCTAATTTAAATTCTGAACATATATTCTGAGGACATTTTTCCAGTTTAGTTTCATTATCTGAGCCATCAGTATGTCTTTTGAAGTGTCTAAGAAGTATATTGAAATTTCTTATTCATTTCTCTCATTTCACATTGAATTAATGACATAGAATATTCAAAATGGATGGAGGCTTAGAGCTGATCTTATTCAACCTTTTCATGTCATAGTTGGGAACATCTGAGGCCTGAACACGGTATTCCCTTGCTGAATGATCTCCAGGATTACATAGGGAGTCAGTGTCTGAGCCTAGGCCAGAAGATAATTTTCTCATTCACAGTCCAGTCCTCCCATCATTCCAGTATTGCCCAAAGTGTGTTCTCTGGTCCCTGTGTATCTCCTTTGCAGTGTACTGATGTTTGGATAATAATTTGCAATGTCGTGTTTGACATACTCCTCGCTGGGTTCTAGTTCTAGTCGTTAGCTGAACGCTTGACACAAAGCAGACACTCAGGAACTGTTTGTTGTTGGACCGCTCCAGTGTTAATGTTCCTTGAGAGAGGAAAAAACAAATCCTGTTCAAATAAGTCTTGGAAATACTGGGTTAAACCAAATTAAACAGGACTGCTTATAGAAAGTTGGAAGAGCCTTTAATATACTCCTGTGCTCTGTGGCTCTAGGATGGTTCTAAAGAGGTTGCTGCTCACTTTCGACTTAATGGGTTCTGAGGATTCCTCAGTTTTGATATCAGGCACGTAAGAGAACTTACAGCCTGAGTAGATTCCTTAGAACAAAAGTGCTTTTTAGTCTTTTTAGATTGCCTTTTGGTCTTTTGCTACTAAAACGAAGAGTTTGCTGCTAAAAATTCTGTTGTTTTAGAAGACAGTGGTGGTTTGAAACATCATGGATGTTCTTCATTTCTCAGAGCCTTGATTTTGTTTTTGTCCATCAAGTATTGGTACTTGGTTGTGGTCAGATTCTAAGGTTGGCCTCCCAAAGTCTGTTTATCTCAGGGAAGGAGGTGTCCTGAGATAATGACTTAATGCAGTTTTTGGAGAGGGGATTCGCATGGTGACAGCACAGAAAATAGGTCAGCAAGGGCAGAATGCAAAGCCCATGGGCTGTGGTCAGTCCAGAGATTGGCTTGGGCCCTTTACCTTTGTACCAGTGAAGATTTCTTTGCTTATATAAAATTAGGATTAAATTATTCTGCCAGCTCCCGCTCAGTAGAGCTTGGTGGCCTAGAGCATCTGTGTTAAGCCAGTGAGTTTGGGGCGGAAGCCTGTCTTGACCTCTTGGAGTGAGTTAAGCTGAGTTACTTTAGCTTCCTTTTCCTTATTAAAATGGGGATGATAACCATTTATACTTCACTGGAATAATACACGTAACGATGTAATCTGTATAACTACTTTGTACAGTGTCTGTAAGAGAGGTTGGCATACTTCCCTTAAAGGAACAGACAGTGAATATTTTAGGAGCCATATGCATGTTACTAAGTGGGAGAAGCCGATCTGAAAAGACTATATACGGTAAGATTCCAACTAGATGGCATTCTGGCAAAGGCAGAACCCTGGAGTTGGTAAGATCAGTGATTTTCAGAGGGAGATTAGGGGGAGTGAAGGATGAATAGGCAGAACACAGAAGATTTCTAGGGCAGTAAAATTATTCTGCCGTGGTGGGTACATATCAAAGCCCACAGAATGTATAACACTGATAGGGGAAGTATTTTTTCCCATTCTGTGGCTGATCTTCTCATTCTCTTGTCTTTTATAGAGCAGGGGTTTTGAATTTAATAAAGTACAGTTTAGCAATTATTTCTTTTGTTGGTGGTGATGTCGGAGTTGTGTCTAAAAGTCACTTCACCGTCAGCATGCCAGAAGTCGTCTAGGTCTTCTCCTGTGTTATCGTCCCTGGAGTTTTATTGTTTTACATCTTACATGGAGTTCTGTGATCCATTTTGAGTTAATCCTTGTGAAGTGTTCTTGCATGTTGTCTGCTTTTTCCAGTAAAGCCCTTAGCATATTAATCATAATTTTAAAAAAGTCTTAGTATGGTAATTATAACTTTCCTGCTGTAGGACTCTGGTTCTTGTGCCTTTTCAGTCTCTTCATATTGTGTTTTTATCTTTTAGTGTGCCTTGTCATTTTTAGATGGAAGAGGAACTATGGTAAATAGGCCTTCAGTAGTATAGCAGAAAGGGTTGGGAGGAGGGAAGCATTCTGCATTCGTATGATTAGGTCTCAGTCTCTTGGTTGAGCCTGTGCCCTTGACTGTGAATGTCATAGTACTTTTCACTTGATTCCTTCCCTCCCCCTTTACACCTTAGGTGGGACAGGATGGCCAGAGTGAGCTGGAGTTGGGTATTTCCCTTTCCACAGGTAGGTTAGACTCTGATAAGACCCCAGCAGGCTAGGCTTTGGTAAGAGAGTTGATTGAGGACAGTACTTGTTAAGAAGAACAGAATGTTCTGCTGTATTTCAAAATGGCTGTTTCCCCCCACCTTCTACTGGAAGCACAAGGGAATTTTTCATTATATTCACTGTGAGTGTCTGGTACATCTCCTGGGGAAGGGGGGTCTCACAAAAGCTTGGTTGGCCCTCTGGAGTTTTTAACCCTCAGACTCATCCACACCAAGCCTCCACCAATTTGTCAAATTATCCTTTACTTTACTATCCTGCACGTTCTCATGGGTTTCTGCTCCAGTAACTTGTGATCCTCTGTGTCTCACTGTCTGTCTCTCCACTTTTGGGGTTGGGGGTGTAGCAGTTTGTCCTGTGACCTCACTGCTCCAACAGATCTAAGAAAAATTGCTGTTTTTCCAGGTTTTTTTTTTTTGTTTTTTGTTTGTTTGTTTGTTTTTTAGCTTTTTACTGTTGTTAAAATAGAGTGGTGACTTCTAAGCTCCTTACATGGCAGACTAGAAACCAGGAGTTAGTTTTCTTTTTTTCTTTGAAATTAATCCCAGAGTGGGTTCTCATTCAGACTCTGATCTGTGTTTTGTCATATTAGCTCACTATAATAATTTATATTTTTATTATAAAGCTATAGTAGTCAGAACAGGATGTTCCTGGCATGTAAGTGGACATACAGACCAAGTAACCGAGTTGAGAGCTCAGATATAAGCCCACATATATCTGATAAACTAATATTTGACAAGGGTACCAAAATATATAGAATGGGGAAAAGATAGTTCCTACAGTAGAAATGGTGTAGGGGAAAACTAAATGTTCATTTGCAAAAGAATGCAATTAAACCCCATCTAATGCCACTCACAAAAATTAGCTCCAAGGGAATTGAAGACTTAACTTTAAGACCTGAAATTGTAAGACAAATATAAGAAAACCTAGGGAAATGCCTTTTTGAGATTGATACTGGCCTAGATTTTTTGGAGATGACACCAAAAGTGCAATGAATAAAAGCAAAAATAAACAGGTGGGGACTACATCAAGCTAAAAAGCTTTATAAAGCAAAAGAAACAGTTAACAGAGTGAAAAGGTGACTTACAGAATGAGAGAAAATATTTGCAAACCAAATATCTGATAAGGGGTTAATATGAAAAGTATATATGGAATTCCTACAGCTCAATGGCAATGAAACAACAGTCCTATTAAAAAATGGGTAAAGAACCTGACTAGACATATTTTTTTTTTTCCAAAGAAGACATACAAATGGCCAACAAGCACGTGCAAAGATGCTCAACATCACCTATCTCAGTGAAACTCAAGTCAGAACCACAATGAGGTATCACCTCACACCTGTCAGAATGGCTGTCATCAAAAAGACAAGAGATAACCAGTGTTGGGGAGGATGTGGAGAAAAAGGAACCTTTGTGCACTGCTGGTGGGAATGCCAGCTGATACAGCCACTCTGGAAAACAGTATGGAGGTTTCTCAAAAAAAAAAAAAAAATAGAACTACTATATGATCCAGAAATCACACTTCTCGCTCTCTCTCTCTCTCTCTCTCTCTCTGTGCGTGTGTGTGTGTGTATGAAGGAAATAAAATAATTATCTTGAAGAGATCTGCACTCCCATCTTCATTGCAGTGTTATTTGTAGTAACCAAGACATGGTATGAATCTGAGTATTCACTTATGGATGACTGAATGGATAAAGATGATGTGGTATGTTGTGTGGAATATTCAGCCATTAGAAGGAAGGAGATCCTGCCTTTTACAGCAATGTGGATGGACTTTGGAGACATTACACTAAGTCAGTTAAGTCAGAGAAAGGCAAATACTGTATGATCTCACTTGTATGTTAGAATCTATAAAAGGTGAACTCATGGAAGTAGAGGAAATAGAGGTTGTTAAGAGAATAGATCTTGAATGTAGGGAATGGAGGTGTTAACTAACCTTGTTAATTATAATTGTTTTGCAATATATATGGGTATCAAATTATCACATTGTACAACTTAAACTTACATATGTTATATGTCAGTAATATCTCAGCTGGGCAAATAATTTATATTTCAATATAAGTAAGCCAAACAGGCTTCACTTAAAACTGTTGCATTACTTACCTGCCCTGCATATCTAAAATGTGTGGTGGTTGAGACTCATCCTTTCTCTTTGGAGCCCTGTTTCTGCGCATCCGTTCTACAAAGTAATCACCAGGTGCCTACTATGCTCCAGGCAGGGTCCTAGATACTGGGCATGTGGGATCCCTTAGACCAGGTCTCTGCTTTCATCAGACTTCCATCATGCTGATTTTCTCACAAATTTCATTAAGTTTGAGGAAAGAAGAAGTGTAAGAAGAATGATTTTCTCTATTCACTAAGAATTTCACTTAGAATTTTTTCTTTTTAAGTGAGGAAGAAGATAAATCTGCTTTGTTGAGCCTTTGTTATGTAGAACTTTATATGTGATAGGATTATGTAAATGTTATGTACCTGTATAATGTGTGTGTTGGGTTCTTGTTGGAAGTCTTAAGAATGATTGTTTTTTTCACCTTTAGTTGTTGAACCGTTTAGAATAAATGATGTAGAGACTTTGTGTATGCGTATATGTTTACATATAGGAATGCATATGAATGCAGTTACATATTTTAAAATAACATGTGGAACGCCTGGGTGGCTCATTCAGTTAAGTGTCTTGCTCTTGATTTGGCTCAGGTTATGATCTCAGGGTCCTGAGATCAAGCCCCACATCCGGCTCTATGCTCAGTGAGAAGTCTGCTTGAGATTTTCTCTCTCTGTTTCTCTCTGCCCTTCCTGCTGCCCACGTCCATGTGTGTTCTCTCTCTCTCTCTCTCAAATAAATGAATAAATCTTTAAGGTCATGTGTATGTTAAAATAATTTAAAATAAAAAATTAATGCAAGGTCCACTGGAACGGGGGCACACAGTACTTTAGAGGTATGTGGAACGCTACGCTGGTGGAAGACAAAGCAGCTTGATGGACTGAGATTGACCACTTCTAGTGCTGTGAGTCTGTGGACCTAAGCTGCATTAGCAATGAGTATTTCCTGTTAAAGAACCTCTTGACTTCCCATTCATTATGGTTCAGTACCAGCGTGGCCCCCAGCTCTTTGTGGAACGGGTGTGTTCTGATTTATCTAGAGGCAGAGAACATGCTAGAATAAATGACTACTTGAAGTCCATTGTTAGTTGTTGTTATTGTTGTTGCAGTGTTAGGCATTTCTTTCTTTTAGGAGCAGGAAATGCTTTTCCAGGCATGTATTAATCCTCTTGAGGCCACTTTTGCAGTAAGGCAAGAGTCCTTATCTCTTGTACATTTATTTTTAAATAGGTGGAAAACTGCCTGAAGCATCCAGCAGTTAAATGATTTATCAGAGGTCATGCCTAGAATTCCTGGTGGTTAGGAACTCACTCTCAGCCCCTCTTCATCGTCCAGACTTCTGATGTTTTATGTCTGATAAACGTTCAGCTTAGAACAGGTTCTCACAATTACTCTCTAACCTTTGACAAATGACGTTTTATTTAATTTTGAAAACCAGTACTTTGGGCATGACTGTTGTCTACCGTAATGGTGGACAGTTGGGGTACATGTGTGAAGGAGTGATCAAAGGCACTGCGTGTCCAGGTTGCACAAAGAACTTAGTGGTGGGCCACATATGCTGCTGAGCAGGGATCGGGATGGAGGCTGGAGCTTGGAGGGCGTGCCTGTCCCAAGCTGTTGAGCAGGTGAGGAACTAGACTGCAGAGACCGCCTGACTTCCTTGCGTATCTGCCAAAGGAACTTTGCAAAACCCTGCACTCCCTTTCATGTTTGTAAGTTTGTATCTAAGTATGTTTTGTCACACATTCAACCTCTGCACAAGATGGAACTTCTGGTGCTCTTTGAATATTAACATTTTAAAATAAAATTTACATCACTCTTCTAAGCAAATCCAATAGAATCTAAAATCACAGGGATTCAACATCCACTGTCATCTATGTAAAAATGAATTCAAGTTCTCTTTTTAACTGTTGGAGATTTTACATCATTCGCTTTTCTCCTTGAAGTTGTGTATCCAGTTTGCCCTCTAAATCTTCTTCCTAGCATAATATATTTTTGTGCTTGGAAGTTTTTCTTTGATCATCCTAGCCTAATCTCTTATACTAAAACCATGCAAATAATTTGAAATGTAATTAAAAATATTTCCTATAATCATGAGGCTGTGATTATTAAGAAAATTTCTTTCAGAGTGAGCTACCATTATAATTATTAGTTGTACACACTTTATCAGAGCAACATAAGTATTATGCATTTTGATAACTAATTATTAAGCCTTAAAAATGCTGTTAGAAAATGTGTCATTTACCAAAATGTGTGGGACTCTCCCCTCAATTAGATGACTATTCACAAGGACGTTGATAGAGGGGCTCTCTCACATAGATGAGTTGATGGGAGTGGAAGGAGAGTCATTGTTCAGTGTCCTTCAGTTCCTCCCAGTGATTGTAGGTAATAAGTAGAAAGTCACATGGTGATATATCATCAGAAATTACTGTTAATACTTTGTGCACTGACAACTAGAGATTTAGTCCTCCTTCAATTTTGTTGAAAGTTAAGAATTGGAAACCACCCGACTTCCAAAAAGGCTTTGTTATCCAGTCATTAAAATCATTCACTTTCTCAGTTTCTGGGAAGTTTACCAAAAAGTCTTTACTTCCACTCATCAGACCACTATCAATCATACCTGTTGCTGTTTTTCTTTAAGGCACCTTTTAAAATTCTGTGTACTGTGGGAAGGCTGAGAATGCATTTTTATGTTATTGGCTTTAAGTGTAGTTTTGTCTGTATATTGTGTGTGTGTGTGGTGAAAACCATGGGGTTGTGAAATTATTATCTTTCCAGTTAGAAAAAAACGGTCCTCTGGTTTAGAAACATCGGACTCATTCTTCAGTTGAGACAAATACATTAATATCTGTTCCTCTGGCATCCATGTCATTTCTGTTCTCCAGCCCTCAGATGGTAGATGGGGGGAGCTGGGTACGGTGCCTTTGCCAACTCAAAAAAAGGAAATGATCTTCAACGTGTCTTCTCATTCCTTCTGCTTGCCTGTTGCCAACATACTTTAAAATATCTCAGTTCAGGCCAAAATACCCAGGTTCTATCCCCAGCTTTGACTTCACATACAGAATGTGTGTACAGAAAGCAGGAAGTCCTATAATATGCCTTGAGGGAGGCGGCTTAGGTTTAAAACAAATACTCACATTTTCTTCTGTTTGGCACCTTGAGTACAATTAGGATGCATAGCAGGTGTGTCTTTCTGCCATAAAATGGAAGAACAGTGTGGATTAGAAGATGGAAGAGGAGCAGTGTTGGGGGTGGGTACTGCCCAGGCACCTTCTCAGCAGATCTGTTCTAGAAAAGCATGCACGTGAAAATTGGATATTTGGAGCCTTTGACTATGTCCATGCTTAGTATCCTTGGGAAGTTTCCCTCTTTGGACAACTTCCAGTTTGAGACTTCTGTTTTGGGGCAGTGATTCTCAAACACCTCTCTTTGTTCTAGAAGGCCAGAAACTTGTTAAACATTCATGTCTTTTCTATAAATTCTTCTGAGCCTATGATGTACAATTCTGTGTTTGTTCTTTTTTTACACTTGACAGTTACTTGTTAGTAAGTTAGGCCACTGCAACTTGGTATTTATAAGAGTAAGTTGGGAATGACTGGTCAGTATTCCATAAGAAATCTGTAATTTTCGGGAAGAGCTGTGCTGTCAATCACTGTGTCTTCAGTGTGCACTTCAGTGTGCGCTTGAGCTGGTCATGGCTTTCAATCATTGATATTCTTGATTTAAAAAAAAAAATGTGTAAATTTTAGGTTACATTTAGTTTGTCGTCACAGCGATCATTATACTTTGCTGTGTGTGTTTTGTCTTTTCATGTATAGTGATGAGTGAAATGGGCCTGAGCTGGCATGATTTTGTTTCTTTTGTTTCTTTCCAACATAATTCTGATTTATTTTTTTTTCCACTGAAAGTGGAACCAGTGAGTCTCATAAGTTTTTGGGTTCTTTATGTTAGTTAAAGAAGAAAAAAGTTTGGAAAGCCACTATTTAGAGGATGCAGGAGAGAAATTATTTTAAAAATATGTTCTCTTTCTCATTACTGATTTTTTGTATTTATATTTTTCCTCCTGTTGTTAGACCTACTAAAGGTTTCCCTTCTATCCCTGTGTATCTTCAAGTCTTGTGTTTCGTTTTCAAACTATTAATTTCTGCTTATGTCTTACTTCCTTATCCTCTTATATTTAAAAAAAAATCTTTATGCTCTTTGTATAAAAATGAAATTATTTAAGGCTGTGCATTTTCCTTTGAGTATAAATTTGGTATCCTGTACATTTTGATATGTAGTATTTATATTTTTGCATAAGTATTCTAATTGTTTTTAATTAGTTTTATTTTCTTTGTTGTCTCAATAGACGTTGAAGAGAATATTCGTTTTGAAAATATCCTTGAATTCTTGAGATTTTAATTCCAGATTTGGGCAATGATTCTCAAATACCTCTCTTTGGTCTTTTTATTTTTTTTCTTTAAAAGAATTGTTTTTAAAGGTTTTATTTATTTGAGGGAGAGCAGGAGAGAGAGAGAGAGAGAGAGGATTAGCATGGGGTAGGGGAGGGTCAGAGAGAGAAGCTGACTCCCACTGAGTGGGGAGCCCAATGTGGGGTTTGATTCCAGGACCCTGGGATCATGACTTGAGCTGAAGGCAGATGCTTAACCAACAGAGCCACCCAGGCACCCTTCAAGGTCTTTTTCTTTCTGTGTTTACATCGTATGCTCTGTTCTTCATTGGTCCCCACCAGCGTGTTTAGTCACTGGTCTCTTTGCTTTGAAATGAATGGAGGTATCATTCTCTGGGATGCTGGAGGCCTTTGTAGTAAAAGACAGTTGGATTGCTCGTAGGGCTTATGATGCTTTTGTCAAAGTTCAAGCTCCATTTTCTTCCAAATCCTGGAGTTGAGGAGAAATCTTAGACCATTTTACTTTAAATCCAACTTGCATCTCATTTTTGTTTGTACTTCTTTGGGACGTATTGTTACGAGATGTGCAGGTTTGGGTGCAGGTTGCTTCCTGTCATTCTGTCTGGACGCATAGCATAAACAACTCGAAATCTCCATTGTAGCTATATTGCCCCCCCATACAACTTTTTATTTTCCCCATTTTTAAAATTTTATTGTTCTTTTAGATGAGGCATTTGTGAGTGGAGAGTGAGACTTGTGAATTTGACAGTTTTGACTCTTAAGAAATAGCTGAGTGCTAAAAGAGAGAGGCTCTTTGAGCACAGGCCCGAAGCCAGAGGAAGGCTGGAAAGTGTTTGAAATGTTTTAGAAACTTATACGCCTAGGAGAGACCCCTCCGTGCACATATCTTCAGAAGGGTTTTTGAGTTTCCCAGCCTGCAGGAGATTAGCAAAAAGCAAATTAGAAGTGGGATAGGAGCTGTGAGGAGGAGGCCCAGATAGCAGGGGTAAATGACAAACTGCTGATTTTAAAAGAGGCAGAACAATTTAAACAATTCCAAGCACTTTGATGGCTCCTTGCTCAGGATAAAAGTTGTCTCCACACCCCCTTCAGAGGGCCCAACCTAAGGCATGGACTGAGTTCTGTTACACTTGAGTCATCTGGGGTCATAACGATGACTTGGAGTCCCGGAGACGGATCACAGCGCATTCAACCCAAGGGCCTGTAAAATGTGCTATGCCTTTGAGGAAAATGTTTCTCGAATATAATTCCATCTTAGAAAATGGCTGAGAACGTTACAAAAGGAGGCCTATACTTCTGAGAAAATTCCTTTGTGGAGAACATCTGATATCCACACTTAGTGACAGTGTTGGTTAAATATGATATTAGTGGATAGTTTTCATATTTTATGTGTATTTTATGTACAGTTGCAAGTTTCTTGAGGTCAGGGACCACGTTTTGTGATTCTCTGTATTACCTTGGGTAGGTAGGTAGTTACTAAATATCTGTGCCTGTGAGAGTCTTCGTAGTTAGGGCATAATTCTCAAAAGAAATGCCTGTATGCCTGTAATTAAATTTATATTACATTATTTGGCAAGAAATCCTTTCAGGCCCTTCTTAAAAATGATAATCATACAAGCATTAGAGTTGGTGAATGGGGAGTTGGTGTTTATTTAATATAAATTCTAAAAAGACTTCTGATTTGATTAATTTTCATTATTAAAAGAGAGCATACTGGATATTAGTTGTATTATGTTTCATATGGAAGTGAATCAAAGTGTCTTTTAGAATAATAAGGAAACGAACGCCTTCCATTTATATTGTACCTTCCTTCCAAAGAGTTCAAAGCACTTTCTGGGACTCATCTAATTAATCTCTTTGACTCTCCCACGGAATGGCCCGTGGGGCGTTGTGTGTGTATTTGAGCACGCGTGTGCACGTGCGTGTGTGCATGCAGGCACGGTTTTTACGTGGATTTCCTCCCTTCTCCTTTTTCTCCCTCTCTCCTTCCTGGTCTCTCTCCCTCCCTTCCTTCCTTCGCTTTTCATTTTGTCTAATATAATCTATTTTCTGGATCTAATCTTGGCTAGAACTTGGCATTTTGTTAAGTGTCACATTTCCAACAATCGCATGCCGTTTTTAGACTATCAAGCCGCATCGATTCATAATGACAGAGTTTTCTGGGAAAAAAAAAATATAGCATGTGCTACCCATACACATCAGACCATTTCTCAAAAGTTGATATCAGAAATGCTGTTAGAACATAAATTTCACTGTTGCTTCCCATTTTTGACTCTTATAGTAGATTTTGATTTTTTAGTAATTGCTTTTATTTTCATGCCCAGCCTTAGGGGAGTGAGCGAGTCGCCTGGGTGACAAAAGTAAGCAGTGCATAGGAAAAGTGAGGACAGTGAGAAGGTCAGGTTATTCCCAGTGTGACGTTTTCTCCTTACATGGGGCCCCCATGTTACTTTTCTGTTGTCTTCGTCTCTTCGCCAGACCTGCTCTCTTGGAACGCTCCGTATGCTCCCCGTGTCCTTTTCTTTCACTTTCCTCAGCAGCTCTCAGTGCCCTTGCGGATCGCTCTCAGCAGCTGCGTTTTGGCAGTAAAGTGGCTCATGAGCAAAACTATTCCATTTCGATCTGGGTTGTGGCAAAATCTCGAATGGATTTCCTCATTGATGAGGGTAGAAGGGCCTCACAATGCCACGAGGAAATATTGGTGCCCCCATCTCCTGAAACACTGATTTTTGTTTCCCCTCGGTCATGCTTTCCTCAGGCGGTACAGGTTACTTTTTTTTCCCTTCCCAAGAACATAAAGGGATTTTACATCCACCCTTTTCTTCTGTGATCTTGAACCAGTGATGCAGGTGTGGCCCAGCAGTGATGCTTTCCTTGACTTCCATGCCATCCTGTTTAAGTTCCTTGTCCATGGCAAAGGGGGCAGTTCCTTGTCTGGGGGAGGCCTTACTGTGACTCTTTATAGACATCTTGAGCTGGAGGCTTTGCGGAAGGCAAAGACGTCTCAAGGAGTTATCCATACTCCTCTTTGTTTTTTTTACCGGACGAGGCAAGGCAGCATTCCCATGAGACCGGCGCAGCTGTTGAATACTGGTTTATAAACCACAGCCAGGCTTCGCGTGGATGAGGCAAAGGAAGCCTTCAGATGCAGAGGCTCTTCAGGACCACCCCCCATCCCTTGTCCCCGCTTTTTTACGTCTCATGGAGCAGAAATGAAGGGCTATTGTGATATTGAATTGTAATTCTGTAACTTCATTTGAGCGAAGTCAACTGTTGACTTTTCATTATTAGGAAAATAGTGGTGAGTATGATTTCTGGGCAGAAATTTTGCAGCATTACGTGTTTTCTGTCCTTTCCAGGGTATACACATTTAGAAATATGAGGTTACTAGCACAATTTACTAATATTTTGTTTCCACAAAAAAGGAGAACACTTGTATGGCCTATCTCTAAAGTGGAATTTGACCAAAAGTCTTTCCATAATGTGTACCAAAGTGAAAGGTTATTTATTAATGTTATCAGCACGAGTAAGAGTTTGCTGGGATTCCAACCCAGAACCCATCATACAGGTCTTACTTGGACTAACTTGTAAATGAGACTATTTGGAGAATAGGATGAGGACGGGGGATTATCCTCATTTACATTTCTGTGTCTGGATACCTGTATGGAGTCTTCAAACATTGTTTTGTTCCTCCCCTGAGGCGCTGGGATGAGATAGCTCTAGGGAAGCCTCGAGCTGGATGACAAGGCAGGTCCCACCATAGTTGGATGAGCTTGTGTATTCCAGGTGTTCATATGTCAGTGAAAGTGATAAGTGAGTTAGGGTTCCATCCTTGTGTTCTGCCCCAAGCGAGCTGTGGCACAAACACGGGGACAGGTTCTGGAGGAGGGTGTATTGTTGAGAGGTAGTGGGTGTGGTGGTTAGCATTATGGTCTCTGAAGTCAGGTTACTTACAACCGATCCAAGGTGCATTATTTACTAGTTGTATAACTGGGTAGGTGACTTAACATTTTAGATGTTAATACTAGTGATCTCTTTAGGGCCTATCTTTTTCTTCTTCAGGATTACTATATGAGGCTCAGAGGGCTCCACCTTCCATCAGGACCATATTGGCTAAAGAGCACACAAGGCATGTATGTTTTAGAATGAAGGACTTGGGTGTGCGCTTGAGCCTTAATTGGAATAGGAAAATTGTGAGACTATTTTTAGAAAGATCATGGCCGGCCTTTTCTGTTTGCATTTTTGTTTCAAAGAAAGAAAAGCAATCTACTGCAAAAACATTAATGTCAGTTTGAATTTGAGAATTTAAGCATTGAGAGCTATGTATTCCAAATTGGGCCTCCCAGAGGAAATACGAGTCTGCCATGTGTTTATTTGAGTCAAATGTGGTGAGCTGGATTTTAGCTACATGGAAATCTTTCCCTAGATTCAGTCAGACCTTCAAAATTATATGCCTAGACTGGATCATATTAGCGCCCAGCAGAATTGCTCTTATTGAACTAACTTTTGGCAACATCCCATTAACCTATATTGAAGGACATTGTAAGAAATGCGCTAGAAAGCAGGTTGCCATGTTTAATCTGAGGAGTTGTTAAGGACTAGTTCGTGTGTCTCTGTGAGAGAACGCTTGGGGGCATTTCTCTTGGGATCAGGCAGAGCCGGTACTTGGCCCAGAAGAGGTTTTGTTTTTAGCTCGCAGGTACTGTGAAGCAGGTAGCCTTTCTGTATTGGCAGATATATTTAGGGTCAGAGATTTGTCTCACCCTATAAGAATGAGTGTGTAAGTCCTCCTGGCAGGCAGTTTGTAGCCTGTCTTTCACGCCTTAATTTAGGCTACCGACCTCTTTTCTTTTTTTAAATTATTATTATTATTAGGTTTTTGTTATTGTATGCACACTGTTGTTAGAGAGTGGAAGTGATAACGAATATATGTTGTCACTTTAGTTTCTGTGAACTGTTTATCCCTAGGCTTTGGCCATAGTTGATAAGTCGTGCCTGAGTCAACGATTTCAATAGAAGTTACAGAATAATGATTTTCTGATTTCATCTTTCCTCCCTCCTTCATGAGCCACTTCTGTGAAGTGGCACTTCACTCACCACCAGGTCCAGTTAGAGCCTCTGAAAAGTCAGGAGAAGTGCTTTTTCCCCTTTTATTATATTTTTAAGGTAAGAAATTGGTTTCATAGTTACTTAAAATGATGACAAATAAGAGGGTTTTTTTTTTTTTTTTTTTTTTCCCTTTCTGGCTTTTTTTTTTCCTTTTTCTTCTTTTTTGATTATTACTAACCAATCATGGAATTTCCTGGATTCAGGATTCGGTATGGTTTAGTTAACTATAATTATTATTCTTTTTGATATTCAAACTCTCACAGTTTTGTGGCTTTTTTTTCTACCTGTGGCCCTATACAACCTTATAAATCGTTTAAAGCCTACTTGCTCTGTGCTGGAATGTGATCTCCTATTGAATCTTTTTGTCTGAGATTTTAAATCAGCCATTTCTTAGGGGAGCTCTGGTTTCTGTTAGCAACAAATAGCATTAGAGACCAATCTGTGAACCCAGGGGCCTCACTGCTGCTGGGGTGCTGTGGCTTCTAAACCATCATACATAAAGTCTTTGTATTTGATTTCATAATTATGTGTTTTCCCTTAAGTGAAAATCCTGAGTCCTAAGACCATTAACAAATTATTTTTTTGATTTATTCTGTGTGCTACTTATTAGGTATTTTGAAAGCTTTGAAGACTACATTACTAATATTATAAGTAGTATAAAATTAATGAATGAAGCTTATAGTACATTTCTGGGTCTTTGTTCTAAGAATGTTAAGGAGGGTTTATAGGTAGAGTGCTGCATTATAAATTTGCCTGAAATAATGGTTACTTTTTATGTGGTTATGTTTTCATTTTGAAGAGTACTTGGATTCATTTATTTTGGTTTATTTTCAATTTTAGGATTAAAGGATTTAAATTGTTATGTTATGCATAAAGGATAATGTATATTTGCATATACATGTATTTATATGTGTATATATAATGTAAGATTTGTACGGTTCTACAATCTAAATCAATGTAGAAAGGTGTACACAGATAAATCTTAGTTTTATTCTTATCTTTGTAGGTAACCATTTTTGTTAGTTATTTGTTTATCTTTGCAAAAGTTTTTCTTTTGGAAAATATGAATATATGAATATGCTTTTGGAAAGCAAATATGAATATATATATATTTGTTCTCCATAATTGCTACAAAAAATAAGACAAGAAAATATATACTTTGTTCTACATCTTTTTATTCATTTTTCAGTAGATCCTAGTTTTCCTTAGAGATTTTCCTCATTAGTTTTTTTCGTAACGGTATGGTATATTGTGTCGATAGATATACTGTGTCCACCTTTGATTGAGATTTCTCTATTGCTGGGCACTTTTTCTTTAATGTTTTGAAGTATAAAGAACATTGTAAGGAATAACTGAATAATGTGTGTATGTGAGAGGGAGAAAGTCATTTTGTAATTTTCCATGTGAATCATAGGATAGAATTCTAGAAGTGAAATTGCTGAGTCAAGGATGAATTAATCTGTAATTTAGGAAGGTATTGCCAGGTCTTTTCCATAGGGGTTGTACTGTTTTGCTTTTTCAACAACCTTTCAATAGAATATGTTGTCCTAGTAAAATTTTACCAGTCTGATAGTTCAGAAATAGATCATGGTTGTTTTGATTTGTGTAATTATTTTTTCAGCAGCACATTTTTAAAAAGATTTTATTTATTTATTTATTTATTTATACATCTTACTTTTTTTTTTAAAGATTTTTTATTTGTTTATTTGACAGAGAGAGAGAGAGAGAGATCACAAGTAGGCAGAGAGGCAGGCAGAAAGAGAGGGGGAAGCAGGCTCCCTGCTGAGTAGAGAGCCCAGTGCGGGGGCTCCATCCCAGGACCCTGGGATCATGACCTGAGCTGAAGGCAGAGGCTTAACCCACTGAGCCACCCAGGTGCCCCTATACATCTTACTTTTATTTTATTTTATTCATGTTTCAAGATTAATTGTTTATGCACCACACCCAGTGCTCCATGCAATACAGGCCCTCCTTAATACCCACCACCAGGCTCACCCATCCCCCACCTCTTTCCCCTCCATAACCCTCAGTTTGTTTCTCAAAGTCTATAGTCTCTCATGGTTTGTCTCCCCCTCCAATTTATCCCAATTCACTTTTCCTTCCCTTCTCCCAATGTCCTCTATGTTATTCCTTATGTTCCACAAGTAAGTGAAACCATATAATAATTGACTTTCTCTGCTTGACTTATTTCACTCAGCAAAATCTCCTCCAGTCTCATCCATGTTGATACAAAAGTTGGGTATTCATCCTTTCTGATGGCTGCATAGTATTCCATTGTATATATGGGCCACATCTTCTTTACCCATTCATCTGT
Source organism: Enhydra lutris kenyoni (assembly GCF_002288905.1). NCBI lineage: Eukaryota > Metazoa > Chordata > Mammalia > Carnivora > Mustelidae > Enhydra > Enhydra lutris. The sequence goes on along the minus strand of NW_019154090.1, from coordinate 41,372,063 downwards.
TGAAGGGCATCTTCTTTACCCATTCATCTGTTGAGGGACATTTTGGCTCTTTCCACAGTTTGGCAACTGTGGCCATTGCTGCTGTGAACATTGGGGTACATTCGGCCCTTCTTTTCACTACATCTATATATTTGGGGTAAATACCCAGTGCAATTGCTGGGTCACAGGGTAGCTCTATTTTTAATTTTTTGAGGACTCCCCACAATGTTTTCCAAAGTGGCAGCACCAACTTGCATTCCCACCAACAGTGTAAGAGGGTTCTCCTTTCTCCACATCCTCTCCAACACTTGTTGTTTCCTGTCCTGTTGATTTTGGCCATTCTGACTGGTGTAAGGTGGTATCTCATTGTGATTTTGATTTGTATCTCCCTGATGACTAGTGATGATGAACATTTTTTTCATGTGTCTGTTAGCCATTTGTATGTCTTCTTTGGAGAAGTGTCTGTTCATGTCTTCTGTGCATTTTTTTGACATGATTATCGTTTTTTGGGGTGTTGAGTTTGAGGAGTTCTTTATAGATCTTGGATATTGGTCCTTTGTGGTGTCATTTGCGAGTATCTTCTCCCATTCCATGGGTTGCCTCTTTGTTTTGTTGGCTGTTCCTTTGCTCTGCAGAAGCTTTTGAGCTTGATGAAGTCCCAAAAGTTCATTTTCGCTTTTGTTTCCTTTGCCTTTGGAGACGTGTCTTGAAAGAAGTTGTTGTGGAATTCTTATGAGTGAAGTTAAGAAAATGTTTTTTTAAAGGGCTAATTAATTATATTTTCTTTTCTGTGAATTGTTTCTATAATTTTTTAAATGTTTCTTTTGGCTTTTTGGTTATTCCCCTTTCCTGAATATCTAGAATTCTTCATATGTTAACCTGTTGTTGATATTCCAGATATTTTTCCACTTGATTTTTAAATTTTGTGTTTTTATTGTGTGATGTGTGTTTATACACAAATTATGTAGAAGTTTGCATTTGGGTTTGTTGGGGTGTGTGGGTATGTGTGTATAATATAGTCACACAGTAGTTTTTATAGGCAAATGTATTAATCTTTTTGTGGCTTCTGGATTGTGAATCATAACAAAGTACATTCTGTGCTTTGAGACTATAAGGGAAGTACTCGTTTTTTCATAGCATCTCTGCAGTTTTTTATTTTACATTTAAATCTTTGACTCACTTAAAGTTTATCCTTTGTAAAGTATGTAAACTTATGAAGTCAACTTTGTCTTTTTCTAAATGGGTATGGTAACAGTGAAGGGCAGACTGCCCCAAGATGTACTGCTTTGGTATACTGATCATTTTGTATTGAAGCACCTTGAGAAACAGCCAGTACAAGGATACTCAGACCCCCTCCTGTCCCCCGGAGAGCAGGAAATACATCTCTCACATGAAAGGCATCCTCTCTGTACTAGGAAGTAAAAAGACATCCTTATCACCAGAATTGGGGACTTTACAGCCAAGAAAGCTGTAGAAACAAACCTTGTTAAACTTTTTACTAATCTACTCCAGCCCAGAGTTCCCAAACATTTGTTTTTTTTAATCCTGTCAATTCCTCATGAATTTATTGTCCTTTTGTCTAAAAATATAAAGATTGCTTGCCTTGGTCCATTTCTTTAGGTCTCCAGTTCATTGTTTGGGCTCTGTGCACATGTAGTAAAACTTTGTTTTTTTTCTCTTGGTAATCTGTTTTTTGTCAACTTAATTTTCAAACCAGTTGGAAGACCTTGAAGGGTAAAAGGAAAATATTTCTTCCCCTGCACTGTGCAGTTGTCATACTACATACATTTACAAATTGACCTTTACCTGACTGTTTTGCTAGGTCAATCATTTGCATCATCATAATCTCCCACATGTATTTAGCTTTGTTTCTGAACTTTTAGACTTTTTTCTTTTGTCTGTTCACTCATCTATGTCACTGTTTACATGATTTGATTCTGTGTTATTTAATGTCAAGATTGTGACCCCTGCACTCCTTTGGCTTTGCATTTGTGTGCTCTACCATTGCTCCTTAATGTCATTTTGAATCTTCCTGATTCATTTTGTGTTAGGTGTCTCTATATCTGACAGAAGAAGGAGTTTTGCTTTGTTAATCAATCGGAAAACCATTGAATTAAGCCCTTTGTATATACATTGGTACAAGCAGTGTGATTGGTTAGTTCTGTGATATTGACTTACGCATTGCTTATGTATGCATGTGTGCACATTTTTACAGTATCTTTCCTGTATACTGTTTGCTTATCAGTGTGTATGGCTTTTTTTTTTTTTTTTAATACTTGCAGTGTTTGGAGAGATCTGTATTTTTGTGTTAGTAGTTAACTTTTGTGACCATAGGGCCCCCAAAGACTCTCAGTCCCTTTTTCTTTAATTTAGACCATGTCTGTTGGCTTTTTGCAATGAACAACAATGAAATTAACTTGTTTTTCTTCTTCCAGTTTCCTCTCCTTATCTTCTACCTGTGCTCTTGGTCCCATGTGTGGCATTACTTAGTGTTTGACTTTGTATCCTTAAATGAGATCATCAGCTTAAAATACCATCCTTTCTGCCTCAGCTGGTACCTGTGAGGTGGCCCGTGAGTTGCAGTATTGTCAAATTTTTGGTGCATTCATATTTCCATGCTCTTCAGTAATTTTCCCCCCATGTTTATATAAGTCTTAGTTCTACAGAGACATATACTTACGAGTCTCCTTCAGTCCATGCTGAAATTTCTCTCATCTCTTATCTCAAAGGTTATCCTTTGGTAGATTTCTCCAGAAGAGCTCTCAGGAAAAATACTCCCTTGAAGCATACATACACCTGGCTCATTCATTCTTTCTTTGTAGGTACCAGTCCATTATTTTCTGGCATTGAATATTGGTGTTAAAGTCAGTTGGCAACCTGATTTGTCTTCCTGTATACGTGACTTGGTCTTTTTGACCGGCTGCCCAAAAGATTCTTCATCTTTAAAGTCTGTTGATTTTCCTAGCCCATGTCTTGGTGTTTCCAGGCATATGGTATACCTTCCAATTCACAGGTTAGAGCAGGGGTCAGTAAGTTTTTTACATAAAAGATCAGAGAGTAAATCCTTTCAGCTTTGTAGGTCATGTGTTTTCTGTCACAGCTACCAACTCTGCTGTTGTAGTACGAAGGCAGTTAGAGATATTACTTACACAGATGGACAGGACTGGATTTGGCCGGGGAGCTCTAGGCTCTAGTTTGCTGATCCCTGGTTTAGAGAGTAGTGCTTTATTTCTGAGATGTTTGCTTGCCATAGATTTCAGATATTTGATCTCTTCTTTTGTTTTGGTTTTCTTGTTTGGATGGAGAAATACTATTTTGTTCCTTTGACAACTTTTTAAAATGTCTGTCACCTTTTGCCTTATCTACCAATTGATCTTGGTTTCATTTTCAGTGCTTTTTCATTCTTTGTATGTTTTACTCTGCTTTCTAGGATCTCTTGTTTTCTTGTATGTTCTTTGTGCTTTTCTTCATTTCCTAATTATTGTTTGTATCCTCCTTGAGTTCTGTACATTTTCTTCTTTCTTCCTTCTCTTGTACAATCACGTCTCTGAATTCTTGGAATGTTCTACTGTACCTTTCTAGCTTTGTGGCTATATTTTTCTTGTGAATATTCTTATGCTGGGAAATAATTTTTTTTTCTTAAAATGGATATGGCAGTTTTACTTGCTTTTTTTGTTCCTATTTGAGTTTTTGTGTTTTCTTGAGTTATTTACTAGTCGCAGGGTAGAGGACATAGGGCAGCTCTCCTAGTTTCTCAGCATGGTGTCGTCTTTGCGGCTGCTGCTACTGGAATGGGTGTTTTGTTTTGTTTTTTGTTTTTTTTTTCCTACATGGCACTGGCTCTTTGCACTTTTTTTTCACGTCTAAAGCCTTTTCTTTCTGCCTCCCCCAGTACTTCCTGCTCTACCCTGTTCATTCTCAGACTTGTCTAAAGCAGTTCCCAGAAAGGGTGAGCCCCTCTCCTTCTGGTGGTGAATATTTTTTTTGCTGGTGTTTTTCGGTCTGCTACTAATAAAGTCCCTTACCCCCCACCGTCCCCATTCTTCCTGACTACGTCCTTGCCCCCGCACATGGCTGTCACTTCTCGTGTCATCCATTCTGTTAGTGCAGATTTACTCCTCTGGGTGTTATTTGAAATAGGCATCCTAAAAGATTTTGTTTATTTTTCTAGTTGCTTTTCATGGTTTTTAGAAGTGGGTAATCCCCATAATTCCTTCTCAACCTGTATAGGTCCCATATATTCCTTTTGAAATAGATATACATGAGCTTATTTTTAAAATATTAAACACTAAAGTAAATGAAACCAAGGTCTGAACCAAAAAAATTTGGTTCTCAACCCTTTCTACGTCTGTTGGAATGTTTCCTGTGTGTTGGGTGTCTAAACTTCACCAGAACTGGATAGTATGAACATGAGACAAGGTTTGTTTCATAATCACTTCTTCTTCTGACTTCTGGTTTGCCAATTTCACAAGAGAGAGCTTTAAATGAACTTGATTAAGATATTCTGAGAAACAATGAAATTGTTTTTTTTTTTTTTTGAATGGTGGTATTTATTTCAGTTTAATGGAAATGGCACAGCGATCCCTAGAAGAAAGTCTTCCAGTTACTTAGGAGAGCTATTTTGGGTCATTTATGATTTACCAAGAATCACCATCAGTGTCAATTTAAATACTAAGTGAAGTGCAGTTGTGTATGCCTTATAAACGTTCTGAGTGGCTGGAGGAGCTCCATTTTTTCCCCTGTTCCTCATTATTCTATGAAATGTGTTTTCATGTCTCCCGAGTCTAACAGCATCTTACATTTGCTGCTATAAATGCCTCCCATCAGAAGGCCAAATAAGGAAGTTACAATTATAGAAATGTTTTCCCTAAAGACATTAGCCACATGAGATGCTAAATGACTTGCGCTATTTCAATCTTTCTCATTTGTAGGTTTTTTTTTCTTTTTCTTCTATGTGAGCTTGGAAGGCAGCATGCAGAATATATGCTGACAAGTCTATTTTCTGTGTAATGTGGAAGAAACATTGAGGTGGAGGTTGTGACTGACCCAAACCTTTCTGAGAATGCGCAGGAATTAGAAGGTGACACTGCCATGAGCCTGCTCCCCAGCACTCCATTCACACTCCCACATGACTTGTCACTTCAAACAAATTGTGGGATTTTTTTGGTGGAACACAATAAGCTATAACCTGCTCATAACATTTCACTGTTTATCTCTCTCCAAAGAGTGGCTAGTCAAGTCTCTTCAGAACTGAACTCCTGTCAGTTAGAATACAGATCTGAACTAGGATGTTTGTTTCCACGTGTCTTGTGTCACTTCTCATATAAAGCTCTGTTCAACCCCACATCATTTGTTCAGCATATACTGTGTACCAGATTCTGTTAGGTGCTGGGGTTATAGACCCGAACATGATGCATTCCTTGTTCTCAAAGACCTCTGCTCAAGGAGGGAGACAGTGGCTAATTACACTGCTGTCAGGAATAGAGCCTGGGTGACGTGAGGAACTTGAGCAGGGGAAGAGCCTCTTGGGTAGGATGTGTGTGAATTGGCAGGTGGGGCCACAGAGTTCTCAGATCCCTTTTGGTTCTCCTGTCCTTCATCTCCCTCTTGCTGGGAAAGCTTCTCCAGGAGAACTTGGCCAGCCTGAAGCCAACAATCTAGTATTTTGATACTGTAAACTGGAAGACACCTGATGGGTCTTTCAGCTCTGTGTACAAATGATTGATGATAGACTTGGGGCTTGTTTGTTCATTTCTATTGTAGTGCTAGACCCAGGATATATGAAGACCAAAACTTCAGATGTATGTAGGGGTATGTGTATCTTCTCTAGCTTTGTATTTATTTCCTTTGTGATCTACATCAGCAAAGACCTACAAAATTGGAAGAGGTTAGAACTCAAACACAAGTAAACTTTGCCATATATTAATACTGAAGTAGGCCTGATTGCATTTAGAATTAAAAAAAAAAAATGTGTTCACCCTTCCTATACCATGGTCCAGTGTTCCACAATATATCAATTAAAAACTTGCTTTTCTGAAAAGTAGAAATTATTGTTCTTTTCTTTTTCCTCTTAATTATTTAAACTTTCTTCTAGTATTTATGCTGTTCAGTCTCATACTTGCTATCATGAAAAACTGTCCTTCGTGTCCAATGGTGCCTTGCTCCTGGAGGTACTCAGTGAATGTTTGTTGAACCACATCATGTGAACTCAGATCAGTTTTAGCAGCAATTTTCTAGTAATTACTTCACCCCATCTGTCATCCATTTTACTGTTGTTGATGTAATGAGAGGTTTTAGATCCTAGTATTAATAATTCTATTTAATTTACCTCTCAATTTTGACATTTGCAGTCTGTTTTATAACGTTATTTCTAACAGTTAATACGGGTCTTTATTTTGAAAAAAAAATTTTTTTTTGGGTTGTTGAAGTGTAGTTGACACAATGTTGCATTAGTTTCGGGTGCACAACATGGTGATGGGACAACTCTGTACCTTTATGCTTTGCTCCCCCCAAGTATAGCTACCATCTGTTACCAAAGCTGTTGCAAGACCACTGACTATACTCCCTGTGCTGTATGTGTCATTTTCGTGATTTATTTATTCCATAATTGGAAGCCTGTCCTTCTCACTCCTCTTCACCTAGTTTATCCACCCCCCCCCCATTTTGATCTGTTTTCAGGGCTTACTGCCACTGACATTATCTCTCATGCCCATCTCCACTCTTGGGTTCTTTGTTTCTTACCTCAAAGTAATTGTTTTCAGAATGAGTTTGCAGACCATCTTTTGGTGCTGGTGATACTTTTGCAGGTGGAAAGTCATGTGGGTCCAGAAGTCTTTTGATTTTTTTTTTCCCTTCAAAATACTATGAATGTCACTTACGTTTCAGATTAAGTATTGCAAAGGAAATTCTTACAACATCCTAATATTTTTTTCCATTTGTGACTGTTCTTCTTTTATCTTGATGCTTACAGGATTTAAAAAATTTTTTTAATTTAAATTTTTAACAGAATTCTTCCTCCTCCTCCTCCTCCTCCTCCTCCTCTTCTTCCTCTTCTGTCTTCCTACTCAGAGATCTTACTCTTATCAGATTCTGGCCTCTTTATAGCTTTGTTCCATTGATTCTTTGTAGCTCTCTCTCATTTATTCTCTCCTCTTTCTCTGGAGTACCCATTTCCCTTCCTTAGATTTTCTGTTCTCCTTGCTCTGTGTTGTTCACCAATTTCATCCCTTCATTCTGTACACTTTGCTTCTTTGACTGCGACTCCTCGTCTCTGCCTCACTCATCTGGTTATTGGGAGCACAGGCTTAGTTCTTTCCTCTTGTCATACAGGAGTGAATTCTGAGTTTGCACTCACCTCTCGGCTGTTTCATCTTGATTTCTTTGATTTCTTTCCCTCTGTCTATTTTAAAGGTCTCATATTCTTGGATTAGCTTCTGTTTCTTATTGTAAACAGAATAGAGCAAAAAATACTTTATTTCCAATATCTTGAATACTCTGTTCCCCTTTATTTTACATGGCAAAGCCATTTTGCCCTCTTGTTGGCTTTTGTGGGCCCTTCTTCTTTGTTTAAATTGTTTGCTAGTCGTTGTTGCCTGTGGTTTGTTGTCAGAATGATTGAAGTTTTTTAAATTGTCGATGTTGTTGTTTATGGATTACTTGTACTTGTCGTTTGTTTTGGGGGGTTTTCTTTGGTCCCTACCACTGTTTACCTTGTTCCTTGTTAGAATTCTTTGCCGGGTTGTGAGGTGAAGGACAAATCTAGGTGGACTGAGCTTTGCCAAATTCTTAGTGTCTTCTGGTCATCTGTGTAGCTCAGCTTGCTTTTTCTGAAGAGGGATGGTCTGTTTCCATCTTATTTTATGGGATATTTAAAGGAAGATTTATTCATAATAAATAGAAACATTTGTGTTTTGTATCTTGGCATAAATGTGGCATGAGAAGTATCATCTTTCTAAGACACTGAATGGGTAGTTCTCTTCCTTCTGCCTCCACCGTATGCCCAGATGCTGTGCACCATGGCTTGTTCCTTCCATCCTGGCTGTGTGTGGCAGTTGGTATAGAATGAGCACCAACAATGGCTGTGGTTACACTGGGATGATGAAATAGTCTAGGTCATTTCGGAAAGATGGTTTCTCCTACCCAGAATTGGCACTGGGGCTGTGGAAAGGCAAAGGAAGGAAACTACCTGGCTGACTTGGCTGTTTTTCCTCAGATACTTACCTGCCCATGGTTTTATTTTAAGAAGTATCTCCTAGGATTTGCACCATTATTACCAGTATTACTAAATGCCAAAGCATTTGTTAGTTTACATTGATTTCTGTGTCTTTTTAAATGATATATCTTTTATTAATTTGCTGCTTCTTTTTTTTTTTTTTTTTTGAATTATGTTCAGTTAGCCAACATACAGTACATCATTAGTTTTTGTTGTAGTGTTCAACAGTTCATCGGTTGTGTATGACACCCAGTGCTCATCACCACACATGCCCTCCTTAATACTCATCACCCAGTTACCCCCTTTCCCCAGCCTCTCCCTTCTGTAATCCTCGGTTTGTTTCCTGGAGTCCAGAGTCTGTCATGGTGTGTCTCTCTCTCTGATTTCTTCCCGTTCAGCTTCCTCTTCCTTCCTCTATGGTCCTCCGCACTAACCCTTGCTTTCCACATATGAGTGAAACCACATGATAATTGTCTTTCTCTGCTTTACTTATTTCACTTAGCCTAATCCCCTCCAGTTCCATCCATGTCGGTGCAAATGGTGGGTATTCATCCTTTCTGATGGCTGAGTAATATTCCGTTGTATATATGAACCACATCTTCTTTATCCATTCGTCTGTTGAAGGGCATCTCAGCTCCTTCCATACTTCTGTGTTTTTATCAGGGTAGACATAGCTGAGAGTGGGCTGGTGGCCACTGGTTTTGGCAATTGCTGTTGTAAACCAGAAGTTCTTATTAGAGCTTTTAACTTGCTTTTAACTGGGGTGGACATTTTCAATGGACTTTTCCAGTGTAAGTTTCTAGCACACTTTTTCTCTCCTTAATGAAATTTCTGGTCACCCTCTAGGACCTCTTCACCCCTCTTCTCATGATTAGTGAAGTTGGATGCAGGTCTCTGATCTCAATTCAAGAAAGTGATCAAACACGTTAGAATATCTTTCACATCAGAATGAGTCTCTGGGATTTGTTACTTAGCTGCAACTCCCTTTGACTCTCTAATTTAAGGGTAGAGTTTTTAGGTCATAGTAAATCTTTTAGAATGGGAAGAAAGAATGAAAAGATGTTCTAAGTGGCCCACATCTAATGTAAATCAGATAAGCCCCTAAAGAGAGGTATTAAACTCTTTCCTCTTTTGCTGATTTCAAGTACAGGCCATGATTTGAGGGATGTAAAGTGCTCACTTAGTTTTCAGGGGAGCATTCATTTTGTGTTTGAGTGTCTGTGCTAGGCTAGGACTCTGAAAACCGAGTTAAAAAGGACAAGGTTCTTGTTCTTAAGAGGAGATGGGGGAATCGTGTTGTGAACATGAGTGGATTTAGGCCAAGATGGGAGTGACTTTTCTTTTTGAGTCCTAATAGTTTCTCAAATTCATCTGTAAGTTTTATATAGGAGCACTTACTGCTCAGTCTATAAAGTCTTCAGAAATCCACTCTTACCTACAGGGATATTTTAAGTCAAAATTGATACAATACCTAGGATTTAAACAGTATGGTCCCTAGTAATTAGATGAACATTTTCTCTGTTTAGCAGTTAGAATCCATGGACTTTTAAGGTGATCAGTGTCTGGCAGCTGTCATATATATATGTGTGTGTATCTATACACACATACACACATATATACATACATATATACATACGCATACACACATACATACACACACATATTTTTGAATTAAGGGTAAATCTATTTAAGGAATTGTTTTAATTTTGTAGATTTCTTTTACTTACATTTCTATATTTTAATCGGCCTAATAAAGCCTAAATTGATGACATTATTTTTTTTTAAAGATTTTATTTATTTATTTGACAGAGAGAGATCACAAGTAGACAGAGAGGCAGGCAGAGAGAGGGAGGGAAGCAGGCTCCCTGCTGAGCAGAGAGCCCGATGCGGGACTCGATCCCAGGACCCTGAGATCATGACCTGAGCCGAAGGCAGCAGCTTAAACCACTGAGCCACCCAGGTGCCCCAATTGATGACATTATTAAGGCATATGAGGACGCAGACGTAAAATGTTACCGTAGGGAAGTGTTAATGGAATCAAGATGGTGCAGGAGAGTGCGCCACCCCGTTCGCTTGCAGCCCTGAGGTATGCAGTGACATTTTAAAAATGTCTACTGAGGGGCACCTGGGTGGCTCAGTGGGTTAAGCCTCTGCCTTCGGCTCAGGTCATGATCTCAGGGTCCTGGGATCGAGCCCCACATCGGGCTCTCTGCTCAGCATGGAGCCTGCTTCCCCCTCTCTCTCTTCCTGCCTCTCTGCCTGCCTGTGATCTCTCTCTGTCAAATAAATTAAAAAAAAAAAAAAATGTCTACTGAAGCCAGACAGTCGGTTCATTAGATTAATTAAAGTACAAACTAACCCCAATCTGGTGTTTTGATAATGGCCACAGGGCTGTTGAAGTTGGAACCAGCCAGTGTTTGACAGTGCTTTCATTAAAGCCACGGTGGAATTCCCTCTATGGTTTCCCCTAAACTTTTGAATTTGCCTTTTAACAAAGAAGTGGACTTTGAGCATCCCTGATTGCTTCCTCAATGGTTAACTGATGCACAAAGGTAAATCTGATTTTTATTAAAGGTGACAGCCTCCTCTTCTCTGCCTCATCTCTCCTACTCATTGTTGGGGCATCTGTGACATCAAGGCAGCAACAACAGGCCTCCACTCTCCCATAGGGTTTCTGTTCTGGCAGAACTTGGCAGGAAGAGCAGGTCCTCTACACTGTCAGTGGTCACATGCAGATTTTAAAAAAAATTTTAATCCATTATACACTGAAACATCTGTATAAAAGTGAATTATTAGAATAATAAAATGGAGAACAAGATACACAAAAACACAAGTCCCAATATATTAAGTTTTTATTTAAATTCTAGTTAGTTAACATGCAGTGTAATGTTAGTCTCAGATGTACAATGTAGTGATTCAACACTTCCATACATCATCTGGTGCTCATCTCAAGTGTACTCCTTAACTGCCTACTTAACCCATCCCCCACCCACTCTCTTCACGCATCTCCCATCTACCTCCCTCTGGTAATCCTCAGTTTGCTCTCTGTAGTTAAAGAGTCTGGTTTTTGGTTAGCCCCTTTTTCTTTCTTTCTCTTTTCTTTTGCTCGTTTGTTTTGTTTCTTAAATTCCACATCTGAGTGAAACCATATAGTATTAGTTTTTCTCTGACTAACTTATTTTGTTTAGCATAATACTGTCTTGCTCCATTGATGCCATTGCAGATGGCAAGATTTCATTCTTTTTTATTGCTGAGTAATATTCCAGAGTGTGTGCATGTACACAGTATATACACACTATATATGTATATACACAGACACAACATGTGTGCGCACACACACACACACACCTTCCTCATTGTCTTTATCCATTCACCAGTCAGTGGACAGTGGGCTGTTTCCATAATTTGGCTATTGTAGATAATGTTGCTGTAAACATTGGGGTACATGTATCCCTTCAAATTAGTATTTTTTATCCTTTGGATAAATCCTAGTAGTGCAGTTGCTGGATCAGAGTGTGGTTCTATTTTTAACTTTTTGAGAAACCTCCGTACTGTTTTCTGGAGTGGCTGCACCAGTTTGCATTCCCACCAGCAGTGCAAGAGGGTTCCCGTTTCTTCACATCCTCAACACCTGTTGTTTCTTGTGTTGTTGATTTTAGCCATTCTGACTGGTGTGAGGGGATATCTCATGGTAGTTTTGATTTGCATTTCCCTGATGATAAGTGATGTTCGTGTGTCTGTTGGCCATCTATATGTCTTCTTTGGAAAAACGTCTATTTGTGTCTTCTGTCTATTCTTAAACTGGATTATTCATTGTTTTGGGTGTTGAGTTTATATGTTCTTTATGTATTTTGGATACCAACCCTTTATCAGATATGTCATTTATAAGTATCTTCTTCCATTCCATAAGGTGTGTTGATGGTTTCCTTTGCTGTGCTGAAGCTTTTTATTTTGTTGTAGTCCCAGTAGTTTTTTCTTTTATTTCCCTTGCCTCAGGAGACATATCTAGGAATGTGTTTCTACATTTAATATCAGAGAAGTTACTGCCTATGTTCTCTTCTAGGATTTTTATGGTTTCAGATCTCACATTTAGGTCTTTATTCCATTTTGAATTTGCTTTTGTGTATGTTGTAAGAAAGTGATCCAGTTTCATTCTTTTGCATATTTGCAGATGACATGATACTAGACATAGAAAACCTGAAAGACTCCACCAAAAATTGCTGGAACTGTTAAATGAATCCAGTAGAGTCACAGGATACAAAATCAATGTGCAGAACTCTGTTGCATTTCTACATACCATGTAGCAGAAAGAGAAATTAAGGAATCAGTCCTGTTTGCAACTGTACCAAAAACTGTAAAATACCTAAGAATAAACCTGACTAAAGAGGCGAAGGATTTGTACTCTGAAAATTATGAAACACTGATGGAAGAAATTAAAGACAACACAAAGAAATGTAAAGACATTCCATGCTCATGGATTAGAGGAAAAAATACTGTTAAGATGTCTATACTGCCCAAAGCAATCTGCACATTTAATGCAATCCCTATCAAAATACCAACAGCATTTTCACAGAGCTAGAACGAACAGTCCTAAAATTTGTATGGAACCACAAAGGACTCTGAATAGCCAAAGCAATTTTGAAAAAGAAAAGCAAAGCTGGAGACATCACAATTCTGGGTGTCAACATTTTATTACAAAGCTGTAGTAATCAAAACAGTATGGTACTGGCACAAAAAATAGACACACAGATCAATGGAACAGAATAGAAAAGCCAGAAATGAACCCACAATTATATGGTCAATTAATCTTCAACAAAGGAGGAAAAAATACGCAATGGGAAAAAGACTATCTGTTCAACAAATGGTGTTGGGAAAACTAGGCAGCTATATTCAAGTCCCAATATTTTATTATTAGATTCAGTGCTCATAAAAGTACTCTGTCCAGTTGCTCTTAAGTTTCTGAATACTTGCATTTAGTTTCTGTCCTTACTGTGGAGTGGTAGCAAAGAGTTTGCAGATCTGTCCATACTCTGACTCATTCTGTCCTGGACTTGTGTGTTACCATGTAAATACCATACCCTCTGATTCTGTGAAAAAGGACCTGATACACGTTCCCCTGAAAGTGCTGACATAGGCAAAATGTGATAGGACATCGAAGTCTGCTTTTTCAGAAAAGGGCTGTCGAAACTGCTTCTTGGTTGTAACATTTGAGCGCACTTGAAATTCTAAGCCATTTGTGACTTTAGTTTGTTATTCAAATTGCCCACTTAAAAGTATATTTAAATTAGTTCTCGTAAGGATCTTTGGTTGGAATGACTTTACAGTAAGGGTAGGGGGGAAATACACACATACACACACACGTGTGTGTGTATTTATATGGCATATATATGTGGTATATTATATGGTATATACACACACACATTACACATGTACAGTAAGAATAAATACATTGTTCATTCTTATCCCACCCCCCCCAATCTCTCACAAATGTACATGTGATAACACCATGTATGCTTGGCCCCTGGGAACAGAAGGTTTTTGGCTGCAGTTTAGTTTAGAACTTAGCTCATTTCAAGCCCAAGCCCCCAGGAAGGTTTTTGTATTGTTTCTGGTGTGTAATGAGAAGCAATTATGAATGTCTGTCCATTGCCTCAGCCAGCACTGAGAGGTTCATTGTACATGCAGTGTTACTCATCCCAGCACTGCTGGCAATAGTCAGTGATTGAAAGATTCTGAGAGTCACTTAAACGCCCATGAATAGATGACAGGTTAAATAAATTAAAGTGTATTCACACAATGGAATTGTTCATAACTGTATAAAACCCGAAGAAGCTCTTTATATACTGATACAGAATGAGCTCCAGAAATATTAAATGGAGAGAGAGAGACAGAAGAGGGAGGGTCATGGGGAGAGGGAGAGAGAAAGAGAAACAACACTCCGAATGGTATCCACTATACATTGTCAGCTGTGTACACAAAGGGAAGAGAGGTAAAGCGACAACAATGTGCTCACGTCTCTGCGAGCTTCACAGGAGCCTCTGGGGAAGGGCCCTGGTTGTCGGGGGCGTGGGAGTGGCATGGAATATTTTCACTGCATACTCCTTTGTACAGTTTGAATTTTATTCCATGTTAATGTATCACTGATTCAGAAAAAAGGAAGAGTAGTTGAAGTGACATAGTCCGTTGATAATTTAAAAAAAACAGCTCTGAGGCCATCAACATTAAAACTGTTGTGGGCTTGTGTCTCAGACCAGACAAGACTGTGTCCAAGACGATTGCTCCATTTCAGGGGAGATAATTATTTTTTTAAAAGACATTTAGCCCTGTTAGGAAATGATCGTGTGTTGAAATGGTGAAGATATAAATATGTAACACTTACTGAACTCTTGCTTGGTCCCTGGCACTATTATAATGGGTACCAGCTGCTTCGTGCGTACCATCTTCTTTAAACTCACATGCATTTTGGTAGAAGTACTCTGGTTTCTACTTTCAGAAACTGAACAAGGTGAAGGACTTAGCTAAGGTCAAGGTTATGTATGAGTAAGAGCCGGGATTGAGTCCCAGAAGTAGGATGGCAGAGCCCTGCCCCTCCTGACCAGGATACTATGGAGAGCTTGTTAATAGAAACTGTAAAAAGTCATGACAGCCATTAGTTCTCAAGTTCAGCCACGAAATTCTGGGAGAGTACCCAAGTATTGTGCAAAACAGAACACAACACAGCATTTTTTTTGTGTCTTAGGTCTGTAGTAGATGACATTCCATATTGAAAAGACGACTCAATGCCATATTGTCCTTGCTCAAAATAAGTAAACCACAAAAATATCAGAACAAACTAGCTGGTTTCCAAAAGGAGAATGTTTAGACTGAATGGATAACCTTTAGTCCTACTGATACTGTGTCTCACATCTTGTAAGAGCCCACAGTATTCTGATGAAATGCCTATTACGTGTGCCAGACACCACACGTAAGGAAAGGGTATGCTTAATCTCGACCTCAGTTAAGTACGATGGGAATGACTGTAACTGGGTAAATATTTTTTTTCCCACTGGGCATGTTAGAAGTATGTGAATTATAAAGTAAAACCTCACAGGGTTCCAATAGGAGGTATCCATAGAGTTAGAGAAGCCATCCTTTCTTTGATTGACGGATACTATGAATTGTTGTTATAGTGTCTGTTCTGCATAATCTTCTATTTATACATAATTTTCTGCATAAAATGAGTGAAAAGAATATAATACCATTTCTTTCCTATCCTCTGTGCCAAGCTCACATGCCTCATTAGTTCAGTGTTGAAGTGAGGGATTGGGGTAGTAGGTTCAAACCCTTTAATCCACTGATAACACTGCCCCTTACACATTTCTGAACATACTGCTAAGAAGGAAGGAGGGAGAGGAGGGAGGATGGAGGATTGAGAATATTTTTAAGATGGGCATAATAAGAATTTTAACTGCAACTGAATATTCCTTCATATTTTTTGCTTAACTGAACTGAACTTAACTATATATATATATATATATATATATACACACATTTTTTTTTTTTCCATTATTGGTGGATTGTGAACTTCACAAAAAATAAATATTCCTAATGGGGGGAAAACCCTAAGTTTTAGCTAATATTAGTTCTGTGAAACTTAACATTTTAAGTGTCTCAGAAGAAAAAAAAAAATCAGTTGTAAATACCTTCATGAGGTAGACCACCCTTTATTCTTTTTTTTTTTTTTTTTTTTTTGGTGGGATGCAGAGTGAATGACCCCAGATTCCTATTCCCTGCTGTGCCCATATTATATGACCCCTCCCCTCACGTGCAGGTAGGACCTGTGAATATGACAGGGTATCACTCCCATGATTATATAAGACATTATGTAAGACACTCTCTCCTAGCAGACTAGAGAGAGATTCTCCTCCTAGTTTTGAAGACATGAGCTGTCATCTGGGGCCCTTGGCTAGAACCTGAGGAGCTAACCCAGAGGTGCTGAGAGCAGCAAAAAGCAATGGGGACTTCAGTCCTACAACCATAAGGAACCAAATTCTACCAACTTGCATGGGCCTGAATGAGAGCCCTGAGCCTCAGGTGAGAGACCACAGTCTTGGCTGACAGCCTGACTGTGACCCCGAGCAGAGAACACTTAACCCGTGTCGACTCTTGGCCTGTGAAGACTGAAAGGAGATCTGTTTGTATTATTTTAAACTAAACTTGTGATAATTTGCTATGCAGCAAAAGAAAACTAATGGTTTTAAAATGTATGTGTCCTTTGATTTTTTTACCTTTTACGAAATTGCCCAGGGTGGTAGTTTAATATCAGTGGAAGGAATTGCCTTCCTGACCCTCTAGAGCCCACATTATCCCACACTTTTGTGAGCGAGGCATTTGCTCCAAGTTTCTGCTTTCTGAGTCACAGACGTTTACCTCTTAGAGCAGAGAAATAGAAGTGACCCATTTGGGGTGGGAATTCGTTCCAAAAATAGGTAACACAACTTTACCCATCATCTTAAACACAGCCCAGCAGTAGAACAGTGCCTTCATACTTGTCACGGCAGAATTTGTTCTTGGTGTCGATCTGAACAATGAAGGAATTTCTGGGAAGGGAGATGATGCCTTGGTGGGCCCAGAAAATGGCCCTGCCTCTGGCATGGCAACTCTGAGGAGTGCTCCCTCCTGGCTTGGTGAGGTGGGGCGATTAAAACCAAAGTCAGCTGAGATGTGACGTGCGACTTTGCTCTAGTGGCCGGCACTCTCAGTGTTCCTTAGTGACCCAGACACCATTGTTATGAAGCTTAAGTAAATTTTATGCCCCTGTACAGGGATAGTTTGAGGCTACACTGAGGACTGTGCTCTTTGGTGCTACATGATCAAGGTAACCATTTTTCTGATTTCTGTCTGCAAAGGCAGTCATGCCTGTGTTTGAACTTTAGACCCATGGAATGTCCCATCCCTTTTCTGGTCTAACTTCCTTCCTGCACAGTAGGTCTCTGATACTCATCTGCGGTGTTTTCTGTGGCTGCTGTTCATGTGTTCTGTTATGATGTATTATTATTCTGTTGTCCAAATAAATGACTGTTTACACATTATGCTTCCAATGGACATTTGGGTAGTTTGCTGGGTTTTTTTGTGGGAGTACTTTGAATAGTGCTGCCATGAAGGGGTTTGAGTATGCCTTTTAGGGAAGGCCCATATGCATTTCCCTGGTGCTGAGGTCAGCAGACTGCTTCTGTAAAGAGCTAGGTGGTGAGGAGTTCCCTCTCTGCGGACCATACTGCCTGTGTCACACGTCCTCCCATGTGCTGCTGGAGTGGAAAGCAGGCATGGACTCTAGTAAAGGAACGAGCATGGGAATGTGTATTTCTTTAAGATTTTTGTTTATTTATTTGACAGAGATCACAAGTAGGCAGAGAGGTGTAGGTAGGGGTGGGGCGGGGGATGCAGATGCAGGCTCCCTGCTGAGCAGAGAGACCGGGTTTGATCCCAGGACTCTGGGATCATGACCTGAGCTGAAGGCAGAGGCTTTAACCCACTGAGCCACCCAGGTGCCCCAGGAATGTGTATTTCAATCAAACTTTGCTGACAGACATCGAAATTTGAATTTCATACAGTTTTCTTATGTCATGAAATACAAAAAAATTTTTTTTTAACCCATCTCTAAAAATGTAAAACTCATTCCCAGCACACATCTGCGTATGAAACCAGGCAGCTGGCCTGATTTGGCCTTTGGCTGGCATTGGCTAACCCCTGCCACAGGGCATGGACCCTCCACCCCGACCCGATCCCCCCCTCCCCACCCCCTACCCCCCTGCCCGTGTGTGTGGCAGGGGAGAATGCTGGGTCACGTGGTGTAGCTCTTTCCCAGCCCAACTCTAGAGGATCCTGCCTGTTTCCCATAGTGATGGTAGCCGTGTACTTAGAACATGCAAGTGGTTGTTTCTTTCTTCTTCTTTTTTTTTTTAAATGAATGAAGCACGTGGATTTTAGAGTTTGGATTTTGTGATGGCTCAGGAAAGAGTTGTTCTTTACTTTTGAGTCCTGATTGGCTATCATTTTGAGAAGTTAGATGTTGAGATAAGCAGCTGGCACTGCACTTATTAACGGAAATAATTGGAGTGTGTAATTGGAAAGTGTTGCATGTGTATCTTTGACTTCGTTTACTGCTTTACTATTAGCAGACCAGATCAGGAAACAATCTAATTTTTATTTTGAATTTCATATTTCCTTGAACAATTCTGTAACCTTAGCCACACATGCTTTACTTGTAAAAAGCTTTCAAATGTAATTTCTCTTCTTCAAATGGATTACATTTCGTATTTTAATAAACTATTGGGGCCATGTGCAGTCAGCATTCACAATTGCATTTGGGTTTCTGAAAGCCCTCCACTTGCATAAGTTGAGTGAATGTGTCCTTTTGATTTACTGGGCAGTTTATCTTGCTAAAGTTATTAATAATGTTTCAAAGTGTAATGTATCACTTACAGGAATACTTGTGTAAAATATTGTTGGCCATAAGAGTATTTATACAACAAAGACATACATTTATATTCCTTCTAAATTGATTGGGGGAGGAGAAGCTGGTCTTTTGGGATTGGTGCTCGTGTAACGTGTTGTGATGTAAATTTGCAAAGGGACAGGATTTGAGTGGCAGACCTTTTGAAGAGGATTAACTCCTTGGGTTCCTACAGGATAGTTTATATCGTCATTTGTGGAATATCAGAGTCCCATCCCTCTGTGCTGCGCTCTCCTTGCTTTTCCTTAACTTTACTGCACAGCCAGGGCAGAAACTCACCTCAGACTGATGTGTGCTTTTGCCAAGCCCTCACTACTTACGGTGTGAGCAGTTTTCTGAGCAGTCTGGTTCATTAGACTGATTTGCTTTTAGTGCTTGGGGGTAGATATAGGTTAATACAAGAAAAGTGGTCATACTCTCTCTTTTCTGTAAAAAGCAAGTTTTATTACTAAGTAGGAGACAGAATGAGCCTGTTCATTTGGGGGTTTGGTCTTTACTGACTCACCAGTGTGTCTGCACCTTCCAGAAAGAAGCTGTGAGCAGCCAGTAGCGTGTCCCCTGCCTTTAACTTTCCCTCCATCTCTTTCTCCTCCTCCCTGTCTCCTCCTTTCCTTTTTCTAAGTCTCCTTCTGG
This sequence comes from Enhydra lutris kenyoni, assembly GCF_002288905.1. Classification (NCBI taxonomy): domain Eukaryota; kingdom Metazoa; phylum Chordata; class Mammalia; order Carnivora; family Mustelidae; genus Enhydra; species Enhydra lutris. The sequence goes on along the minus strand of NW_019154090.1, from coordinate 41,352,744 downwards.
TTAATGATAGGCTCAAGTGGCTAAGAAAGGACTGAAATCGACACGGAGTCCAGGAATTAAACCCCTCCCTCCTTCTCCCCACCCCCCGATATGTTCTTCCATTTTTATGTGAAAGAGGGGTAAAAAAGAAGCTTGCAAAACAAGGTGAACCTTAATATTTATTCCCTGCTTCATTAAGGTCTGGGAATCTAGATACCTTCTATGAGTTCCCACATAGAGTTTTGCATTTTATTTCCATAATTGTGTTCCTGATGCCTATGGAGGGTGGTAGATTTTTATTGAAAGCATTAATAGGTTTTTCAGGCATGATTTCTGCTAATAAAGGTTGGCTAAAAGTCCCTTTGGCTTCCAGACACCTGCAGATTTTCCTTATCTGTGTACCCTCTGTTTTACCGAGATATAATTGACATACAGCATTGTATTAGTTTTGGTGTAGAACGTGATGAACTGATATATGTTTCTATTGCAAAATGATTATCACAGTAAGTTTAGTGAACATTCATCACCTCACATAGTTACAAATTTTTTTTTTCTTGTGATGAGAACTTTTAAGGTTTACTCTCTCATTAACTTTTAAGTTATATGATATAGATGTTAACTTTAGTCACCAAGTTATACGTTACATTCTCATAACGTATTTATCTTCTAACTGGAAGTTTGTATCTTTTGACAACCTTCATTCATTCTACCTCCTGCCCTCACTGCCCCCACTTCTGGCAGCCACCAGTCTGTCTGTGTAATCTACGAGTTTGACTTTTTTAGATTCCACATACAGATGAGCTCATACAGTGTTTGTCTTCATCTGTCTGAGTTATTTCACTTAGCATAATGCCCTCAAGGCCCATTTGTGTTGTTTGCAAATGCAGGGTTTCTTCCTTTTTAATGACTGGATAATATTCAATTATGTATATATAAATGTGTGTATGTGTGTGTGTGTGTGTGTACACGTACATACCACGTTTCTTTATCCATTCATCTACTGATGGGCGCTTAGGTTGTTTCCCTGTCTTGGCTGTTAGAAATAATGCTGTAATGAACATACGGGTGCAGCTATCCTTTCAAGATCCTGTTTTCATTTCCTTCAAGTATATACAGAGAGGTGGAATTGCTGGATCATATAGCTGTTGTATTTTTAATTTCTGAGGAACCTGTGTATTGTTTCCCATACCGCCTGCACCAGTTTACACTTCCATAAACAGTGCACAAGTGTTCCCTCTTCTCCACATCCTCACCAACACTTGTCATTTCTTGTCTTTTTGATGATGGCTCTTCTGATGAGTGTGAGGTGATCGCCCATTGTGATTTTGATTGGCATTTCCCTGATGATGAGTGATGTTGACATCTTTTCATGTGTCTGTTGGCCATCTGTATGTTTTCTTTGGAGAAATATTTACTTTGTTCCTCTGTTCATTTTTTTTTATTCAGATATTTGGTATTACTGTTATTGTTGTTGGTGGGTTGTTATCACATTCTTTCCATTTTTTGGATATTAACCCCTTATAAGGTTTGCCTTATTTTCTCCCAGCCTATAGCTTGCATTTTCATTTTGTTGACGGTTTCTTCTGCTGTGCAGAAACCTTTTAATTTGATGTAGTCCCACTTGTTTGTTTGTTTTGCTTTCATTGTCTTTGTTTGGTGTCCAAACCCCAAAAGAAATAAAAAAACAAACAATCATTGCCAAAACTTGAGGAGCTTACTACCCTGTATGTACTCTTCTAGGAGTTTTATGGTTTCCGATCTTACATTCAATCCTTTAATCCATTTTGGGGTTGATTTGTGTATATGGTGTGAGGTATTGGTCCAGTTTCATTCTTTTGCATGTGGCTGTCCAGTTTCCCAGCACCATTTATGGAAGAGACTATACTTTGCCCCATTGTATATTCTTGTATGGGTGAGTTTATTTCTGGCCAGTTTTGTTCCATTGATTTAGGTGTCTTGTTTTTTCCCTTAAGATTTTATTTATCCATTTATTTTTTGAAAGAGAGAGAGAGCACATGAGCATACGAATAGGAGGGGAGGCAGAGGGGGAAGGAGAGTGAGAGGGAAAGAATCTCAGGCGGACTGTGTATTGAACACGGAGCCTGACAGAGGGCTCAAGCCTATGGTTCCGAGATCATGCACGACCTGAGCCAAAGCCAAGGGTGGATGCTCAACCAAGTGAGCCACCCAGGGGCACCATATGGATCTATTTTTATGCCAATAACCATACTGTTTTGCTTACTATAACTTTGTAATATATAGCTTGATATCAGGAAGTATGATGCCTCTAGCTTTGTTATTTCTCAAGATTGCTTAGGATTTTTAAGGGCTTTTGTGGTTTTATGCAAATTTTAGGGTTCTATTTCTATGAAAAATGACACTGGATTTTGATAGGAAATGCACTGAATTTGTATATCACTTTGGGTGTGGTGGACATTTTAACAATATTAATTCTTCCAGTCCATGAGCTTGGAATATTTTTCCATTTATTTGTATTGTCTTTGGTTTCTTTCATCAGTGTCTTACACTTTTCAGTGTATGGGTCTTTTACCTCCTTGGTTAAATTTATTCCTAGGGTTGTTTTCATTCATATATATATATATATATATATATATATATATATATATATATATATGTATGTATTGTTTTCTTAGTCTCCCTTTCTGTGGTTACTAGTTTATATACATGCGACCAATTTTTATGTATTGATTTTGCATCCCGGAGTTTTGCCAAATTTGTTTATTAGTTCTAACAGTTTTTTGGTTATGTCTTTAAGGTTGTCTATGTATTATCATGTCCTCTGCAAATAGAGGCAGTTTTATTTCTTCTTTTCTAATTTGAACACTTTTTATTTCTTTTCTTACCTAATTTCTCTGGTTATGACTTCCACTACTATGCTGAATAAAAGTGACAAGAATAGGTGTCCTTGTCTTGTTCCTTATCTTAGAGTAACAACTTTTAGTTTTTCACCATTGAGTATGATATTAGCTCTGGGCAGATTTTCCTTATTGAAAACATTTGGAGGTATAGTGTCTGGGCTTTCATTTTTGGATGATGAAATTTTGTCATTTAGAGTTCCATTTTCAGAATATTATATAATGTACAATAAAAATACAATAAGATTATAGCCTTGGAGATATACTTAAGATTAAGTAAAATATGTTTTAAGTAAATTGAGATACATTATGTTTTAAAAATTTTACATGAAAATATGTCCCTTTATTATTTAAAACATTTTTATTATATGTATTATTTTGATTATAAGTGTGTTTATTATGGAAAATTTGTAACGTAGATGCACCAGGATGGCTCAGTCAGTTAAGTGTCTGACTCATGATTTCAGCTCAGGTCATGATCTCAGGATCCTAAGATGATCTACGCACTGGACTCTGCACTGGGCATGGAGCCTGCTTAAGATTCTCTCTCTCTCTCTCCCTCCCCCCCTCTAAAAGTTAATTAAAAAAAAAAACAAAGATTTGTAATGTAAAGGGTATAAAGAAAAAAAAGAATACCCAGAGATAATCTCTGTTCCTGTTTTGCAGTAGTGTATGAGATGTGGGTCAGGTCCAGGCTCTCCTTGTCTTTTCTCTCTTTCTTATATTTATTTATTGTATTTATTGTATTTATTATATATTCTATATAGGTATATGACATAACACACACACACACACACACACACACACACACACACACACACCCCTTGCTACAGACGGAGTTATTTACTTCCAAAATCTGTATGTTGAGGTCCTAATCCCCAATGCAACTATATTTGGAAATAGGGCCTTTGGAGGGTTATTAAGGTCATAAAGTTGGGGTCCTAATCCAGTAAGACTGGTGGCCTTACAATGAAAGGATGAAAGATAAATCTCTCTCCAGCATTGCTTGCAAGCTCAAAGGAAAGGCCATGGGATGGGGGTGCTTGGGTGGCTCACTTGGTTAAGCATTTGCCTTTGGCTCAATCCTGGGATGGAGCACCAGGCGGAGCCTGCTTCTCTCTCTCCTCCCCATTTGTGCTCTCTCTCACTATCTCTGTTTCTCTCAAATAAATAAAAAAGAACCTTAATTAAAAAAAAAAAAAAAAAAGGAAACACCATGGGAGCACACAGGGAGATGGTGGCATCCTTCAAGCCAAGAGCAGAGGCCTCAGAATAAAACCTGCCTTGCTGGGACCTTGATTGTGGACTTCTCAGCCTCCTGAACAGTGAGAAATAAATTTCTGAAGTTTAAGCTACTCAGTCTTTGGTATTTTGTTACAGCAGCCCAAGATGACTAACAGACACACAGACATACATGAGTCTTGTATATACAGAGACACACATATTTTAAACAGAAATCGAGGTCATTTTCCATGTAATCTAGTGGAGTTTTTTTTTTTTCTAATTACAATTAGCATGAATTACGCTGTGATACAGTTATATTTTTTCTCATATATGCCACATGCTTTTCCATATTAAATCATCTGAGACTAGGTTTAAGTTCTTGTGTTGTGAATTAAAGCTTCATTTTGTTTTAAACATGGCCATTATATAGTAATACCTCTGAGCCTGTTGAGATGTGAGACATCTTTTTCTTTTTTGTTCATTTGCTATAGACTTGGAAGACATAACTGAGATTACTTAAATGATCAGTACTGCAGAAGTGGACAGTCACAAGTTCAGGTTTAAGACATGGGGTTTTCGAGGGTTGATGGGGGGAGGGGGGTTGGGAGGGGGGGTGGGGTTATGGACATTGGGGAGGGTATGTGCTATGGTGAGTGCTGTGAAGTGTGTAAACCTGGCGATTCACAGACCTGTACCCCTGGGGATAAAAATATATGTTTAAAAAATAATAAAATTTAAATTAAAAAAAAAAAAAGACATGGGGTTTTCTGTGCAGGCTCTAGAGGACTGTGTGAAGAGGTATGCAGCCTGCATTTTGGAGAACCTCTGTTCTGAGTTTAGCTATGGTTTTAGCAAACGATGCAATCTCAGGATTCAGTTTGTTTGTTTGTTTGTTTTTTGTTTTTGTTTTTAATCTCTGAACAACCTGGTGGGGCTTGGTAGTAGCAGCTGCTTCACAGAGATGTTCTGAAGTTCAGACAGGCAGCTCTGAATGTGCCTTTCCTCTGTGACATTGCTGGGTTTTCCTTCCTGGTTCTGGACCTTTCCAGACTACTAGTCTGCAGGATAACTCTGTGCTGGGTCAGGCAGGAATCACCATGTGACTCCGGCTTTTGCTTTTGTGAAGTGGATCTGGTGATACTTGAAGGCTCCCTTGAAGAAATGGTGTCAAATTAATTCATTACAGTAGTCCCCGTTATCTATACTTTCATTTTTCACAGTTTCTATTACCATCAACCATGATCCAGAAGTAGGGCGTCCTTCTTCTGATGTACCATTAGAAGGTCAGTAGCTGCCTAACCTAACGTCACAGCGCCTGCGCCATTTGCCTCACTGCATCTCATCACACGGGCATGTTATTATCTCACATCATCACGAGAAGGGTGAATGCAGTACAGTAAGATATTTTGAGAAAGCCCACATTCATATAACTTTTACTACAGCATGTTATAATTATTGTTTTATTATTGTTGTTAACTCTTACCGTGCCTATTTCATAAATTAAACTGTATCACAGTTGCAGGCGTATAGGGAAAAACATAGTATACATAGGGTTTGGTATCATCTGCAGTTCCAGGCGTCCACAGGGGTCTTGGAACGCATCCACTGCAGATGCGGAGGGGACTACCTTACATCGCCCAAAGGGAGAAAGCAAGCTCTGTTATCACGATGTTGGTAGAGAGGCCCGTCAGTTTTCTGTGGCACTGCGTGTCATTTACCTGCCTGCTGAGCTGAGTTACTAAGTGGAACTCTGGAGGAAGCAAACGCAATACAGGACTAAACCCTCAAGCCTGTCAGTGTCCAGCTGGGGCCAGTGGAGTTGAATTTTGCTACAGCTCGGGAAGTCTATGTAAATTCCTCATGGGCAATGAATTTTTTTTGGAATAAATATTACCCAGAATAACTCTGTCCATGTACCAAGACCTTGAAATTTTGGGGTTAAACAGACATGCTAGTTGTGAATTTCAGGGTTTTTGTTTGCCTTTTTTGGATAATGCTAATTATTTAAGCTAGTGGAGGGTAGCAAAGATATGGATGTTAATGGTAGTGCTACTCTCTGTAATACTGATAAGTACAGATAGATAAGTCTGCTTAAAGATAAATAGATTGATACATAGATATAGCTATTATATGTTTCTATAATAGATATATCTTTACATTATAACATTGATAGAGATCCAGATCTAGAGACAGCAAAATAGAGGTATAGATAACATCTAAAAGGGTGTCTGTTTTACTCACTCATTTATCCCCAGCAGAGACTAGTACCTGGCAACTAGCAGTTCATTAAATATTAGTCGAATGAGTTGCAGAAGCAGCCAGCTGGAGGGTGAGGGTCAATAAATGGTAGCACTTGATAAATCCTCAAAGTGCAACCAGAGCAGAGGTGTCAGTCATATGGGGGAATATAGAAAGTTATGGCACAATCCTGGATATGAAATACCTGGGAGCTTAAAAAATACCCATGCCTGGGCCTGCATCTGAGATGCTCATCTAAAGGGACCAGTACGGGGCACAGGCATGGTGCTTTTAAAAAACTCCTTGGGTGATTTCTTAGTCTAGCAACAAGATGCAGATCTTAACATCACTAGTCTGTATTTGACAGAGATCTGCGTGATTAGGCTAGTTAACTGTAGTCATTGCAGGGGAAGGTGTTCACTGCGGACCTGAGTAGGCTGTAAGTGTTTCCCAGGGTAAGGGGAGAGATGGGTTAAGAGTCAGATAGAGGAAGAGACTTCAGGGTTCTCCCAAGCAGACATTACGGAGCAAAGTCTGGGAGGTGGGTATGAGTGTGACATTTCCTGTTGGTAAGAAACAAGAGTATGCCAGCTCTCCAAGACCAAAGCTTAAGGCAGATGTCAGAGTGAAGCTTTCTAGGTTATAACATCCCATTTAATGCGACCCTTTCATTTAGCTTTCTAACCTGTGTTCAAGTTCGTGTTATAGGAAATGCCCTTGTAGAACCTTCTAGTGAACCCTCCTGAGTATTTTGGGCTTCCATTTAGGTCAAATATACTAAAGTACTTGAGATCACAAGATCCTGCTCTACTTAAAAAGTCTAGTTAAATATTAATGTGGGGAAATTTGCTCTTGCATATTTTCACACGTAATTTCTTTAATTGGTATTATGCATTTTGCATAATTTAAATACCAACATCTGGGTGATTTGCTCAGCCAGCAGAGGACTGTTTCCTCAGAAAGATCAACACAGCACCATCTCTGAACTGCCTGCCAAGAGTTAGCTGTTTGGCGTTTAAATAAAGAATGTTTTCTGCAGTGCAAAGTGTAGTGGAAATTGAACTGCCCCAAGAGTTTCTGTTCATTAAAAGCACAATATTAATTCTCTTTACTGTTAGGGGCTGACTGCCAGTAAGGCCAGAAAGTTTAGGTTTGTTAGCACCATTGGGTAGGTCGTGGCCAGATTCTGCTCTTCCCGTTTCTGCCCTGGTGAGTCTAGGACTGTTCACCATCTGTTCTAAATGTGTTTCTTTTGACTACAGGTACTTTCATGTGGATTGTTTCAAAGTCCTGGAGGAAGCAAGCCTTCTCATTCCTACCTTAACTTTTATGATGTAATAGAGGCCAGTCTGCTATCAACATCATGATGTTTAGTAGACATGTGTTGCACACTTCTTAAATTACGATGATAGTCTTTTAGAATCAGACCTTCACATTTAAGCAAGATTCCCTTATAAGCTTGACTTATTCTGGCCATTTTTTTTTGCATATTTTTATACATTATTTCATTGAATTTTAAAGACAATTTTATGAGGATTATTATCCCCTTTGATATATGAGAAGACCAAAGGCTTAATATACTAGATCAGTGGTTTTCAAAATGTTGAGTATGTACCTTTTTTTTTTTTTTTTTTTTTTAAAAATTCTGGCCATTTTAAGTATTCTTTTGATGTTTGAGAGCTCCTTTTGCCTAGCAAGGAGCATTAAAAAAAAAGGACTGGTTAGAGACTGTCTTAGCCCCAAGATCAGAGATCATGATACTGTTAAGTAGTTTGGCTCTCATGGACCCCATTCTGATCTCTCTTTCTTTGGGGATGACTTACTGTCCTAGATCCACTGTTGCTTTCTGGAAGGGTAGATGCACAGGAAATGTAATTTGGGGGGACTTGAGTGCTCTGAAAATAGTAAGCCAGATAGAGTGGTATAGTATGGGCCTGGAAGTAGGGGAATGGGGTTGAGTAGGGCATAAGCTTTATCTGAGTGGGGATCTTCTCCACCTGACTCACTGGTGTCTTGCTTTTGAGACAGCAGGCAGCATGTGTGATAAGAGCAGATTGAAGGAGGGGAGCAAGACATAAAGATGTCAGGGGAGAACTTCCCAGGCAGAGAGAACAGCAGGTCCAGAGGCCCTGCAGTGGGAATGAGGAGACCATTATGGTTGGAGCATTGTTCATCAAGTGCAGAGTGGAGGGGGATGTGGTTGGACAGGTGCATAGGGACCAGATGAAGTGAGATGTGGGGATTATTTTATTTTAAATTCTTGGGAAACCATTATAGGGTTTTATTCCCAACTTCTTGAAGTTTTGAAAAGGTGGCTGTCATATGCAGAATAGATTGTAGGGTGGCAAGAGAGGAAACAGAAGGACCAATTGGAGGACGTCAGAGACTCCAGGCGGGATATGGTGTCTGTCAGACCAGATCAGTAGTAGCAGTGGAGATGGAAAATTGTGGATGATTCAGATTTTTTTTGTGCAGGTAGAGTTGATGGACCAGTGATGGTCTAATTAGGAGATTTGAGGCAAAGAGAAGGACCAAGGGTGGCTTCTAGCCTAACCCACTTGATTCTTTCTTTCCTTTTCAAGCCATAGATTCCTAATTCTGCCTTCCCACCTGAACCTCATCCTTCCGGGAACTTCGTTCTGATTAAGGCTGATTGCCAGTGCTGCCTTGATTCTAGTCCATGGTATCTGCCAGACCTTTTCAGTTATAGTAGATTTCCAGTCCTTCATTAACTTCTGCAGACTATTTTTTTTTTCCTATGCACACACACATGTGTGTGTGTAAATCAGATTTTGGTTCAAAGAGCATAATTAGTAGAGCTCTCATAAGAAGGATTACATGTTACCAATAGCTTTGTAGGATCATAGAACATGCTGTTAACCAGCAAATATTATTTTTATCCACTTTTCTCTCATATGCTCTCTGGGAACACAGCAAAAGTAAAAAGTTATTTACTGGAGGAATGTGAAGATTCTTCCCCCTTTTCATCAGAGCTTACTCAGGTTGCATGAACAGAGCGTAAAGGAAGACAGGATGATAGTTGAGGCAGTTGACAAGTATAACTTCATTGATTTCCTGGTAATCTTGGCAGCTGCTCCCTTTCTCTGTTAGATGGACAGATTTCTTTCTATGTGTGGAAGAATGTATAAGAAAGAGTAGCTTCTGGTGAATGTCAGCTTGTGGTGTACTTTCAGGATTTCAGAGCTAATTAATTTGTGTTGCCAATGACTATTTATCATTTTTACATTATACCAGAAGCATGTAAATTACTTGCGAACACTTGCCAGTCAAATTGGTGAGTGATTTTTAACTCAAGTCACCAATATCCACTTGCTGAGCTGTCTGCAAAGTCTTACTAGTAAATGTCAGGATTTTTTTTTTTCCTGGCAATAAAAATCTTTGGGATATTTATCAGATTTTTGCAGCTCTTGCAAACTCTCCAGTTTCCTTATTTCTCATTAAGAGAATATGTGAAAAGGTTGAGAAGGATGTCTTAAGGTCAGTCCATCTAAACTGATTGTTATGGAGTGCGTCTGCCCCTACAGTGTCAACCAAGCTGTCCCTTCCTTTCTGATCCTGCTTCCCTTTTTTCCTCTCTCTTCCTACATCCTTAACAGATTCATCTTCTGAAGTATCAACCAGTTCCTGTTTTCAAAATTCTCCATGGCTTCCCAGTTTCTGAATCAAATAATGACCCATCTGCCTGGTTTTCCAGTCCATTTTTTCCCCAGGCTTAGCTGTTAAACTGGATTTCCAGGGGGTCCCTTGTATAGATACCCATGTTTTCTGCTTCCATGCCCTTATTCAAGAAGTCCCCCAAACCTGGAGTACCCCTATTTCCTTCCTTTTTATAGCCTGCCGAAATCCTAGTCTTTAAAGAGGCGTTTGAAGATGACATCACAGTTTCAAAGATAGGAGGAAATCATAAAAAGCAAAGCAAGCATCCCATGCTGTTACAGAAATACTGCTGTGCCTCCTAATGGGAAGCAGATGACAAAGTCATGAGCTGGCTGCCGAGGAAAAGGGAAGGTTGTAACGGAGTGTGTTCCTAAGCCTGTACATGAGAAGCTGAATCAGTGAGGGCTCAGAAAACCCTCCCTGAAACCCTCCAACCTAGGGACATAGCAACTGATTTTCCTCCCCTTTTGAGGGACCACAGTAGTGGCTGATGGTGGCAACTGGGAGGATGTGAAGAGCAGAACTGATTCTCTTTGTAAGTGAAGACCTGGTGAAACAATGAGTCTGAGAGCAGTCTTCCCTGTAGGAGTGGGCCCTCTTGTCAAGCGGGAGGAAAGAACTCAGTAGAGGCTATTTCATGACCTTTGTTGAAAAAAGGCAGAGCCCTGGCATTCAGACAGAGCCTTTAGGGTTGAGATGTGGCTGTCTGTCATTACATCTGGCTAGAGAAAAGTGTATAGAATGCAGACGACTTCGTTTTCGAACTTGACAAGATCACAGGTATGGTGGGATGAGAGTCAAGGAGTTTCCCATTCATGTGTTAGAGCATACAGATTTTCTGGATACTTAAGCATACACAAGTTGTGAGAAAAAAGTAGGGTAATTATAAAAACATGATTGCAGTGAGGGATAGGTAGAAAGATGGACAGACAGCAAAAAGGAAGAAACGGAATGTAGCATGCAAAGGACAAAGATCCAGATCTAGATGAAAACATATCTCAAGGGGTAGAATGGCATTCTTTACAATTGTTTCATTCTGTGGAACAAGTTAGTGAGAAATGTGAAGTCAATAAACAGAAAAGATGATAATAAAAAGCAGAATGAGATGAGGGGGGGAAGGGAGATTGCAGACCTAGAGAAAGATTTTGAGGTCCAAAACAACATCGAGTACAGGACTAATAAATAAAATTAGAAATACCAAGGGAAAGAATAGATGCCATTGAAATCAAATTACTGAAAGAATAAAGGCTTAATAATCTCAGTGAACCCAAATGAAATAATCAAGATATTAAGTACTGAGAAGCTAAAAGATAAAGAAGACAAAGACAGTGTAATATGAGGATAATTGGCATCCCTGAAATAGGCAGTCAGCAAATGAAACAAAATGCAGTAGAAAACAAGGCAATTTTCCTGAAATGAAAAAATAAACAAAAGAACTGGGTCTGCAGATTAGTATCAGATTACAAGAAAATTTGGAGTACAGAAGGTTCAATACTGAGATCTATCCTCATTAAGCTATTGAATTTCAGAGATAAAGGAAAAGTTCTTCAGATCCCCTGGGCAGAAAACCAGATTGTCTGCCATGGACTAAAAGTCCGTCTAACTTTCTGTTTCCTCAGAGCAGTGTTCAGTTTCTGAAGATAGTGGAGACATATGTTCAGCATTCTGAGAGAAAAGAAGTATGACACAACTGTGGCCCAGACTGACAATAGCTAAGATGTCATTTAGGTGTGAGGGCAGGAGGCAGGTATTTCCAAACATGTACAAACTTGACTAACAGTGCTTAAAATCAAAACACATTTGATGAATATATACACGCCATGCTCATGAACCTCTAAATATGCTTTATGACATTTTAACTTAGAAGGATATTTTAGGAAATATCTCTTGTAGTGAAGGCACATTTGGTTGAAATTCAACAAATACTTCAGTTTCTTTTCCTTTTATTAAGTTCATATAAAATGGTATGCAGTTTTCTTAAATGAGAAAGTAGCTTTGCTAGAAGATCATTTTATTTTTTATTAGTCTTCCTGTTTGCCTGACTTCCTCCCTCCTTTTCACACCCACAGTGGGCATGTGCTCTAGGGGGATCGTGCCATTCCCTCTCATCTTCTGCTACATGTTGTAGTCAAGTTGGCAGAAATTAAGTGCACTTTATATGTGAGTCAACTCTACAGAATTCCACTAGTTAGTGAAACATGTAATTCTCCATAGACTACCTTTCCACAAAAAGATTCTGACATGTAATTTTTGACTTATCAAAAAAAAGCATTCCACTTAAAATCACTGCCTCCCCAGTGCCTCTCCATGCCAGATAATCAGCACTTACTGAGTGACTGCTGTTTGCCCGGTGCAGCTGGGTTCACCTCACATATCACGGTCAGTATGAGGAAACACAGTTTCTGCTCTTGGGGAGTTCTTCATTTCAGTGGGGCAAACGCGTTCCCAGTTTCCCAAGTAAGATCCAGCTCTCAGGTAGGCTTCTCAAAAGGGAAAAATTGGTTTTTGTTGTTGATAAGTTTTTGTGGTGTTTTTCAGTTATTCATGTATTCAAGAAAGCTGTTGCCTTGTGTCAGAAAGTGCTAGACACTGAGGATATGGTTGTGATTAAGAGGCGTAGAATCTCTGCTCAATCTGATAAACAAGTATGGTGGTTATGTGGGGTGCTCCCAGTGTGCCAAGCCCTTGTGTGGGCTTCCCCCCTGGAATCTGGGCAGCCCTGCCTGCAACTCACCTGAACCACTGGAATGTGCCAGAAGTGATACAGTGAGCGTCACAGCACTGGACACATGTTTCAGGTTCAGAAACCGAAGAAAAACATACTGAACATATTATTTACAAATGTCACAAACGCAATGTTTAAAATAAGTTGATGCTGTGTTTTGACACTTTAGTCAGGCTGTAGTTTCCTTTTTATACAGATAGTGATTGCCAAAAGCTTTGTTTCAATACAAAATATGTGCAGATATAGTATAATATAATATAATATAAATATATATATGTTACCACTTTCTTTGGGACCCAGTGAACCTAGCATTGGGGGAGGGTTGGCCAATTCTGCTATGTTAAATATTCCATCTTATCAAAGAGGTGTTTCATAAATTATGTATAACAGTAGATGCCACTTAATAAATATTTTATATGTGATAGATATTTTTGTCTGAAATTACTTTTTCACTTGAGCAATGATTTAAACCCTTGTTTTTAGTTTTATGAGGTGACACTTTTATAATATCGTGTAGTGAATGCAGCTTGAATGTCATAGAGCTTTAGTGCAGCATTAATCATAAATTCATCTGTCCCCACTCCCAATCCTGGAAAACTTTCTCTTAATTCAGGTTTTACCCATTCAGCATATGGAAGTGTATGTGAGAACATGCTGGGTGTGTATGTGGGGGAGAACATGGGGGGACAAGTAATGCTTTTGACCTAGTGGCTCCAAAGTTATGAATTTCAAATGATTTTCAAAGTCTGTGAGACTTATTTTAAGGAAGGAAAAAAAAAAGTGTTTTTTAGTGGTTAAAAAAAAAAAAAAAGAATATGAAACTAAACTGGGATGTAGTCCAAAACAATTTTTCTAGTTTGAGTGGGAGCTATTAGAACTTAAAACATTGCCTTTTTCTTGGGTTATTGTCCACTTTTATGCAGAAAGAAAATACATATGGCTCTGGACTTATGAGAACAGTCACTCTCCTTTTCACATGGACCTAGAGGCCTGGAACATTCTTTGGCAGGTGGCTACCTACCATGCATGCAGTGCTGTCACAGTTCAGAGCCATCAGACCTTCCAGTGAGGACACTGTTTTATGAAATGGAACCGTGTGATTAAATTCTCTACTCTAACATATATCTTAAAAACAAAAACAAAAAAACCACATACTTTGCACTTCTGCTTGAATTCTACAGGCAGAGGAAAAGGACAAGTTCTCCCAAGACCTGAGAGGTAGGAGTAGAGGCTAGTTTATTTCCAGTACTCGTTTAGCTAAGATTTGCAAGGGCCTTGGTATAGTAAATCAGGATTACTGAAATCTCCGATATGGAAGCCTGAGATTCTGAGCTCTGGAACAGGAGCCTGGCTGATAAGAGGAGTAATTGAAGAACAATGACACGCTTCATTTCCTTTTCTTGAATCTAAGTTATGCATTGGTCATTTTCTCTGCATATCTATCTAATGGTTGTTAAATTGAATTGCTTTCTTTCAAGTGGTGATTTTTATTTTTTTAATTTTTTTGGCATTTCATTCTGTCACCCTCTTGCATGACTGCAGCTATGCCGTGTGTGTTTGAGACACAAATGTCTGCAGAAATGAAGACCCGGAGGGACTTCTCTCTAGTGCCCGTCCCTCAACGTCTTAGGAGCTCCCTTGTCTGCAAGGTTGTGAGGTTCTGAGTCCTTCACCTAGAAGATAGCATTGTTTTAATATTTAAATGACACCGAGTATATTGATTCATTCTAGGAATGTAAGGCATACTTAATTCTGTCTCAGGCAGTTCTCATGTTGGGGATCTAGAGCTGTGCCCTGGTCACTGTGTCCATTACAGGGGTTTGGGTGGGGAAGAGATTTGCTAGGAGTGTCTCTACCTGGAGCCCGGTTAGTAGCTTGGAACTTGCTTCCCTATTGGTCACCTCATACCTAAAATTGCAGAGCATAATGTGCTCTGGGATCTGACTCAGTCTAAACTCAGCATAGCCAAATCTCACGGCTGGAATTTTCACCTTCAGTCTTTGGAATTTATCTCAGACTTGTCTAGAAGCCTGATTTTATAGCTCTTTTGTCTTGGTACAGATAGATGGGCCTGATGTTAGGACAAAGGCCCATGGTCCCTTGCCTGACCAGTGCTATTAACCCTCCTTCCTTCATTTCTCTGAACTTCAAGTATCTGCCCATCCTTTCATTCATTTGACGAATATTTAGCAGTTACTATGTCAGACATGAAATTAGAGACCGGGTTACATTCTAATTTGGACAAAGTAATAAGCTTATATATAATGTCATATAGTGGTAATTGCTAAGGAGGGAAATGAATCAGGATAAAGGAGTCTATGATTACTATTTTGTATGGGTGATGGGGAAGGTGACTTTTGAGTGGAGGGCCAAGTTGTGTGTGTGTCTGTGTGTGTGTGTGTGTGTGTTTGGTCATTCTTCTCAACTAGGGCTGATTTTGTTCCCCAGGGTACATTTGCCAGTATCTGGAGACTTTTTGGTTGTCACAACTTTGGGGAAGAGGTAGAGTGTTACTGGGGTCTAGTGGGTATGCCGTTTGGGGTGTACCAAATTGAACACAACCCGGGGGAGTGTTGAAAGCAAAGAACTTTGTATTACTTGTTCTAAGTAAGAGACCTGGAGAGAGTGCTCAAAGCACTGTCTTCCCATGGGGTTAGTACAGGAAGCTTTTATTCAGTGTATTCGGGGACAGAGGCAGGGAGCTTGCATTGAGTTCAGTTGTGCATGCCTGGCATGTCAGCATGCTAGTACATACATCTCATGTTCAACAGTGAGACTCCACCCACAGGAGGAGATCCCGGCATTAGTGAGCTAAAGGTAACTTCAGGACAACTCGGGGGTTTCTGTACAGCTCAAGAGGTCCTAGCTCCGGGCGCCTGGGTGGCTCAGTGGGTTAAAGCCTCTGCCTTCGGCCCAGGTCATGATCCCAGGGTCCTTGGATCGAGCCCCACATCGGGCTCTCTGCTCAGCGGGGAGCCTGCTTCCTCCTCTCTCTCTGCCTGCCTCTCTGCCTACTTGTGATCTCTGTCTGTCGGATAAATAAATAAAAAAAAAAACTTAAAAAAAAAAAAAAAGAGGTCCTAGCTCCAATCTGACCCAAACTGGCATATGGAAGGGGCTATCAGGCAGGACACTCCTGGCAAGGGACTGTCAGGTCAAACACTTAGCTGGGCGTCTCCATGGCTGGAACTCTTGGTTCTGCAAAACAAAACACAGTCCTTTCCTAATTTTGTCCCTCCCTCTCTTCTCTTCTTCTGGTAGCTTTCCGTCATCTTATTTGCGTAACTTCCCATTGCATCCTAGCTAACAGGTAGAGGCCAGAGATGCCACTAAGCCTGCTGCAGTGCACAAAACATCCTCGCATAATATAGAATCAGCTTGTCTAAAATGTCAGTAGTGCCAAGGTCTGGAAACCCGGCTCTAGGGGAAGAGAAGGAAGAGACAGTGACAGAAGAAATAGCAGCCACAGAAGCAGAAGGAACTATGCCTGGAACCCTGAGGGGCAGACAGGCTGGCAAGTTTGAGCAATAGCAGGGAGCTTCCTGACTCCTACACAGGAGTGGGCAAGAGAGGGAGATGAGAACAGGAGGTCAGCAGGGGAGGAGGTCGTGTAGAGCTTTGTAGAGGCTTATAAGGACTTGGGCTTTCATCTCTGTGAAATGGAAGGCCACAGAAAGGATTTGAGCAGAGGTGCAGCCTGCCCTCACGTCCCTCTGGCTGCTGAGTAGAGCCCATGCCACAGGGGGGCGCCATTGGTGGTAGCCGTGATTATTGTGGGTTTCCTGTGGAAGATGATGGTGGTTGGGGCTCAGGAGGAACGTGGTACAGGTGGTTCGATGTTGTCGGATTGGGGGCATATTCTGAAGGGAGAGTCAACACTAAGCATGTAGGAATTAGAGAAAGGAGCAAAGTGTAATCATGGTTTTGGGTCTGAACAATTAGAAGGCAGGTTGGCGTTCACTGAAGTGGTATGGCGTGCCGATTTGGGAGGCTGGGGAAGTCAAGAGTTGGTTTTTCAATGTATTCGCTTTCAGCTGCCTGTTTAGTATCCCCACAGAATAAACTGAGGTAAGTGAGCGTATGTAGGCATGAGCGTGGGGTCAAGGGAAAGGACTGTCTAGAGGTTTAGATTTGAGTCATCGGCATATGGATTGCAGGTGAAGTCCAGAGAGAGGATGTGGTCATCAAGAGAGTGATGGTGGGTACTCTAGTCCCAAGGATGAAAGCCTGCATGGAGTAGGTTCCAGAGAGAGCGGGAGGGGAGGAATTGGAGAACCCACTAGCGTAGGAAAGTGTTTGGAGGTGATTTCTTCTAAAGGGGTACAGAGAAATTGGTGGTAACTGGACATGCAGGGCCAAGGGGTTTGGTTGGGGTGGGGGTTGGTGGCAGGAGATCTGTAGCACCTTGGTATGTGGGTGGGAATGACCTGTTAGGTAGTAGAACTTGCTGCAGGAGACAAAGGGTAAGTAATTCTGGTACAGGGGTCACTAATGCACAGGAGAGAGTTGCTCTGGGGAACATTCACAGTTTGGCCATAGTGACTGGTGAGAAGAGTCAGCGAATCAGGAGACCTCTAGACATTAAATGAAATAAAGATTCTGAAGAGGCAAAACGATTACTTTGTAGTGCGATCGTCCTGGGACCTTTCCTAAGGAAGGTAAGGTTTGAGCTTGGCTTTGAAGAGGTCGTACTCATCAGGCCATAAGTTTACTTCATTTTATGTTGAGTTTTTATATGTTTCAAGTTCACTTTACCTGCCATATGCCAGGATTCCAACACGAAGGTTTTCCATTTTTCTTGCAGCTTTTTTGATGAGAAATAAAATAGTGCTTATTTTAACACTCAAAAGAACACCTAATAAGAAGTTCTCTTTTCCTCTGAGTAACCTTTTCCTTTTCTTTCCCTCCTAACTTCAGGAGCAGACTCTAGCCCTTAGGAAAGAAGGGATTGGAGTTGTTTTGGATTCTGAACTGCCCCATTTGATTGGCATTGATGATGACCTTCTGAGTACTGGAATCATCTTATATCACTTGAAGGTAAAAACTGCTTAAGTACGATATACAATTTTGTGTTCAGTTTCCTCTTCAGACGCTAGCAAGGTTTATTTAATACTCCAGGTGTGTGAACACAGCTATTACATTAGAGAATACACTACAAATCTTTGAGCCCTTTGGGAATTTTCATCAGTTCACTGGTGTTCCGTGGAATTTGAAGTTCCCATGTTTATGGAGTTCTAACGCTAAATGAAGATACATTCACTTTGCCTTCCACTTTGTAGAATCAGTGAGAGGGAGGTAAGGAACAAAAAGGGATACAGACCAAGGAAGGAAATTTGCAACCACCTGGAACTGGGATTTGCTACATGTCGTTTTCTGGTCCCTTGGGTTAATTGTAAAGCGTGTCTCCTGCCTACATTATTGGGCCTGGTCCCAAACAGGCTGTTTGTGTAAGAGAACAGAATTAACCATGTTAGTATCAGCGGTTACCTCTGTAACCTTGACTTAATATCCTTTCTCTGATCTGTGACTTAAAATGAGAACGGTATTATATTTGTGCTTTGTAGCCATGAAGGAGGACCCCTGGCCCACGGTGCAGGGGGGCGGTTGCCAGAAAGGATCAGGAACACCATCAGTGGGATTACCGGCATGGACAGATTATTGATGTGTGCCAACCTATGATTTTGCCTTAAGCCTCAGGGTAGGAGCCAACCCATGACTGTGCCTTAAGCCTCGGGAGCTGTGTGGCCCTTTCCTGGACAGTGTGGGGGTATGGCCACAGAGCCTCAGTGAACCTTTGACGCATTGGAGGCTGTGGCCTGCCCAGGACACTGCTCAGCCTGTTGGCCACCAGCTTGCTTGGGTTTAAGTGAAAAGTAGAGAAACAGACCACTCCTCATGTTCTTAATAATAAATTTTACTTGACTTTTCTTCCTAGGAAGGACAGACATATGTTGGTAGAGAAGATGCTTCAACAGAACAAGATATTGGTGAGAATCTTTATAATTCCCTCTTCCCAGTGATTTTTAAAAAGCACTTAATGAAGAATTTTCTTTTGAATGACATTGAAGTCATTAGAAAAAAAAAAAACCTCTTTCTCAAATACAGTATTGATCAGTATGTGCATTTCTGTAATTTTGAACTCAATTCAAACAAGTGACACACAACAATTAATTTAATGAATTAAGTAGAACTACACATCCCCCCCCCATATATATTCTGTATTCTGTCACAACTTCAAAGAGTAATTTAAATTGTGGTGGGATAGTGATGGAAATATGCCAACAAACACAGATAAAAGGTATCAGATGCCTTCATGGGAAGGATGTAGACACTTCGCTGTATAATGGTGATGGGGAGTAGGAATACACACATGCACACGTATGGAGGTGTGACCTTTGGGTTTCCCGAAAGTCTTTGCTGAGGCACGCAGATGACTCCTGATTCAACCCTGGAGCAGGGTGAGGTCTTGTTAGGCTTTGAAAGCATAACTTAGGGACCACTACAGTGGTGGTGGGTGGTGTGTGTGTGTGTGAGAAGGTGGGCATTGGCAAGGGAAGAATTCTGTCCTCTCAGCTGTTTCTAGAATTGCTGGCATTCGACTTGCTCTCCTGCCAAGTGTAAGCTATTCATCAAGCCAAAGCTAGCGTAGTTCTACATGCTGCACTGTTTGCTGCAAAACCAGGTCCCAGAAGTCCTCGGCTTCAGCTGTACTTGAGTAGAACTAGGTGTTAGGCCTCTTCTTCTGATCGTTAAGTCGTGCGTTTGACCTTTGGGGTTGCTGTACATGATGATGAGTGGTAAGAAAACATGTTTTCTGTGCACAGAAAAGTTCAGTAGTACAGCTCTATGGGGAGCAGCGGGAACTACTGGATTTGTGCTTCTGAGAAGCTGGCCAAGAGCTGTGCCTAAAATCGTGTAGGTTTATTTGAACAGGCATTCATATCCGTGTCTGGTCGCTTAGCAAACGAGAATAACTCAGAAGAGTCCTACTAGATTAGGTACACGTTAGCAGCCTCGTGCTCTGAGAGGTCAGTGGAGGTCACGTGCTCTCAGATTTGGCACAGGCTGTGGCAGTGT
Organism: Enhydra lutris kenyoni; assembly: GCF_002288905.1. NCBI lineage: Eukaryota > Metazoa > Chordata > Mammalia > Carnivora > Mustelidae > Enhydra > Enhydra lutris. Next base: position 41,332,947 of record NW_019154090.1, on the reverse strand, counting down.
GCATCCCAGCACAGCTTGGAGGCTTCCTTGGGCCTGCCAAGATCCATGCCAGGCCAAGGTCACCTTTGGTTTCTGCTCCTGGAGTGCAGTGTCTGTAAGTGTGCAAGTTATAACAAGTCCTTGACCCACGGGGCTCTTTTGTTGTTTCTGTCTTACTGTGACCTTTGGGTGGCTGGTGGGGAACATTTATTCAACATCTGAGTGACACAGTGATTTTTCAAGAATACAAATTACTCAACTATTTTCTCTCTGAAGATGAGATAAATTAACATGTGAGAACTTATTTCCTTACACAGGTGATGTCCAGACCCTTTGAGGTAACCTTCAGAGGATACCTTCAGTTCTGTCAGTTGATGTCACGAACTCTTGAAATTCACTTTTCTCACCGAACGTAAATGTTCACTTCACAATATTTACATGGAAGGGGAAGATTATTCAATTATGGAGAAATACATAAAGGTTGGGAATCATTGCACTAGATGACAAAGAAAACATCCTCTTTCTTTTATGTCTTTCCAACTTAGTTCTTCATGGCCTCGACTTGGAGAGTGAGCACTGCATCTTTGAAAATGTTGGGGGAACGGTGACTCTGATACCCCTGAGCGGGTCTCAGTGCTCCGTGAATGGTGTTCAGATCATGGAGGCCACACACCTAAATCAAGGTATCTGGTTTTTTTGGTTTTCAGAGTTCTGTGCATATGTCATTGCTCTAGCACGAGTTGGCTATGTAATGGGGGCACTTGTGCATCTTGGAATTAATTGCTGATCAGTTATAAAAAAATGAAGACTGTTTTGCTTCATTATGCTGTTTTCTGTTTTGCTGGGGGACTTCTTTCTAATTCCAGTTGTCTTGTTGAATTAAACATGTACATAGTTGTCTTAAAAGTTACCACTGTTACAGAAATATGACTTGAAAGGATTTTTTTTAAGTTAAAAAAGCACCTTTAAATGCAAAAACCTTAACACTGTGCCTGATGTTAATAACTTTATTTATTACCCTATATATTCTTTTGTGAATAGCTGTAATTATAACATACATACAGGATCTGGTATCATGTCTTTTCTTATTCTTTTGAAATTAATTTCAGTTTTATAGAAAATCTGCAGGTGTGGTACAAGGGACTTTTTAATTTCAAAAGCATTTGAAAGTAGATCGCTAACACAGTGCTGTGCCACCCCTGAATACTTCTGTGTTCGTTTCCCTTAAACAATAGCATTCTCCTTTGTAATTACAATATAAGCATCCAAATTAAGAAAATAACCCCGGTATATTCCTGCCATCTGATTGTCGTCCTTTGTCCAGCAATGTCTGGTGTGGGTCCAGGATTCAGTCTGGCATATGTTGTATTTGATTGCCACACCCGTTCTTGTTTCTTGCAGTCTGGAAGAGTCCCTTTGCTTTTCTCTGACTTTTAGGACTTTGGCAGATCAAATATATTATAGAATGTCCCTCTGCATAAACGTAGCATCTGTCCAATGCTTCCTCAAGGTGACACTTAATACTGTGCATTCTTGACAGGAATATCAGAGAAGTGATGCCCTGTTTTTCTCACATCATTACTGAGTAGTTACTCACTTTGGTCATTTGATTGGAATGGAGCTTGCCATTCTTCTTCACTGTGAAGCTCTCCTTTAGGACCTCCTTTTTATTAAGAAAGATATTGGGAAGGATATTGACATCATAAACATTCCATTCTTTATCATACTTTCACCCACTGGTTTTAGAATCCACGGATTTTGAGGGTTCTTGGTGTCTGGTTTAATTATTATTCAGATGGTTGCCAATCGGTAATTTTTCTTCCTTCTACATTTATTAGTTGGATTTTTACTGTAAGAAAGAGCTTTCTCTTCTTGCCATTTATTTATTTAAATCAACAGGGTCACGTGGCTTGCTATATTGCTTGGTAGGTTTTGGTCTAGTTCCATCATTATTTATTTTGATACCCAAATTGTCCCAGATCTGGTGAATGGGAGTCCCTCCAAGTTCATTTCTGTGTCCCTATGGCTTGTCCCGATCATCTGTGAGCCCTTCCTGACTTTCTGATACAGTAGGATATTCCAGGCTTATCTTCATTCTTTGCTGGGATCAGCCAGTTTTCCAAGGAGGCTTGGTTCATTTCAGTGGAGAGTGGGATTTAGAAACTAAGATCTAAGCACTTGGTGTGCTCCTGGCTGTTGTAGTGTTCCTGTTCCCAGGTCCTGTTGGCCAACAGAGTTAGGGAAAGTGTGGGTCTCTGTGTGTATGTATAACACATACAACTATATTTATGTCTGTACCAATTTCAGTATTTCAGTACCTATATTGCTGACCAGGTGTTCATACCAGTACCTCTAATTCCAACCCAATGCATTCTTTCTAGTTTTTTCCTTTTTCCTATTCGTAGCTCTGTTTTCTGCTAGTGATGAACCTGACTTCCATTATGTAACCAGTATTCTGTCACTTCTGTCCCCTCCTCATTCAGGGACCCTCTTCTTTCTGCTCAGGCTGTGATATCCCATGCTGGGCCAACAGTATCCTCACTCTTTCCTCCCATTCCCTTGCTCATGCCTGCTTTGCTCAACCCTGCCTAATGGCTTTTATACTGAATCATGTAAGAAGGAAGGAAAGAAAGAAGTTGACATATCTTGAGGCCTTTCTTGGTATATTATATATAATCTCTATAATAACAGTTTTTCATGGTTATATACCATAATGTATCTGCTGTGACATAGAAATTGGACAGATGGAGGAAACTGGACAGATGGAAAGCATTGGTGCTAGCAAAGTCATGGGCAGAATTAGTTGCAAGGAGTTATCTCAGAAATGAAGGGCATGTAACTTGGACCAGGATGATCACGTTTTTTAGGAGGAGTATAGAATCCATCGAAGACATTATAAAACAAAAACAAAAACACCACCTATGCACCCACCACCGACTCATCCACACACCCACTGATCTCCACTTGTTCTTGTACTCTTAGTATGTTTTAGTCTTAGGGTAAGTTGAACTTGGGAGACATTTAAGTGCCCTGGAGCTGGCCGGGAATGTCAGAGTTCAGCAGTACCAGGTGAGTAGCCCAAACCAGGGACACAGTGAGTGCCCAATGACGGTTACCAAAGCATTTTTTTTTTCTGCATTTTTGCAACCCAGACAAGGACTCTTGTCAGTATGGGATGGGAGTAGCTGGTTCTTGCCAGACAGCAGAGTAATAGTCATGGTAAGAGCCCAGATAGTGACTGTAATTGAGTAGACAGGAGGTCAGTATATAGGACTTTCCAGTGGTCGTCTCTGCTTGTGAACACACAGACCAGACCACCTGTTCGTTTCCTCTTAGGACCTCAGGTGGAGGTCCTGCTGCCATTCTCTAGGCAGCAGGGGAGGTGAGAGACGTGTCCAGTAAAGATCTCTGTACGCAGGGAAGGTTGACCTTATTATGATCACTCTGTGTTGTTATGAGGGGCTTGTATTGGTTTTCAGTATCATTGTTAAGGTATGGGTAGAACTTTGGAATTCATTTTGAAAGATTTAATTGTTTACTCCATCTGGGGTTGACCTAATTTAGTTTTTTTCCATATTGGCCTATCATTTATTAGAACTTTACCCTATCCTATATTGACCTCTCTTTTCAAGAAACTTACTTTATCAGAAATGAACACTGAGACATAGCATCATGTCTATTTCTTGACTTTCCACTTTGTTCCAGTGCTCTGTTTTTCTGCTTTTGTACCAGTATCGCACAGTTTTAATGCTTGTTGTATTATAATATGCTTTTATTTATATTCTTATCTGTGTGTTTTTTTGTTATCCATGCCTATTATTTTTTTTCAAAGAAATTTTTAGAATCTTTTTATTTTTGTGTTAACATATCTTTTCAAAAGTTGGGTTTTAATTTCATGTGATTTGTTCACATTATAACAAATACATTTCCATCTTGGGATTTCTATTTATTTGATACATCTCTTCTTTTATTTGAATTTTCATCAATTTCTTCCAGTGAAACTTTGGAAGTTTTGAATATGTGTTCTTATTGAACTGTGTTTATTCACACATACAAAGTTCTCCACATAGCTGTATACTTTAACTGGTCAAAAATGGGGAGGAAAAATCTTTTCATTCTGTAATAATCTATTTTGGGAATAGTATTGAAGATTTTTTGAGAGCCTTTAGGGATATCAGTTTAAAACCATACAGGGAAAGTGAGGCTCAGCCTATTCAGAGACCTCACTCTAGGACTTCTGTGTCTTGGGCATTGTTCCCGCAGATACCTCAAGTGCAGCCTGGGGTGTCTGTGGAGCCCCACAGAAGAAGGGATAGAGAATGGGTTATGGTTGGGATTATAATTGGGGGCATTGATTAGCTAAGCCACGCGTGAATGCCAGATAGCCCACAAAGGTCAGTGCTCTGCTGGGTCCACCCAGCTTTGTTGCCTGGCCCTCCACCTGTTTCCTCCTGTGCTTTCCCTGCTCTACCCACGACAGTCTGGAGCTTCTGGAGCTCACACCATCCATAGTCCTGGCCGCTGAGAAGGCTGAGGGGATGACCATGACCACCGCTTCTGCCATTCATGGGTTAAACAGTCTCCTCTGGATCCGCCTGGAAGCTAACTTTTATGTGTAATGGTGTTTCTGGGAGAAAAATCAGTCTTAAGTTCCAAACAACACACTGAAAAAGGAACTTTTAGAGCCCTTACTGTTTAACAGGGGAACTGCCTAGAACTTACTATTTAATATTGGGATTATCTTCTCTACCCTTTGTCCCTTACTCCCCCCCCCCCGAAAAAGAAAAGATTATTAGCTTGTTTATTTAGTTCAAAGAATTTGTGTATTATTCCATTGTCATCTGCTTATGTAGCTATGATTATGTCTCTAATTCTCTTGTGGATTGAAGCACAGTAGGTAAATAATAAATGTATCTCCTGTATGGTATTTTTATCAAGTGTTTTTTTATCTTAATTTTTTATTTTAACTGAAAGTCCATTTAAAAAGTATGCTTGTTTAGGTTAGTGATGACTGAAATGAAATTTTTGAGTTGTCCTAAGAAAGTAGTAGTGCTAATTGACATTTAAGGTTAATGGTCAAAATTTTCTTTTCCTTGGGCTATCTTAATTGCTTTATTACCATGGTGCCATGATTTTGGCTTGAGTTCCTCTGGTACTCTGCTGTGCTACAGACATAAAAATGCTATGTTCCAAAGTCTTAAAACACCTATGTACCGCGTAAAAATGTCATTAACAAGTCTTAGGGTAGTGAAATGCAAGATGACTTTGTGTTTCAAGAAATTACATGAAAAAAGCAAGACAATACCTTTTTAAAAAATGCACATACTTTAAGACTAGAAGATTCCAGCAAGTAAAGAACATGTCTAATCCTTCAAAAATTAGGGGTTAGACTTCTCCACTTAACATTTCTTTAGAGAGAGAGAGAGACAGTGTGTGTGCACACCTGAGGGTTAGGGGCAGAGACAGAGGGAGATGGGGAGAATCTTAAGCAGACTCCCTGCTGAGCACAGAGCCTAACGCAGGGTTCAATCTCACAACCCTGAAATCAAAACATGAGTCAAAATCAGGATTTGGATGCTTAACTGGCTAAGCACCCAGGGGCCCCAACAATTCTTAATTTTTGAGGATTATTAAAATGAGAACTGGAACATGTTTTAAAAGCACAAAGTATACACAAAGTATTGATTTTGGTTACGAAAATATTTAATAAAAATAAAAAGAGGTGAATGGCACTAACACATGCCTACTTTGGAATGGTGTTAACCTCTGGAGAAGAAGGGGGAGTTTTTGATCAGGCAGACTACAAAAGAATTTTCAGCTATAGTTATAAGATTTTTTTAAATTTTATTTTTAGAGTAATAACTTATGAACAGGTGAGGGGGATGTAGAGGGGAGGAGAGAGAGAGAGAGAGACATACAGACAGACTGTCTTTTTTTTTTCTTTAAAGATTTTATTTATTTATTTGACAAAGAGAGATCACAAGTAGGCAGAGAGGCAGGCAGAGAGAGAGAGATTGGAGGAAGCAGGCTCCCTGCCAAGCAGAGAGCCTGATGCGGGACTCGATCCAGGACCCTGAGATCACAACCTGACCCGAAGGCAGAGGCTTAACCCACTGAGCCACCCACGTGCCCCAGACGGACAGTCTTAAGCAGGCTCTATGCTCAGTAAGTAAAGAACATGTCTAACCCTCTGCTCAGTGCAGAGCCTGATGTGGGTCTTGATCCCACGACCCTGAGATCATGACCGGAGGGGAAATTAAGAGTTCTGGATGCTTAAATGACAGATTAATCAAATGTAAGATTTGATTTTTTAACATAAAAAGCAAGACCACTGTGAAAAAGAGAAGAATATGGACTTCATTAAAATATAGTAATAATTGGGAAACAGAATTAAGCATGGCAGTATATCCATACTCCAAAAATGACCTTGGCTTTTGCCCATGAAGCGGTTTAAGGAAAAGTATCAAGAACAGAGAATCCAGATGAATGTTAACCCAAATCACACTGATCTGACTGTAGTAACTCTGCATTTGACTGGATTCTGGGTTTACCCTGTACTACCAACAGCTTCCTGTCTTTTCCCTGCCAGTTTCCAGTATTTGCTGATATTTGGTATTTAAACATCTCTTTTCATTAGCAAATTACTTTGTTTGGAAATGTGTTAGTTAGGCTGTCCCATTAAAAAGCACAGGTAGTAATTACCACTTCCTTATCTAGATCGCTTAAGATACTTGTGAATGTCAGCTAATAGGAGATTTACCTACATTTAGAAGATTTTCACCATCACAGGGCAATTTTTTTTACCTGCATCTGTGAACAGCCTTACTTCTTTCATACTGCATGAACAGTACTTCCCCTGCCTTAAATTACAGGAGTGTTTCCATATGATAACATCAGGAAAATAAAAAGCCTTTGCCAGTACTGAGAGAATGAACTGTAATGACTTCTATAACACATGGTGCTGTAAGCCTGGTGTATGAAGCTTCTCTCCTCCTATTCTCTGAGTTCTTCCAGAAACCGTGCGTGGCTGTCGTAGCCCTGCGCCTGCCCATGCTCTTCAGTTGCCACGTTCTCTGGAGCTTGGCTTCCCTTACTCCCACGGTGCCATAGAATGATTGCACTGAATGATTTCATAGAATAATCCCATAGTGTGATTTGGTAGAAAGAGAGGCAATTGCTAGAGAAGAAAGCATGAATTTGACCAAGGTGTTTAAGGCCATAGGTCTTGAGCTGTTCTTGGTAAAGTTTTAGACCTTGGATTTTTCTTCTTCATCGTCGTCTTTCCCTCCACTCCCCATATGCTTAATATGAAACGGTGCAAAAATCAAGTGAGTTACAATTCAAAAATAGTTGAGCATTTTCTGTGCAATTCTAGGGCCTATTCTCTCATGTTAATTATTCTTATTTTTGTCCTTTTCCCGTAAATTGTTATTTTACAGCTGGTAGTTTTTAAATGAGGTAATCAGTTTTCCCATTCATATCCGTGGACTCCCTTGGTCGTCTTGCGGGTTTGTCAGAGCCGTTGAATGTTCATCTTTCCTTTTACACATGCTGCAAAAACTGCATCTGGGGACTTTACACCTAGGTGCATCTGAATGTGTTATGCTTCAGTGCCAAAATATATTTGCATCTATTCAAGCACTCAGAAAGAGGGAACAGGTGACTGTCTGGGGAGTGGAGCTGAGGAGGCTTTGATAAAATTTTCATTTGCTTTAGGGCTGCTGTGAGTTGTTCAGTGGCAAATTAAAAAAAAGAATTTTAGTGGAACTAGCAAGGGAAATGGATCTTCCAACAGTTTAGCCAAGGTATGTAATGAACAAGAGTCCTTTTGAACACTACAGGCAGCCAGCAGATATCGGTGGCTGGCCTCCCATTGAACTCACCTCTACTTGCTTATAAGCCCTCAAGATCATTAGATTTTTCCCTCACTTCAGTTTTTCACGAGTCGTACGGGTGATGCTGATGAATATTTAATGTGAGATCTGCTCACCCAAACCAATCACACTGAAGGTGTTTTTTTGGTGCCCAGATGTCGGTGTATACAACATCCAAATGTCAGTCTCTTTAAACTCTTCTTCTCTTATTTGCTTCATCTTCTCTTGTTAGAGTCATCATATCTATTTTTCATAATCTCTCTGTTCCTTTTTAGACGTTAAAACTTTCAACTTCACATCCCATAGGGAGGCTTGACACTGTGCCTTTGCATGGGTTTCTTGGTGTTTACCCATTTTGGATCTTGGATCTTTGGATTTTCTTGAATCTGTAGGTTCATGTCTTTCTCCAGATTTGGGAATTTTTCAGCCATTCTTTGTTTAAATATTTTGTTCTGCTCTGTATTCTTCCTTCTCTTGTTCTGGGGCTTCAGTTATATGACTGTTAAGTATTTCAGTATTGTTTCCACAGGTCCCTGAGGCTCTCTTTACTTATTTTTACCCTTTGGTAAACTTTTTTCTTTTTGCTTTTCAGATTAGGTCACTTCATTTGGTCTGTCTTCAAGTTTATGAACTCTTTCTCCATCCTCTCCACCCTTCTACTGAGCCCATCCAATTTTGCTTGTTGTATTTTTTTAGTCGTAATAATCGATTGTTCTTTATATCCTTTATTTCTTAGTTATAACATTTTACCTTTCAAGATTATTCTGCATTTGAATATTTTTATAATAGCTGATTTAACATCTTTATCAAATATGTCCAATATCTCTGTGATCTCCACATAACATCTCTTGATTTTTTTTTTTTGCCATGCACATCGAGATTTTCCCAGTTCTTCATATGTTGAGTAATACTAGATTACATCCTAGACATTTCTGATGTTTTGTTATGAGACTCTGAGTCCTGTTGAAAACCTCTGGGAAACATTGATTTTGCTTTGTTTTGTTTTAGCAGACAGTGGACCTGGTTGGATTCACTGTAAATTAGAATTAGCCTCTGTGGGCTGTGGTTCTAGCTTCAGTGCCAGTTCAGTTTTCAAAGGCTTTGTGGTGCTATTCTGGTCTGCCCCGTGTGTGCGCTACCCAAGAGTCAGTCTGGGACCCGAGCAGTGGTCTGTATCTTAGGTCAGTTCTTAAAGTCTTTGTGTGCTGTTGAGGGTCAAATCTAAGTGGCTCAATTCATAAACAATTCTGTGAGGTTGATTTCCTCAACTTCTCCTTCTGTGCCAACACTGAAGAGTCTTTCCTTTTCTGTCATCTGACTAGAAATCTGGACCTGTCTAGTCCTCTTTCATGTTTCATGTTCTTCCTGCTCTTGTGCCCAAGTGTGGGACCAGGAAGTGAGAGGGCAGAGAGAGGAAGAAGCAACAAGGGTTTGCCCCACCCTCTAATTGGAGAGAGATTTTCCCCTTCCTTGTAAGTTTAGGCATCCCCCCACCACCCCCCACTATGTTGCTGTCAGGGAACCCTCTCGCTCCTCCTCCAACCTTCACTAGAAGGCATCTCCTGGAGTTCTCATTTGTGCTTATGTCAGCTTTTCGATTTCTCCCAGCTAAGCTGGGGAACACCGGAGGGGGCAAGTGGTAAATTCCCCTTGCCCCGACCAGTGCTTCAGATCCCTGTCTTCTTCAGCCTGCCGGCTACTCAGGGCCCTCAACCAGCTGCAGCCTGCATTCTCTCCAAACTATAGTGGCTTCCAGTGGGAGAGACAGGGCGGGGAGTGCTTATTCCATCTGGTGCAGAACTGAAACCCCTCTGCTGAGGTGCTGTAGACTGCCAAAAAAGGAGAAACTTACCCAAAGCTGAATTCTGAAGTGGATGAGGTATCTGTCATAATGGCCTGTGGTGAAGAAGACATAGAAGAAGACGTAGACATGCTTGACCAAAGTGCATAGTGAAGAAATGTCTGAAGCCTGGAAGGTAGGTGAGGTGGATGGGGCAGTGGGGGCCAGGGCTGCTGAGTCATTCATAGCGGATGTGTAGTAGGGCCTGGGAACCACAGACTGGACACTGTGCGGTAGGCGCACAATGTGGTTGCTGAAGTGAAGGACGGTGCAGGGTGTATGTAGCCCAAGGGAGCTTGGAGATGGGCAGTAACAAAAAGGGACAAATGGAGGTAAGAGACCATTATTGCTTAGAGAGAAGGGAAATGTTTTGGAAGAACTGTTTTGGAAGGAACAAGAAAATATTGACAGCTTGGAGTGTGTAGGAGGCTAGAACTGAATAGTTGAGCTTGTTACTAACAGAATAAGTGGAGTTGTTGGTAGCAAAGAATATGAAACAAAGTAAAGTTACTAATAGCTTGACCACTTAGTATAATGCCTTCCATTTAGTACCTTAGAATTTGTCATCTTATGTTCTACTGTCTGGAATCACCCTCTACTTATTTCATATACTTTCTGCATTTTCCTTCAGAAGGAGGAGACTTGTTCCATATACTTTTTTTGTATTTCCCCCAAGGCTTTCAGAAGAAAAAAATTCCGTTCCCATTCCGTTCGCCACCCCCGCCCCCACACATATCTAAACATTTATTGGGGGATGGGACTAGAGCATCTTGGAATTTTACACAGCTCCAGGTTCAGCACGTGCACACAGTTGGGCAAATAATTCTTGATGGATTATTTGGCTGGAAACCTCAATAACAAAGACTGAAAATTGATTTACTTTTCTTTTCCAGAGTCTCACAATCCAGGTTTGCAATTTTTACTTTACCAAGAGTAAACAAGAGTTTAAGTGATTTATCTAAAACAGGAAATTGTAAATCCATATTTGAATTACAAATGCTGAAAGGGAGGGGACTGGGCTTTTTGGGAAGGTATGTGTATTTATATCTTTCACAAACACCAGCAGAGGACCTGAGGGCGTGCTTTGACACTGACGTCCGCTACCCTTGATGCTGAGTGCCTGTCACTCTTCCAAGCCAGCTGTGAACCCCAAGCCATGTGTCCTGTTTGAATTCATTAGTATTCATATGAAATTTTCTTACCACAAGTACCATGTCAGATCTTAACCTTCCCCATCTCTCTGCCCAAAGCCATTTTGAGTTAGAGAAGAATTATTATAAGTCAGGTGTCTGAAATAATAACAGCAATGTCATAAGAGTCCAAGGCATTTGAGCATATTAAGTAATGTGTTCTCAAGGTCTGGCATGTATTAGTGGAAATTAGTCCTTCTCTTTATCAGGTCCCCCAGTGGTGCCATCATCATAGCTTATTTTAATACAAATATTTTGCAGATGTTTTAAATCCAAAGGAAAATTATCCCATATAAGCACATTTTAAGAACTTCACCCATCCTGGGTGCCTGGGTGGCTCAGTGGGTTAAAGCCTCTGCCTTTGGCTTAGGTCATGATCCCAGGGTCCTGGGATCAAGCCCCACGTTGGGCTCTCTGCTCCGTGGGGAGCCTGCTTCCTCCTCTCTCTCTCTGCCTGCCACTCTGCCTACTTGTGATCTCTGTCTGTCAAATAAATAAATAATATCTTTAAAAAAAAGATTAAAAAAAAAAAAAAAAAAGAACTTCACGCATCCTGCTTCACCCCAACCTACATCTCAGTACCATTCTAGAAAATTATGTTCCCAGGCAGAGCTTCGCTTTTCTGGTGATTATACCCAAAATGAAAACCTCTCTCACCAGGCATGCTTTAATAGTGTGTTATAGCCTGTCTGTGTGTATGGGGGTGGGGCGGGGCTTTCTAAAGTGATTAAATTCAGAATTTGGATCTTGAAGCAGAATGTCACAAGGCCCTGTATTTTCCAGCCTCTAGACTCATATCACATTGGACCATTCACTTTTGGGAATACAGTTTTCTTATAGGTTTCCATTAATTATAACCCGGAATTAATTAATTTGTACACTGTCACCTCAGAAATATTCATATGACAGCATTTAATAGGAAAAAAAGTTGATTTACTTGCGCAGTTAGCAGAATTAGAAAATCTCACATAAAATTTAGGAGGTTAATTAATAGTGACATTAATGATTTTTGTCACTATATTCCTTGGAAATCCCTAGAAATGTTTACATGTTTAGTTTCATTTTCAGTGTATTGAAATACTGAAGCAGAAAATCTCCTATGAAATCAGCATTCAGTGGTTTCATTCACGGAAATTTAAGTGACTTTTGTGGCGGGGGGGGGGGTTTGTTAACAAGTGCCTCTGTGTCCCCTTTTACAATGTCATTTCCTTTCCATTTCCTTTAAAGACCATCTGGAATTTGTCTACCTTGTGGTATTTAACGGGCTCTGAGGCAATCTCAGAGAAGCTGTCATATATTTCAAGGAGGCTTAGATATGCTCCAAAAATTACAAACTAAGTGCATCAGAAAAGTCCATCTGCTGTGATTAATCATGTTAACCTCAGATCAAGGAGTAGTTCATAGTTAAAGAGAGTTTAAGATCTGGAAGGAGCCTTAGAAAGTATCCAGTTTGATGACTAGAAAAGGAACTGAATTCTGGAGAGGTTAAGCATAGCTTGCCCTTGGCCACATCAAAAGTTTGGGGCAAGGCACATGCTCTGGGTCTCATCCTTACACACAAGTGTTAGGTAGCTGTGTATACTTACGTATGTTCATGTGTGTATATATGTTTTATATATATTTGTATTTTATATGTACATTTATGTTTTATATGTATTTATATGTATTTGAGAGTAAATAGGTCTGTAGGTAAGTTGGTAGACAGACCGAGAGATTGATAGATGTCCCAGGTTTTTCTTCTAGAGCTTCATATTTCCACCTGCCAAAAGCATCTCAGATTTATTATGTGTAAAATCAAGCTCGTGATTTCTTTCCCACCCCAATGACGGTCCTTTTCCAGTGTTCTCAATCTGTGTGAACAGTGCCCTGTCCAACTAGTTATTCAAAGCCAAAACCCAGGAGCATCTCCTTCACCTCCCTTGTCCCCATATGTAGCCTATCATGGAGTCCTCTTAATCCTGTCCCCAAATGTCTTCCTGACTTGTTTGTTTTTCTCCTTCCCTCCTCTCCAGTCCAGTGCTGAACCACTGTCGCCTTTGACCTGGACACTTGCACTTGCCTCCTACCTTGTTTATCTTCATCTATTCCTGCCCTCTTTGGTTCCTTCTTTAAACAGTTGAAGGAATGAACTTTCTGCCCAAACTCTCCTCTAATCTCCTCTAATGTAATGCTGTTGCACAAAGCCCTTCACTGTCTTCCTCTGAAGCGACATGAAATAAAAGTTGCTTCACTGTATCTTGAAAAAGTCTATGTAGTCTGTTCCCTTAAGCTTCATCATGTGTACTGTTCTTCCCTGTTTCCTCTGCTATAAGCATTTAACTGTCTTCTAGGTTCTCAGCTTCACCACCACCACCACTGCCGTCGTCTTTAACTGCCGGAGGACCTTTACATATCGTACTCCCTCGCTACCCCTGCTTCATCCTCAGAGCTTGTCTTGGGCTCCACTTCCCACCTCCCTCAGGGCCTCTGTCCCTAATCTCTGCTATAATCAGCCTTCTTATGGGCTCTTTGAGCACTGGGCAGGGGATCTTTCCTTCAGTTGTAGCTTTGCATCTGATTGTGGAGTTTTTTTTTATATTCACCTCTCCCTCCTACAAGGGCAAGGCATGTGTATGACTCTGTAGCATGTGGTCTGGTTCTTGAGGTGCTTGTTGAATGAATGAAGGAATTAACAGCAGCATAAGGTAAAAATGAAGCAAATGTTTTAAGTCACTAGGTTTGTTGAGTAAAGGAATCTAATGAATAGAAGCCAGCCTTAACAGAACCTCTTCTTATATGCCAGTTTGTGCACCTTATTTAAATGGAAACAAGGAATGATCATAGGTAGTTTTGTTTTCTTTTATAACTCTTACAGGGATTTTTATGTATATTTCATGCAAATACATGGGTGGCAAGATTATTTTCAGTGATTTAATATGATATGAAATATGTCTCTGAAATCCCATTCTCTTTTTCCATTAACATATTTTAGCAATTTTCAACCTGCATGGCTAGGCATTTGATTAAAAGGAAAAGAAAGAATTGGATTAAAGGTAATTAACACACTGAATGTGATTGCCTTATTAATCTCTAATTTCACTTTGAGAGCATTAAATATACGTATATCCTAGACATGGCTGCTTAACTTTTGACTTCTTTGTATGCCACCCAGTTCTGAGCCGTGGTCATGAGAGGCGTGGAAAGCACCTTTCTTAATTGTGGCCTGTGGTGCCTTTCCATAATTGGAAAATACACGAATGCAATTTTACATGAGGGGGGATACATAGATTGTAAATCGGTTAGTATGCACTGCTGTCCATCTAAGTCTCCTGAAAGCTGTGTTCTTCTTTCCACATTGACTCCATTTCCACTAAATGATGACAACCACCACAACCAACCCTTCAGTTGCTCCCTGGGGTTATGATCTAAACCCCTTTGGTTTCAGTCATGTTGAATTTGAAATTCCTTTGAAAACATAAAAGGCGTATGTTGAGTAGGCAGGTGGATTACTGGTCTGAAGCCCTAAAGTAGCTCCCTAGGGCTCCGATATTACTTGCAGTGTCCAGGTGGAAATAGGAGCCAAGGGCAGAGGTTGATACCTGTGGTCACTGAGAGGTCACGTGCCCTGTCTGAAGGAGGCAGCCTTCAGCGGCTCAGGCGTTTTTGCCAAGGGGCAAGAAGATCTACTGTACCGTACCTTCTAGGTTTCGAAGAGAAATCAGAAAGAAACTCAGAGCTTTATGTGAAAACTGCAGATTTTTGCCTGTTGGCAGCCAGTAATTTCAGATTTTAAAAGTTTCATGGGGCACACAAAACATCTGTGAGCTGGAGATTTTCTCTGGCCATCAGTTTGTGACTTTTGGTGCATGTTCCCCACGCTGACTGTCCAGGTCCTCATGGTGTGTTTCTCCGTCATCTGTCCAGTATCTGTTCTTGCTGCTGTTTCTCATGCCCTGCGTTTTGGGTGGACTTGACTCCCTCCTCTCCCCAAACATGACAGGGCTGTTCTCCTGCTAAGGCTTAGCCCTTCCCCACGGTTACCCCAAACTGGAACCATCTTCCCTGTTCTCTAGCTGCCATGTGAGACCCAGCTTTGCTGTGTCCCCACCTACGGCAGCCTTGCGTGTGTCACTCAGATGTTCAACACCTCTGCCATCTTGTGTGGTACACTTTAGTGCGTGTGTGTTCTGTCTTACAAATAAGTTGCATTCTTTTTCTGGGCAAAGCCTGATCATGGGGCTGTCTTTCTGAGGTGTGGTAGACTCTCGGATATGGATGGGACCAGAGAACGCAGTGAATCTCTTCTGGAACATCGCTTCCCTTACTTAGGTGCCTCCAGTGACTAGGAGCTCACTGCCTTCCACGGCAGCTGGGCCGGCTCTGAACAGTTCTTAGCCATAGAAAGTGTTTGTTTGCTTATTTGCTTAATCATGCTGAAATGTGCCCTCCACCTAACATTTTTGTTACCTTTGGTTTTTACATTGAATTCTTTTACCTCTTCTGCATCTTCCAAACAAGCAAGACCCTGGTCAATCAAAGGGAGCCTTCCTCATATGTCTGATGTGGCCATCTAAATTTTAAGAGGCTTTTAACAAGAAGCAGTGTTTCCACATGGAAATAGACCCTACATGTACACAAGTTCTTTCCTGTTACGTTCTGAAGTTGATTTTAGTAGTGGTTCCTGGGCTCTGCCGATTTCGCCATGTTTTCCTTTGAAAGCACTTTCCTTTGGGATCTCTTCTTTTGTTGGCATTAATAAAGATTTCCCAAGTTTGTGACCATATGCTTTGCTTGGTATTACAGCATCACTTTGCAGAATGTATTTCTTCTTTTCTTCTCAAAATCAAGAGTATAATTATCTGGATATTAAGTTTTAAATCTTGTAATATAATGCTGGAATCCATTACTTCTGTCTTGGTAACATAAGTATTGTGACACTTGGCTGTAAAAATAAGAATATTTATAGATTTAAAATTGGCTTATGTAAGCAGACTTTGGAGACTAAGGCTTTCCCTTATTATTACTGTTTTATAGCACACTGGAAATTACATTTCAACTGTAAAATTCCACAATATGATGTTGTCAACCAACCAAGTTGCTTACTTGTGTTTTTGTATGTTCTTAGGTGCTGTGATACTATTGGGAAGAACGAATATGTTTCGCTTTAACCACCCTAAGGAGGCTGCCAAGCTCAGGGAGAAGAGGAAGGTGAGGAACCTAAAATCTCCAGGAGCCAACTCTGATCCCGGTGGGGCTGGGGCTTGATTTTGATTTTTTGGTCTGGAACCAGAAAAGTCATTCTGTAGCATGCACTGATTTTAGGGAGCTGTTGCTCATTGTATGATTGGCTGATTGAGTAGGACAGCAAGCTGATGAAGTCCCGAGCAGGTGAAATGGCTCCTTCTAGACCCTTCTCTTCACCCCTCCTGCCCCCAAAGGAGCTAGGCATTGTTTTTGCATTAAGTAGAGAGTGACTTCCACATATGAGGATCTGTTTTAGGAGTTAACCCAATATCAGAATCACTTTCACTCAAAAAGTGGCTCAATTTTTATTTTCAGCCACAGTGAATTGGACTTTTGGTTGGGGTGTGAAGCAGAGTGGGGGTGAGTTTAGTACAGCTGTTGGATAGACACATCCGAGGGCACTTGAAGTGCTGGGCAGGGGAGTTGGGTTGGAGGACCTGAGAGAGACAAGGAGATGAGAGAGAAATCTGTATTGGGACACTGTACTGTCCTCAGGCCGAGGAAAATAGATACTACAGCTAACGTTTCTAGGAGCCGGGCACTGTATGAAACTTCTACAGTATTGCACTGCTTTATCTGCCCAGTAGCTGTTCCTATCCCCATGTCACAGATGATCAAGATAAGCAACCGAGACTCACTTGTTCCTCACCAGCAAGTGGCGAACCTGTGCTGCAGCCCTGACCTGCTGACCTTTAGTGTTTGCCCTTCACCCCTGAGTCATATAGCCCCTTGCATGTCTACCTCCTTTTGTGAGGGCTGCCTGAGGGCGCCAGTGCCTTTGATGGGAAATAAGAAAGCTGCAAACCCCAGCCTTCTCTGGGACTGCCAGTGAAGCCTCTTATCTGTTCTGGCCCAGGGTCTCCTTGAAGGGTCCCCTTTGGTTCACAGTTGCAGAGGGCAAGAGGGAGGAAAATACATTTGCCAGTACCTTTCCTCAGAAGCAAACAGGTTAAGCTCTTCCTTTTTGGGTCTCCCTTCCCCTCTACCTCCTCACCTTTTTCCCGCAGTACACGTAGTGAGTGCTGCTGAGAACAGGACACGGCTCCTGCCAGCAACGAGGGTGACCCTTCCCGCCACTTCCATGTGGTATGGTCGCGGAGAGCCCCACGGTGGTACAGGTCCTGGCTAGCTTCGCTAGTCTGGATGTTTTGGGGTCCCAGGGGCCCTGCTGGGCTTAGCCGAGGCTTGGGTCTGAGTGGCATCCATCGCCCGGCTCTCCGTGATGTGCCGTCCTCGGATAGACCAGTTACGGTGCGTGCTAATGGAGGGTGGGGGGTGTGTGTGTGTGCACCTCATTGCTTCTCACCAGGTGAAAGCAGCGAGTCCAGGGCGCTGGCCCTCTCTTCCCCACTGAGGTAACCGCTCTGCCCTGTGTCTGCTCTTAGAGTGGCCTTCTGTCCTCCTTCAGCTTGTCCATGACTGACCTCTCCAAGTCCTGTGAGAACCTGTCCGCGGTCATGTTGTACAACCCGGGGTAAGTGAATGGCAGCGCCTCCTTCCCTGTGACTGTCACTGGTGTGTTTATTGTGCCAACCCCACTCGAGTCACTCGATAAAAGTGAGGCTACTGTAGTCACACCTCCATAGCAGATCAGCCTTTGTCATTTTCCACATCACTTGCCAGCGCTTGCTCTGTACGTACATAATTGTACTTCACTGTAATCATGACATAAATGGGATTGTATATTCAGATTTTTTTGCTTCACATCATAAGAATCATTAGTGAGGACTGTTACGCCTTTGTTACCACTTTTGTCATTGTCTCATAGTTTAGAATTGGCTCTCTGATTACTCAGTGCATGATCTCCTGGTCTTAGGCACTTTCATCTCATTTTATAAACTTCTTGTCATAACAGACAACTTTGATTTTTAGGGCATCGGGGAGTACGAGAATGTACACGCACTACTTGCAGGCCCTGGGGGGACCCCTGAGGACACAAACGATAGTGTTTTAGATGGACTTCGTGGCTGGGTGACCTTGGGCGGTTTGCTTGGCTGACGTGGTGGCAGTGAAAATGCCTAAGAACAGGGAACTGGAAGAAAGGACTTTGGGGACTTTTCCAGTTGCGTGAGGCCCCATATTTTATCTTTCCTGCAGCGAGAATGTCCTAGAAAGCGGCGGAGGTAAATGCAACAGCTAACTAAGTGAGATAAAACGGACAACGACATCTTCTAGGATTGTCCTGTACCGAGGAGTGGCTGTGTGTCTGGCACTGCACTCAGCCTCTCACATCCATTGTCTCATAATCTTCACCTTGACTCTGTCCCAGTTTGACATGTGGAGAGTTTAACCCGGCTTGCCAGCCTGTGGTCTCACAGTTAGAGCTGTGGTATGAGTCTACGCTACTGATTCCTGGCCTAGGCAGTGGCGCCTTCTCCAGCCGGGGGTGTAGTCAGACCTGGGGCCAGTTCCTGCCCAACCCCACCTCAGCTCAATGGCCATTGAGCCAGGATGAGCTGCAGGGATCCCTCCTTAGCTCAAGTCCCTTCCCTGGTTTGTGGAAAGCAGGTGTACCTGCAAGGAATTTCTTCATTTTCACAGGAGTTTACAACTGGGAGGGACCTTTGATCATGTTTCTGGATTCCTGATTTTATAGGCAAGCTGAAGCCCAGATTGGACAATTTGCTTGAGCCAAAACAAATAGACAAACAAAAACCCAAAGGGGAAAAAAAACCCAGCCCCCAGTTTGTGCAATATCGTGACTCCAGGCTCCTGGGCCTCTCCCTCCCTCCAGAACTCATGCAAGCACAGGCCACAGTTAACTGGCTTTGTCTGTACGGGTCAGCACTCGCCTGTGGCTACAGCGCTGTTGAGAGTGGCGCTCTTCAGATGAACCGGCCTTGAATAAGCCCTGTTGAGAAAGCCCTCTGAGTGTCTGGGTTCTCGATGTTTTGGAAGGCACATTTTGTCAGAGGTACTTGATCCCTTGCGGTCTGAGCAGCTGCCCATTACTGTGGCCGAGATGGAGTCATTCACATCCTCACTGTGTTCAGTATCAAATGCAGGGCTTTAGCGTTAATTTCAGTGTGAGGAGTCCTATCTGTCTGTTCAATACTGTTTGACGAAACATTCTGGAATGTGTAGCATGCTTGCTTGGAATCGCCTCCCCACCCTGGACCCGGCCCCAGTCCTGGAATCCAGATACTAGCTTCACTGTCCTCGATCCTGGTGCCTTTTACTTTGAAACCATTTGGAAATGTAACATGGCTTTTCAGTGTCTTTGAAAACCCAAAAACTGACCTGCTGTCAGCTCACTTCTTGGAGACCCAGGGTCACCGACTGTGAGCCCCTCTCTTCCTTGCATTTACAGATGGCAGCCAAATCCTTTCTTTTTCTCCTCCAAACATAGGTGGAGGTGTACATAGTCCTCTTCAAAGTGATGCCACTATTGGTGGTTTGCTGGTTTTTAAGTTACAACAGTTTTTCTCAGTGTTTATAAAAGGTAGTTTAGAGTATCTAATTTTTCATCTTCAGAACTTTTCATTGACTTTCCATGGTCTAAAAAAATAAAATCCCACTCCCTAACTGTCACTCAGGCCCCCCACTGTGTGATCTGTCCTCCCAGCGCGTCTGTGTGCGTGCTCTGGATTCCTGCCCTTTCAGGGACCCTTTCCATTGTTCAGAATTCCCTGGACTAGCCATGCCTTTGGGCCTTGTCTTTTGCCAGTTGCGGAGCCTGGCATGCGTTTTCAGATGCACATACTTGTCCTCTAAAGCACAGTACCCAGCCCAGCTCCTCTGGAAGCTGTCATCCAGTCAAGAGTCAGTGTTCCTTCCTCATTGTACATTCTTCCATTTTCATCATCCTGGTTTTGGTCTTCTGTGTAAAGGACACTCATCAATCAACATGTCTTTTCTGTGTACCTTCTGTGGGGGTGGGGCAGGGCTCTAGCCCAGGGGCACAGTTACCAGAAGCCTCTACAGGGTCCCTTTACAGCTGGCCAGAGGAGAGAGGCAGTCACAGGTAATTTACAAATAAGTGCAGAAAGGGAAAAGGAAATGAAATGTCTTGAGCAGTATTTGATGGCATGATCAGGGAGGGCTTTCTGAGGAGGGGACATTTAATCTAAGGCACTGAAGCCCCAGAAAGGTGGCGAGGGGAAAGTAGCTTGGATCTGGGTGGTAGCCTTAGAGATGGAACGTGGTGAAGTCAAGAATCATGCCCAGGTTTCAGATGAAAATAGCTGGGCAGATGGTGTGTCCATTCCTGAAATGGGGAGGCGGGGAAGGCCAGTGTGGGCCGGCATGTGCAAAAGAGTTTGGCTTGTGTGAGTGTCTTTCCTATTTGACTGGAAGTTTTTCGAGGTCAGAGGCTTGTTGTATTAATTTCTGTATTTTAAAGTGTCATTCACATAATATGCTTAGTAAATGTTTAGCAAACAGATTGAGTGAAATTTTAGTAGGATACACAGATCCGTCTGGGAAAGGTTTTTCACCAATTTCTCTGGGCATGGATGTTCCAAATAGTGGAAAATGGCTTATTCTGTAAAGGAATGTGTTTTTGTCACATGGGCCAATTCCTAACTGACACTGCAGTTATTTGAATAATCTCAAGGTCACATTCAAGATCCTCGAGCAGAAAGATGAGAAGATGGTCTCGTGATGAAATTAATTAGACCACGGCAATCAGAGAATTCGAGAACAGCATCTGTGTTAGATTGCCTTGCAGTTGGCTGAGGAGCTGGTTCTAGATGCATTTGATGCTGCCGTTCAGAGGCACATTTTGTCTCTGCTACCCCTGCAGTACTCATTTGTAAAAATTCAAATTAAAATTACTCCATACTTCACCAGCCTGACTTCATGCTCCCTGACGTCTAGCCCCCCTCAACTTGCCACCTGCTATAAAGAATGATTGCCCATGAATTAAAACATAATTGGAGAAAAATTTCCTACTCTGATTTATGGGTGTCACGAGGTGTCTGCTCCAGCATCTTGACAAAATGAGGCAGAAATAAAGTATCGCCATGTTGTTTATACCTTTTTTGAGGTTACAGGTGTAAATATTCTTGGCCTAAATTAAGTACCATGCGGTAAACTGGAAGACCATTGAAAGAAATATGTTTGCTACTTGGACCCTGGCTACGTAGTTACTTAAATCTAGTAATAAGCTGCTTGGACACAAAAGCATGTTAGTTTCTCAGGATGGAAAGGTAGCACTGAGGTGCTTTCACAGATCAGCACGTACTTATTGAGAGTCTTCTGTGTGGAGAACCTTTACATGTCAGATGCGTATTCTCTCTGCCCGGGAGAACCGGCACATGCTCGTGAAACCATTCTGAGCCAAGGCCAGGCAGTATGTGATTCAGGGTGGAGAGTGGTGGTGTAAACAGCCCACCCTGGGGAGGTCTGGGAAGGGATCCTCTTCATGGAGCGCCTTCCGATGTGTTGGGTAACTTAGAAGGTGAGAGACTTGCAGAGACTCTTTCTTCACGAGGAGATTGCCTCCAGCCAGCATTGTGGAATCTGAGTCCTAAGCCTAGTTCACAGGAACCCTTTTGTCTTCAACCCAAATGTCCCTATCATAACATTTCCCCTAGTTTCTACCTTGTTCATCCTACTCTCAATGCCATAGCCACACCCAGCCTGGAATAAATAGCCAGAACCCATCTCCAGAGAAGGGTGGTATGGGAAGGGGCTAGCGGTGGTTATAAGGATCCTAAGTGAATATCAGCTGGAAGCTTCTGGTCTTTCTTCTCTGTAGTTGAGGACATGACACTGTTGGAGGTAGTACTATCTCAACTTGGAGGACAAAGTGGGGAAGAATATTAACCGAAGAGTTGGCCTAAGCCCCCACCCCTTAGGAATCCAAATCACTCCTCTCAGTTCTTCTGGAGAATTCTCTCCATGTGTCATGTTTTTATAAATTCTGATTAGCATGTCCAGAACAAATGACTGTGATGAAGATATATGGCCCCAAATGTGATGGAGAATTATTTTCTATATACTTATAAGCATTTGGTAGCTCATTTCCTTACTCTATTTTACATTGTGACAACATACACTTAACATAAAATTTACTGCCTTACCCATCTTTAAGTGTATAGTTCAGTAGTGTTAAGTGCATTCACACTATCGTGCCAGCCAATCTCCAGAACTCTTTATTCTCTGGCTCATTAAAACAATAGCTCCTATTCCCTCTGTCTCCCAAGCCCAGGGCATCACCATTTTAGTTTCTGTTTCAGAAATTTGACTACCTTAGGTACCTTAAATAAGTAGACTCCTACAGCATTTGTCTTTTTGTGTGGCCTATTTCACTGAACATAATGTCTTCAAAGTTCATCCCTGTTATAGCCTGTGTGAGAACTTCCTCCTTCCTTTTTAAGGCTGAATCACATTCCATTGTATGTATACACCACATCTGGTTTATTTATTCATCTGTTTATGGACACTTGGATTGCTTCTACCCTTTGGCTGTTGTGGATAATGGTGACATGAACATGGGTGTGCAAATATTTGTTTGAGTCCCTGCTTTCAGTTCTTTTGGGAATATACCCAGAAGTGGAATTGTTGGGTCATATGGTTGATCTGTTTTCAGTTTTTTGAGAAACTTCCATCCTGTTTTCCAAAGCACCTATACCATTTTACGTTCCCACCCACAGCACCCAAGGGTTCCAATTTCTCCACATCATAGCCAACACTTGTTTCCTGTTGTATATATGTGTGTGTGTGTGTGTGTGTGTGTGTGTGTGTTTGTGTTTTAAATAATGGCCATCATAATGAGTATGAGGGGTATATCACTGTGGTTTTGTTTTTTTTTTTCCATTCTTTTTTTCCTTCCTTTTTTTTCCAGAATGTCCAGTCTAGAAAATACTGTCTGGAAATAAAGAAGGAAGATCTCAAAATTCAGTTTCCCTTCCCCCCAAAAGAATAGTAAATAACTGATGAACATAAATCTCACATGGATTGACTTCCTGGTGACCTCTCTCAAGCACTGCCCAGTTCATTTTAATCCGCTCATTGATGGTAGGCATCCAAGTCGCTTTTCTAGCCAAGGAGAGAGATTGGTCATCTGTGTATTGCGAGGGGTCACTCTGGCAGCGGAGTAACAGGGACACCAGGGAAGCTACAGGAAGGACGCATAGGCAAGGGCTTGAGCTGAGGTAGCAGTCAAAGTTACCTAGATGAAGAGATGGGCTCCAGAGCCATTTTGGGACAGGAAGTCTTGAAGCCTAGCTGAAAGATTGGATATGAGAAGTAAAGAGATTGCCCTCTGTTTTCTGGCTTAGGTAATTGGTTGGGGGTGGTGTGCTACCCAGCAGAAGTACACATGCACGGGAAGGAAGAGCAAGTTGTCAGGAGGCAGGGAGAATAATGAGCACAACCTTGAAACACTGGGCCCCAGGCTTTGAACTCTCTCCTGTAAGTGACTGTGCATTTGAGTACTCTGTCAGCCACCGTGTACCCCCTGGGCAAAGCTGGAGTCTGTGTGGCCTGTCAAAACCCCAGGATGAAGGTGGTTTCCCCTGTTGAGTGAAATCAATGTTCATAAGTTCTGCCACTTTTTCCTCATCCATTTAGCTACTGTTTGAGGGCCCATCATTTGTCCAGCCCTGTACTGGGACTCCGGTGAGTAAGACAGATTGGTGCTCAGTCACCTTGGAGCATGATGGATTGCACAGGCAAGACCTTGGTAAAAAGCCTATCAGAAATCTGGACACCAGGAGCAATTGTCTTTTGCACATGCCAAACTAGGATTCCTGGCGTACCTTGAAATTAGGGAAAACTGTGCAGTGCCACCCAGACCTGTCCCCCCGCGGTGTGCTGCATCTCACTGCAGCAAGTCCTAGTCACAGAATTCTCTGATCAGCAGGTGGCCAAGCCCAGTGATTAGCACAGAGTTTCATGTCCCCTGTCTCATCAGCAATCTAGAAATACTACTCAGCCATTAAAAAAGAGGGAAATTCTGCCATTGTGACAGCACAGATGGACCTTGAGGGCATTACGTATGGCTAAGGGAAATCAGTCAGGAAGAGAAAGACAAATACCTATGATTTCACTTATATGTAGAATCTAAAGAAATGAATCAACCAAAGCAAAACAAAACAACCCAAGCTCATAGATGCAGAGAACAGATTGGTCATTGCCAGAGGGGAGGAGGGTGAAGTGGGTGAAGGTGGCCAAAAGGTACGAACTCCCAGTTATAAAATAAAAAACGTAATACATAGTAGCATAGAGCGGGGTGACTGTGGTTAATATTGTATGGCTTATTTCAAAGTCTCTAAGTCGATATGAAAAGGTCTCATCACAGGAAGAAATTTTTTTTGTAACTATGGTGATGGACGGTGACTAGACTTAATTGTGGTGATCATTTTGTAGTGTCTACAAATATAGAATCACATGTTTACCTGAAGCTAATATGCTATATGTCAATTATATCTCAGTTTAAAAAAATAATAAAATAAACGGCCAATATCGTTAATACCTGAGGAGTAGTAAATGCTGGAATGCCATCAGGTTGACTGTGATGGCCCTTACGGTGATTCCTGACTTCCTTTATGCAGTGGCATAGGACAGGCTCATTGACCTGTCCCTGGAAACCTGTCCCAGCCTTAATTAAGTCACCGCTCCTCAGCCCTTCGCAGTAACCTCTTCTTTCTCTAAGACAGCTCTGCTTCCCAGCATTTGGCTTGGCCCCTCAGTTCCCTGTGTGATTACTTCTAAGCCCCAGCACAGTCATCCATGACTTTGTTCTCTAACATTGTCTTCTGTCACTTTCCCCCTTGAACTCTATGCTTCGGTTTAAGTGGTTGAAACATCTTCATAGTTCTCTCCAGGTCAAGCCTATGAGTAAAGCCTGTCCATTAAGCCATTACTAAAACCTCCCCACTCCTTCCCTTGGCCAGTACTCTTCGTCTTTCGAGACTGGGTATCAGAATTGTCTCCTCAAGAGGCAGCCTTTGCATGTGATTTGAGCTAACTGCTTCTCTATTCTATTCCAGGCATTTTGTACGTACTTTGATCATACAGTCTTTCTAAATCCACTTAACTGATGTTTATGTCTGCTTTCCCAGTAGGCTTCTTGTGGGCAGGGACTGTTCCTTACTCATCATTTAATCTCCAGAAGCTCCCACTTAGTGGACACTTAAGAGATGTTCATTGAGCTGTCCATTTTGGCCAACAGACGTGCTACCAGCGCGAAGGATGGGTCTGCTCCTAGGTCTTCATGTGCCCCATGCTTCAGATGGGTCCTCTCCACGTTGTAGTATCTGCACTTTTTAACTGGCCCCTAAAACTTTTTTGCATTTTTTGGTCATACAGGTATACTTTTTTTGTGGCATTCTTAACGGGTGAAAGTGAACATATTTCTTGGTTTCTTTGGTATTATACAGACTTGACTTTTTCTTTTTTTTTTAAATTTTTTGCAGTAGACTAAAAATTACTGCTTAGTACTCAGTTCCTCTTAGAGCAATGTCCTCTGAAAGAAGTATGTCTGGTTTGTAGATTATTGTATGCAATAAGAACCAACTAACCTTGGAAGCAACCAGTTCTTTTTTCGTTGTTCAACAGGTCATGTACTAATTCTTCATATAGCCTCTGTCTGAAAAACCCCGTGCTCTAAATCATAGTTAGATTTGGAGTTTTTGAAAGTGAAGTCCTTGCTGCCCAAGAACATTTTATTAGTCAAACTGGGCACATAAAGTTGGGTGTATCATTTCTAACAGAGTTTTGGAACTTACTGCTGGCCTGTATCTCAAGCTCCCTGGAAACCAGGATTTGTATACACACATGCATGGTACTTGGTGCCAAAGAAATTTTGGATGAGGCAAAGCAGCCTGGTGACTTCCTTTGGGAGTTAGTTCCACTTTGGAGTAGTGCCCAGCCGGGGTCTTTGCCAGGAAATAATTTTGCTGCAGAGGAAACATTCCTCCTCGACCGGCACAGTCTTTATGAAGAAAGCAAGCCTGCTGTTTAGGCATCCTCTGTCTTGCTCTGAGACTGCAAACAGACAGCTAATTTGGCAGGTTGTGGAAGCTTTCACAGCTTCTTGAAAGTGCCCTAAGCAAAATTATATACTTTCCAAATTCATTTCAGTCTTGAAGATAAAGGAAGAAATTTTCACTTGTGCATTAGCATCCTTTAAGCACTAACCAGTGGTGGGTTGATTTAAATGGATGTTTGAATAATTAAATTCTGAAGAGGAGAAACATCTGGGTTTCAAATCCATTTGGACCCCAAAATATCAAAGTCAAAAATCTGACATGTATTTGGCAAGCCATCCAAGGAGCATGATGGACTGTGGCATTCAGAGCTGAGAATTGGCTGGCATCTGGGGCACCTTGGACCTCAGTAGCTATGAAACGCTTCTAAGTGAGGATGGTCTGTAGTCATCAACAATCAAGGGGTGAAAACGGACGAGGGGTAATTATTCTTAACCTAGCTTTCTATT
Source organism: Enhydra lutris kenyoni (assembly GCF_002288905.1). Classification (NCBI taxonomy): domain Eukaryota; kingdom Metazoa; phylum Chordata; class Mammalia; order Carnivora; family Mustelidae; genus Enhydra; species Enhydra lutris. The sequence continues at coordinate 41,306,454 of NW_019154090.1, read as the reverse complement.
TTAATATGTTCAGTTCGGAGAATTTAGAAATTACAAGCAAAAAAGAATTTACACATAGTCAACATGTCACTGTATATTCTAGTCTGTACCTCTGTCCTATCATGTAGCCATCTCTCTCAGTCTTTCTTTCTCTGTATGTGCGTGGGCACATATGTGTATACTCACTTAAACACACGCTCATACTTACATATTAAATGTGTTCTTTTACCAAGATGAGTTCATATTGGACTTATTTTTTTTTACACTTGTTTACCTTTTCCTTTTGTAAGTATTTCCTACATTATTTTAATGTCCATGTGATATGGCATTCTGTAGGCATTTTGTAACTTGTCAGTAGGCATTTCATTGTCTAGTTTTAAGCCATCACAAGCAATTGGGGTGAACATATTTGTAGCTATAAATCTTTGTGTTTATTCATGATTATTTCCTCAGGGGGTAAAAAAGTAGAGATTACTAGTCCAGAAATATAAATTGTTTTAAGGCTCTTGATACATGTTCACGAAGTGTTCTATGGAATGGTTGCACACATCACCACCATTTTCCACCAATACTCTTTGAGAATTTCTAATTGCATGCCAACTGGAGAGGGATCTTCTTAAAGTGTAGACTCTACCACTATGAGTACACCCTCCTGGATGGAGCTCTAGGCTATGTTCACAGGACCAGGATTCTGGAGAATCCTGCTAACAATGGCGCTCTCTGGAAGCACGTCCTGGGCCCTGGGCATTCTGACCATCACCAAGGATTTATTAGGGACCCGGTGTGTCCTGTGCTGAGCTCCATGCTCTTTTAGAACGCTGTTTGTGCTTAGCTTCAGCCTTCCTGGTCCTTTCTAATGAAGAGTAGGTTTGACATCTCAGAATGTAAAGCTGGAAGGAACTAGATTGTGAATGAAGAGTTCTGGGATTTGGATCAAAAACTCCAGAGGCACCAAGATGGCAATGAGGACTTCTCACTGGCCAAAAACAATTATATGGAAAGAAGGTACAGTTGATCCTTGAACAACGGGGGTTGATCTTTGAACTAGACGTGTCCATTTGTATGTAGATTTTTTCGATAAATACAGTATATGACTGTACTTAAGATGTACTTAATATTTTCTCTAATATTAAGTTAAATATTAAGATATACTTAATATTTTCTCTAGCTTACTTATTGTAGGAATACTGTATATAATACTTGTAACATTCAAAATATATGTTAATTGACTATGTTATCAGTAAGGCTTCAGGTCAACAGGAGGCTATTATAAGATTTTGGGGAGTGAAAAGTTAAACATTTTCAGCTGTGTGAGGGGTTGGTGCCCCAACCCCTGCATTGTCAAGGGCCATCTTATTTCATTTTCCTTCCTGTCTCCCACTCTTCCCTGTTTCTGCCTTATGCTCTCCTTCCCCATTTCCTGCCTTCAATGGAAACGATAAATGTGTCACATTAGGGAGAAAATACGGAGACATCAGTCACAGGGTCATGTCCTGTGCTGTGTTGAGCCTTCACCTCACTGTGGATGACTGTAAGCTTCCAGAAAATGGGCACAGAAGCTAATTTGTTGTTCACTTAGTGCCCAGCATAGCACCTGGAACTTAGCAGACATCTAATAAATATGAATGAAGTGAATTTATTTCGCCCCACTTAATTGTACCAGTGTACAAGGGGCTTAAGAACCGGAATCTGGTCATGGCTGGACATACTGATGATGGGATTTGCATCTTCAGGTGAGGTCATGGTCTCCGGGGCACGTCCTGGGAGAAAAGGTCATATTGCCTAGGAATGCAGTACCCTGCTAGCTCTGCCCTTCTCCTGACTTCCCGGGACTGTATCTGTTCTTTATCTATTTTTCTCATGTTGACCTTGAGTGTGGAAGTTTTATACATGTAGTTGGCAATATTTATGTTGCTGGTGGTTTGGTAGTTAGCCTGAGTTTTCTTTGGTGGTTATTTACAGTGTTTGTCTCTGCAGTTTATTTTATCGGGCTTTGCCATTTTTCAAAAGTTTGCTTTGCTGCAAGGCTGATTTCTCCTCCAATTTTTGGTCTTCATTGTCTTGCTTTTTTATGGACCATTTACTAACTTTAAAGTTGCTGTAGAATGCCTTAAATAGCTTGTTAAGATACAGTCTTGGAGAACATGTGATGAAAGCAACTGAAAGAAGTAGGCTTCTTCCCTCCATTAATGGAGATTAGTGTTAATTACTGACTTTTTCCCCCCTGTTTTCTTTTTTGTCCTTGTGCCGTATTCCACTGTGAGCCACTTAAGGCTATGAGCTTCCTGTGTTTCCTGTTTCCAAAGTTTGCAGAAAGATGAGCTGTAGAATTTTTAAAAAACAGTCTGTCTTTATTTGGTTCCTTTAGATTTGCGTTATCTGAGGAGTGGGCCACATTTCTGCCTCCTTCATTTTATATTTGCACAGTCGGAAGCTGAACTATGAAGGTCACCTGAGGAAATGAGGCTTTTCCTAGTGAAATGATGAATGGTGGTTATGGGCAAGGATGGAAGATAGCAGATTTCCTCTTCGTGCCTAATGACAGTATGGTTTTCCTTTGATGTAACATATTGTATTACTTGAATACACACCATGAGCTCTTTGTAATTTGTTAGCTCATTTGATGAGAGCTTGTTGCTGGTTTAGTCAAGGGTTCCAATTGTGCATATCTGTTCTTGCTTCTGGGTATTTGCCTATGCTGTTTCCTTCTCCTGGAACACTTGTCCGTCCGTATGTCCACATGTGGACAAAACCTACAATAGTCTCTAAGATCCCAGTTTAAATGTTGCTTCTTCATAGAGGCTCTACCAGCCTCCACCCAATTTCATCTCCTTGACTGTTCACTCAGAGCATCCTCTGTCTTTCCTTTGTAGCCCTTGGAAGTTGATAATTTTGTCTCTTGGTCTATAGATTTAATGGTAAGTGAAAGGGTCTGACTTTCTTGATACTGCGTCTCTGCTCCTCAGTAGGTGTTTGAGAAATCATTGTTGATTGGACAGTTGAATGTGAATAAATTGTTGTGCCCTGACGAAGCAGTACCAACCCCTTCCTCTATCACAGACCATAATTCTGACCTTGAGTAGCCATGCCCCCATCAGAGTAGCTGTGTCCCCATTAGATGTTTAGTTCCCATTTGCAACCCCCATATCTGATGATCTACCCAGGTTAATCATCATTGTTGTTGGATAAAATGGAAATGAACCAGAGATTCACAGAAGCAAAAAGGAAGTAAAATGGTTGCTCTAATCACAGTAGATTAAGAAAAAATTTTGAAACAGGTAGTTTGTCTCATTATAAATTGAAATGCTTATTACAAAAAAGTAAAACATTCAGAAATGAATAAAGTAATCACAAGCATTCACAATCCTCCCACCAAAAAATGATGATTGGTTTACATTTGTAATATTTACTTATATTTATAATATATATGTTTAACTGTACATTAGGTATTATAATTATGCATTATAAAGATTACTTAAACAAATTTGGGGTGCCTGGGTGACTCATTCAGTTAAGCGTTCGACTCTTGATTTCACCTCAGGTTGTGATGTCAGGGTTACGAGTTCAAGCCCTGTGTTGGGTGACCTGCTGGGCATGGAGGCTACTTAAAAACAAAAAAACAAAATTGCGATCACACTAGGTATATAGTTCTACATTCTGCTTTTTCATTTAACATTTTATTGTGACCTTTTCCCCATGCCATTGAAGACAAGTCTTCATTTCATTTTTGTTTTTAAGATTTTATTTATTTATCTGAGAGAGAGAGACAGTGAGAGAGAGAGAGCACAACAGGGAGGAGAGGGAGAAGCAGACTCCCACAGAGCAGGAAGCCCGATGTGGGGCTCAGTTCTAGGACCCTGGGATCATGACCTGAGCCGAAGGCGGACGCTTAACCAACTGAGTCACCCAGGCGCCTCAGGTCTTCATTCTGTTTATATCATAAATGTAACTCTTGCTTAATCGTAAAGGGCTTTTGGAACTATTTTTTCCCCTCTCCACACACACGTAAATTGTTGGTTACATTGCAATTAATCCACTTATATAAATCTTTGCTACTTTTTTTTTCCTTTTGTCAGCTAAATCCACACCCCCTTGTTCTCTTTATTTGATGACAGCTGCTGCTCACATTAAAGCAACAAGGGAAGGAATAAAGAGATGTCAGAGAAATAAGGAAAGGAATGTTTGAGGGCCCAGACCATAAAAAGCATGACAGTGGAGGGCCAGGAGTGGGTGGACAGGCTGGGGGGAGGTACAACAAGTGCACTGGGGACCTGTGCTCACCCCCAGCCCGAGACAGAGGCATGCACTGAAAGCATTGCTGGTTAGGTGTGTTAACGTTTTGTCTTTCAACAGGCGATATCAAAGGAGTACAAATGTGGAAAGCAGATTTGTAACGCCAAAGCTCTTCACTTCAGTGAAGGGGGAGGAGCTATGATGCATTTTAAGTCTTTTTCACATTGTTAGACCTCCCTGTGTGCTCTCGTTTCTCTCTGCTTACAAACAGGTACAGCTTTTCTTAAACTAACTTCTTGGGCTGCACACTGTAGATCCCACCAAATTTTTATATGTCAGGTACTGTGGAACTTTCCAACAACATGTGATTGCTTACATTAATCATGGCGCAACCGGATTCTAGAATTGTGTGGTATTAAACTATGTTAGACAGTTAATAGATAATGATCTGGGGACTTGTCAAAAATATTCGTTAAGAGGAACTGTTACAGAATAAGCCATGTTGTTGGCCCCCGTCTGTGTGTATATGTGTGTGGCTGGAAGACTAAAGGTTGTATACCAGGATGGAACAAACAATCATGGTGATTGTATTGGTAAGTGTTTTACTTCCTTGTATTTTCTAGATTTGCTGCAGCTGATTAACTTTCATCTTGAGAAGGGTAGAAAGCACCAAAACTTGTTCTTTCTTAAGGCAAAGAGAGCTCTGCATTGACTGCCAGCATCTCTTCCTCACCTAGGTATTCTGTGACTGGGTAATTGGAGTCTGGCTCTGAGCCTTATGTCACTGACTTCAAAGCACTGTTCATGGCAGTCCTGGTTGAACACCTGCTATGTGCCTTGCAGAAGGCCCTTGGGATGGATACACAGTTAATTAAGGCAGGTCTCTGTCCTCAAGGAGCCCTGGTGGGAGTTCTGTCTGCCCTCTGTGATCTATAGAGCCCTAAGTGGTTTGCGTCCCGGCTCCTTCTTGGGCCATAGTTGCTCTCGTACCATCACCATCTCCTGGTTCCATCTACTCTCGCCATGCTGGTTTTGCTGTGCTTACAGCAGGCCACATACATTGTCTCCTGGTTGTTGGCCTGGCTTCTCCCTCATGTTGACACCAGATGCTTCCCCGTGGTCACTCCCTCCATTTAGCTCTCTCCTAAAGGTCTCCTTCACTCTCCATCCTCTCTCCTGGCTTCACTGTTTGCATAGCACTTATCACATACCATAGACATTGTTAGTTAGCTGTCCTCCTCACTAGAATGGAGGGTTTGTAACAGCAGGGACTTGGTTCCTTTTGCTGAATCCGCAGTGCCTGGCACCTGGATGCCATATTGAGCAAATGAATTCTGTACTTGGTACTCAGTGCCTTGGGCTGAAGACTAAGTGCCTTGGGCTAAAGAACCAGAGGTTGGTGGGAGGAGAGGTCGCTCACGAAGGTGCTCCCAAGAGTGTCAGCTTAACCTTTGACCTTCTCTCCATGGTTTATCTTTTGGGTTTTATTTCTCACCACTTCCCTTTATTTGTTCAGAGCAACAGCCAGACCTTCTCTTTACTGCTTCCTTTGTTTGTATCTTTTGTCTTCCTGCTCCTGTTTTTCCTCCACTAGATTTTTCCCTACTCACCACACTGTGCCCATTGTTATTCTGTCCATCTGTCAAGGCCCAGCTCAACAGCAGTTCCTTTGCAAGGCGTCCTCTCATCCCTGCAGCTATAAATGCTCTCCCTCCACCCCATCTCCTGTTAAAAATGGAACTTTCTCGGGTTCAACATGTTCTGTGTGATTGATATGCATGCATATTTTATTTCACTTGTAATCCACTCTTAAGAGGCAAAGGCACTTGATCTGTTTTGTATTGCTCTTGTACATAGTAGGTGTTGACACAGTTTTCTTGGATATGTGGCATGCGTGGCTGAATGGAGTGGCAGGAAAATCACCTGAACTATGCTATTCTGGTTTATCCAACAGAGAGAGGTACATCTTGGAATAATGAACTGTTGTTAACTACTGGAAGGCTGTTTCTAAGGTAAAAGTTACCAGGGTTCAGCTGCGGAGGTGAGGTGGAATTCCAGAGTTGAAGTAAGAATGGAGGAGGAGGGGTGCCTGGGTGATTCATTTGGTTAAATGTCTGCTTTTCACTCAGGTCATGATCCCAGGATCCTGGGATCCAGCCCTGCAGCCCAGCATTGGGCTCCTTGCTCAGCGGGGTGTCTGCTTCTCCACTGTCTCCCTCTGCACCACTCCCTGCTTGTGCTGTTCTCTCTAATGAATAAACAAATATTTTTTTAAAAAAAGAAGGAGGAGTAGGAAGAGGCAAACTTTATTCCTGGTTCCTCTAAAGTAGAGGTCATCTTGGGCCTCTCTCTAATAATCTCTGGGCCTCAGTCTCCTGGCCTGTAAAATAGTAGGGGGGCGGGGCAAGGTGTCGGTGTGTGTGCCAAGTTGAATGCATGATCTCTTGATGTGTAGTGGTAACTGCCTGTGATCTTGCAGCTCGATCAGGCAGGTCTCCTGGGCTTAACATGCGGTCCTGGCTGCCTTTATTGGAGGACGTTATACCACTGTTATGGGAAATACGCAGGGGTGAAATCTCACTTAAAACACTTATGGTACTGAATTTTACTATTTTTTTTAAGCAATCTTTGTTTCTTTGAGCACTTTTCATTTGCAATACAAAAGGCTTAAGACTGGCTCCTGAAAGTCTTTACTGAGTACTTTCTAGACTAGGGATTTGAAAGTTCATTAGAAAATCGTTGCCAGAGTACTAGGGATATTTATGTTATAAACTCAGACTTCTAACTAAAAGGGGTTTAATTTCACTACTTCCACGATTCAGTTGCATCGTGAGACCCTCATTTTGATATATGCACCTTGAATCACAGTTGTATGTAAGTCCCTGTACTGTAGGATAACCTGCTGTGTTGTGCAATGGTGGGGGGGTGTGTGGAAAGAAAGGGAAATGAGGAGGGAGTGGTGCACTGATTCCACTGTCTCCACAAAGCAGCTACTCTCAGGTTTCCAATAAAAGTTTCTAATGATGTACACAGGAAAAACCTCAGAGCCTTTCCATGAAGAGACAGGATCTGAATGGATGGCCAGGTTATTCCTTTCATGCATTTCCCTGTACCTACTGTGGGATCGTCTCTGGTTTCTGCTCAGCCTTTAAAGAACATCTAGAATATCAGGAAGATAATTGGATAGAACCTGCACAAACTCCAACATGAAAATCCAAACTTCCTCTTCAGTCTTTAAGATCCCCCAGTCTCTTTGGGAGTTTGCTCATTTATAAGGTGGTTTGAAACAGGTTAGAATTTACTGAGGGGGCTAGGGTGGGTAAGAAGATCAGCCATTGTGGTCTGACCATTACAGAACCCGCTGTTGTGGAAACCTAATACCTTGTGAAGGATCAGGGAGAAGTGAACCATCTGGCCTGGAGTTCTAGTCTTTTCTAACCGCTTTCCATATGCCCCTTACCAGGATCTGGGCCGTGGACTACCGCCACCCATTCCAGGTAACAGGCCCCAGGTCTTTAAACAATGACGTGTACTTGATTAGAATGCAGTTACATAATTTACAGAGTTCAGTGCATAATATAAACCTGGGGCCTCTTGTTCAAACAGTGAGCATTGCAAGATGGCGGCAGTAGACAGTGAATGCAGGGCCCTGTGCGCCCTTGGAGGTTGCACACGCACGGGGTTGTCTCTATATTTAATTGGAACCTAAAAATCAGGTGGAAAAAATTCTGGCTTATCCAGTGCCCAAGGATTTCCCCCTTACCTGTTCACATACCTTTGGAGAATATCTGTGTGGAGAATATGGAGACTGTCTTGCCTTCAGCTCACCCATGCTGTCAGGTGACTGCCTTCCAGTTGTACTGGAGTCTGGGGCTCAGTCTCCGCTGCCCTTCACACCCGCCCCCCTCCACCACTGCCAGCTTCAGTGTTGGCTGGACTTGTGTAGCTGTTTTCCTCCTTTTCAAACTTGAAATGACATCAAAGGTACGAAACTAATCACCATTGGCACAACATAAGGGCTCGAATATTTATGCTTTCAGTTCATTTAGAATTTTTCTTTTCTTCTTTCTTTTTTTGATAATCACAGTCTCACTTTCAATGTCATGGTGCGAACTGAGAAATTCCCACCCCCTTGCTTTTTCATTGCCGATGATAACAGGAATATAAATCACAAGATGTGCAATTATACCTAAAAATGCTAGATGTCTCAATGCAAAAAAAAAAAAAGAGAGAGGCTGTTTCTCATAAAAATAGATTGCATGCTATGCTTTTTTGTTGGACCTACCACAGTATATGTACTTCCAAATGTCATTTTAAAATGCTAAAAACAGCTGCAAAAATCACATCCTTTTGTGGCTTTCCTTTTAATTGTAACATTTAGGAAATTAGCATTTGGGGCCAAGATAATTCCAGTAAAATAAGATAGTGAATTACACTTATTTAAAATGAAGCCACATTAAAATACAATTACAGTTGATATTCTTTCTTTGATACTAACACATTCACATTTATTTTATAATCTGTTGAGGTTTGCTATTTGAAATAATTATCATTGATTAAGGAAAGAGGTGCATTTTTTAAAGTATGATTAGTAAATATGTAATATTTAATGGAAATCATACAGTACCAGCAACAGCCAATATCACCTCATATTTTAAAACACAGTTCTTGACTTTGTAATTATGAGTCTCTCCTCAGAATGGTTGGGACTTGGTTTTAAGTTAAGAGCTAGCATCTTATATATTTTCTTGACTCTTATTTTTTAGGAAGTGGAAGTCATTAGTTATTGCAGACATAACGCTTTTGGTAGAAAACAGTCCAGATTTTTCCTTTTTTAGTAACAGGCCATAGAAATGAACCCATACGTCTTCATTAATAATTAAAATGGGAATGTGTCTCTGATTTCTTGACTCAACTTCCATGTCATTAGATGCCACTCTTCAGGAGTGGTCAGAGCTGGGACCTCATACAACTAAGATTGACAGCCGCCACTGGTACAAGTACTTTTCCTTTCCTCATCACAATCAAATGTTCCCAAATGAAAACTTCAACCAAGGAAAAGCCAGGGATCTCATCAGCCCAGAGACTCAACTGCCCTCAGACCACCCTTCCTGTGCCCCGCAGAGCACTCTGATCTGTTCACTATGGCACCTGGCTCTCCTACTCTTTGCCTATCCTTACTGTTGTCATCTGCTTACCTTCTAACTTTCTAAGCCATCTTTTTCAGTCCTACCATTACCTTGGGTGATTCCATGTGGATACTCATGGTTACATTAGTGAATTCACGTCTTGAGCCTGGAGACTTCATGGATTTTTCACTTTCACCTGCAAGCCTTGCCTTGTCACCACTTACTTCTCTGTCCAGCCAAGTTTTCATCCTCAACACTTGAGCCATCCTCTTTTCAAATGCTCAGATGGTCCCTTGGTTTTCTTCACTTGTCAAAGAGACCCAGCTGGGTCCATTAAACTATCTCCTTGCCCTGAACCTGTATCCAATATCTCAGCTCAGTGCTACAAGAGAAAGCCACATCAACACAGAGATTGCTGTCTCTGTAAATTATCAGTCTCTAAACTTGAATGATGCCCACCGACCCCCTATTGCTTTTTGTTCTTATCAGTTCTCTTGCTTGCTGGTCTCTTTGTCTATTACCAATAATCTCCATGTTCTTTATGCCTTCAACACACCATCTTCCTCTAGCAGAGAACCTTGCTTCTGACATCACAGACAATACAGAAGTCTAAGAGAAAAATACTGTTTTTCAATACAATACATCACAGACAGTACAAAGTTCTAAGAGGAAAATCCCAATGGCTGAATTGCTCTTGTCTTCCCCTACCGGTACTATGGATGCTGTAGGATTCATAGCTAATATTTATTAACTGCTAAGTGCTCATTATATACTTTCATGGGATCCTCCACTCATCAAGGACCAGGATTATTCTTGAGTCTAGTTCCTGATGGGGAAATTGAGACTTAGAGAGGTTGAGAACCAGGATTTGATAGACTTTGGGATAGATTAATTCCAGAGCCCATGCTCTTAGCCATTGTTCTGTCCTCTTCTTCTTATGCCAGCTCAGGGACCCTGTCCCCAGTTTTTTATATCCTCTCTGTTCTGGCTTATGTATACTAGGGTTTAAATGTATACTAGTCTCTTCCATTAAAATAAGCACCCATTCTCCTAAAACTACCACAGCCCCCCTTCATAACTAAAATTACTGAGAAAGCTTTCTACTTTCCTCGCATTCAGTCATCAGTCCACTGTAGTCTGGCCCCAACCCACAAAGCTCACTCCAAGTTTACCAGTGACCTCCATGTTGCTAAGTTCAGTGAGTTCTATTTGGGCCCTATCTTACTTGATTTTCCACAAGCATTTCATACTACTGCTCCCCTTTCCCTTTGCTTCCACTGCCTACCCTTTCTTGACCTTCTCTCTGTTTCTTTAACTGTTCCCTTGCCTTGTTCTCTGCTGGTCACTGTAGTATCTGTGGTCTTCCAGACTTTACACTAAGCTCCTTTATTCTCATTCTGTACGTACATCCTGGGTAACCTCGTCCACTCTTGTGGTTTCAGTTCTGGTCTGGATGCTGGTGAATCCCAAGTCTGTATTTCCTCCTTGAAAAGGTCCTGAGAGCTAGATCTTTGTATGTATCTTCCTTCCTCTTGGATGACCCTCTGGAATCATTAGATTCGACAGGTATAAAATTGAGCTTAACTTTGTGAAGGCGGGATGGGGAAGAGATTAAAATTGTGAGCTCTAGAGTCAAGGTTGATTCTGCCATTTACTAGCAATATGGCCATTTCTGACATTTAAAATGGCACCTACCTCCCAGGGCCATTATAAGAGTTAAATGCAAAGTACCCTAGAACCAGGGTACAGAATGAATCTTCAGTGAATGTTAGCTACTACTCTTGTCTTTGCCACTGGGAGCACTAGCACTAGTGCAGCTACTGTTGCTACTTCTGCCGCTCCCACTGGCTCTGTCCCCAGTGCTCCTCCTCATCCCAGTGGATCCTACCAATGAGAAGCAACACTAGAGCACCTAATATGTGCCGGTGCCCTACATACTCTGTATTACCTCATTGGATCCTGGTTATAACCCTTTGAGGTAGGGCTTATTATTTTCTTTGATTTCCATGAAAATTAAGTGTCCAAGGTTAAATAACTCATACGTGGTCTCCCAGTCACTAGAATTTTTGTTTAGACCTGCAGACCTTTTAACTCATCCTCTTGGTAGCTAGGTTCTGCCCTCCCACCTCCTATGTAGCCTGGCCAGAGACCTGAGGGGGGATCTCAAACTCTTCCTTTCTCATCACATCCCCCAAGTTCTGTCAGCTTGACCTCCTGAAGATCAGAGATCTCTTTATCCCAGTTATGCTAGGTCTTGCCTCCATCAGCTCTCATTCATGTGACTACAATGGCCTCCTAGTTCTTGGCTTCCTGTATTGCTCCCTTCCTGTCTGTTCTCTGTCCTGTCCTATTAAGCTTTGTGTCTTGTTACTCCCCCCCCCCCCCAATAGAAGGCCAAGATCTGGTTTTTTTGAGCTTTTCTTAAGTTTCTCTATCATGCTCAAAGAAGAAGGGCACAGCTTAGGTTTAAGTTTCCTGAAGCTTGATTCTAGGTACTACCAAATTCTGGGATCAGTACTCCATTCTGTATGTGATAACACTGTGTCCTTCCTCAGTCCTGGCTTACAACTCATTGGGTGCCCATTTATATTTATTGACTGTCACAGACTGGGAGTACCGTGGGGTCAGAAACCATGTCACCCTTATAGACTGCTGCATCCCCGGAGCCCCCCCATGCCTGATGCCATGCTCAATTAAAAACAAACAAACAAACAAAAAATAGGTGCCCAGAGCATCACATTGGAGACGAAGATATCAAAACCCACATTTTGTGACCTCCTTAGGCCACACAGCTCCCTAGTGACAGTCGTAGTGGTCAGCAGCCCAGATAGTAATAACCACACTTAGATTCAAGTTCTTCCTCTGCTGCTTACTTGTTTTAAGCCTCAGTTTTTTGTGTAAAATAGGGATGAGACACAGTTCAACCTGGCAGGGTTGGGAGAACAGAGTGAAGGTACTGCCTGCTAAGAACCCAGCCCAGCACTGGCCCCTTGTAAAAACAGTCCTCAGCGACAGGATTTCATTTGAACCCAGGTCTCCCAAACTCTCAGGGGAGCATTTGGCTTATGACTACGTGCCTGTGACATTGTCAGAGCAGGATGTGCTTGTGGTTATATGAGGTGTGCATAGAAAGTAAAAACAGAAACTAAAGACAATTCTGTTAGGGAAGTTCTCTGGTTTTGAAAGTATTTGATCTAGTGATGCCTTTTGACTATGTAAATATTTCTAGAAAGCCTAGACTGCACTGAAGTCTAAAGAGGTATTTACTATAATATATTTCCAAAGTTCTATTTATTATTGTATAAAAGAGAATAGTCTTATACTAACTTTAATGAAACCTATCCTTACTTAGCATAATGACATACCTGCTGAGCTTGGGGATTGGCAAATACCTTTCATAAACATTTATGTGATTGTTTTCTCATGGATGGCAATGCCTATAATCTGCAGATTATTTTCATTTGATAGTAGGATAGTTATAAATGACAAGTTTCAGTAAAGGATTTAATTCTTTCATTGCATGTCACAAATCTGAGCGTTGCTTATGAGTTAAATGACTGCTTTGGAAGTAGGCTGCCCTGGGTTCAAATCCAGGCTTCACCACATCTCACCATTATGACCTTTGACAAGCTCCTTTGCATATGTGAGCACTGGGTTCCTCATCTGTGTAATGGAGATAATATTTGTTATTGTTAGGATTTTCTGGGAAGACAAAGTAAACTAACATGGATAAGCACTCAGCACAGCACGCAGGTCTGCTTACAAAAGCCACCAGACATCTTCCGCTCAATATTAGTCCAAATGAAATGGGTAACACATCTAACTGAAATATTTGTTGGCACCTTGTAAAGTGAACTTTGGCCAATCTGCCTTTGCCCATTATATGGGAAAGTTGGTGATCAATTTTTCCATAGTCAGCTTTCTAGGTGTATCTGGCATTTACCGTAATGGGAAAATGTGTGATTTTAAGAATTACCTTTCATGCTATTTAAGAAGAAGAGTGAACTCTTGGTTATTAAGTCTAATATTTGAGAAGAAATCAATTTCTGTTAGCAATATTTTAGCAAGTTGTTTTAAAATTCCCAGTGACTAGCCCGCTTTATTTTGCTCTCATTGTGGTAAACCCATTCACAAGCTATGTAGTTCCCAAGAACTTGTATCCTAGAACTACTGGTCATAGGAGAATCCTGATGAACTTGCCTACAGTAGAACCATGTACCAAGTAGTAAAACTATGGATCTGAACACTGTCCCAGTTATTACTGGTACTCATTTTTAGTGCTGCCATTGCGATGGGAAGTGTGCAAACATAACACAGCTTAGTCTTTGGAGTCTTTGCTTTGAGAAATTATTGGGAAATGTGATATGTATAAAACGCCATTTCAATGTGTGCATGTCTATTGGCTTTTAAGTACCTTACTGCTTTTCTCCTGATGTTTCCCCCAGTTAATTCTTTTCTTAATTGATGTCTGTGCTCTCTCCCTCTCTCTCTACCTCCCTGGCAGTCTTTTCCCTATAAAAGGACCCATCTGTCTAAGGTAGAGATTCTCCATTTTTATATACACTCATCAGTGATTAAGCTGCATAGAGTAGACATGCTTATCATTCAGAAGTTCCTTTAACCCTGCTTTTTCAATACAGTGGTGCTTTGTTTGTTTTCCTTCAAGTAAAATATGTTCTTTTTAGCCTCAATGCAAGCACCCAAACGTATGTCTAATTTCTAATCATAGTCATAGAGCGAAGAAAACATTTTAAACTTGCTAATCCATCATAATTAAAAATAATGCTTAAAAAATGGATGCTCCTTATAATATGCAACTATATACAGAGAATAAGAGAGAGAAAACCTCTTTCAGAAAAGTGACTCATTTTCATTTGATTTTTTTTTATTAGGCTTGAATTTGAGCGGCAACAGCGTGAAGAACTTGAAAAATTAGAAAGTAAAAGGTAAGCCACTTGGGGTACCAGTTTTAACACTACTGTAGTCTGTGGATTCTCACACTAATCTTCCAGACAGAGTTTTTTAGGGTCTCTTTCAGGACCTCCCTCTGGTTCTGTGTCAAGTATTTACCTGTTTAATGACTGCAGGTCATTCCTCTAGCTGGTTCGTTTTACTGCACGTTTGAATTTTCAAATAGTACATCTTCAAATACTCGTGAGAAAGGGAATAGAGTCAGTAGGCAAATTTCATGCACTTGTTAAATTTAATGCTCCATGTATGTACTTGTTTATATTTAATTCAAAAGGCTATCCTCCTTAGTAATATCGCCTGAGGTTTTAAAAAACCCAGAGAATGACAATTCCTGTCCTTATGCCTCTTCCCCTTTTAAACATTTTTGCTTATGTTGTTTGGCCATTTGTATTTCCCTTCTGTAATTTGCTTCTTTATATTTTTTTGCTTACTTTTCTCCTGTGTGTGTGTGTGTGTGTGTGTGTGTGTGATTGCTTAGCTGATTTGGGGAGTTTTTTTAATATGTTCTGAATGTAATTATCTGATAATGCTAAGCATTTTCTCCTTTTCCCCCCTTGTCCTATTTAACATGCCAAGAAATGGAAAAAGGATAGATATTGGAGTAGAAACTAAGGCCACAGAAAATCTGCAGATTGGATATTTATTTTTTGGACTCTGGAGTTTAGATGTTACAAATGATTTAGTTTGGTTTCCAGCGTCATATAAGATAGATGTTAGGTGGGTCAGGAGATGGAGGCCATGTACTGATAGTTGTGCATACCCTGTGTTTTTGCTTTGGAGGCCGTCCCAACCTCAAAACACAGCTCTAGCCCCCAGTGGGGATCATCTCTTCTCCAGGACCAAACATAACATGTCACTCCAGCAATCTGCATCTCAGTATTCTCATGGAGACTCATATTATTTTCAGTGTTACATGTTAATAAACTAATATTTTGGGCCATTTGGTGATTACCATTTGTCCTAAACTAGTGATTAAATGCTAAATAGCATGTGGTTATTTGAGCTGGAACAATGAACTGTCAATTATCTTGACTTTGATATTTGACCCCAATGAGTTGAGGACAGCATAAGCATTTTTATTTAATGTCATTTTGTAACTGAATTTCTATTGAGTTTTAGCCATTGGGCTGAATAAAATTATTCCCATTTAAATTTAAATTGGGCATGCTTCTTTCTCTTTGCGCTCAGGGGGCTTTTAAAATTATATCATGCATAACACATTATGCTTATAGACTCTACAAAGAAATGATATCAGAGGCTACTTCAGGAGATTAGGCAAATGATATGTTGGACAGTTACAGAGTAAAAAAGTGAAGCATTATGCTGCTGGAAATGAAAAGGAAGGCAGTTCCCCCACTTTTTATTTTTGCGAAGCGTTTGACTTTGCGAAGGGTGTCGTGTGTCCATTTTCAGAACATTTCAGTTGGGGAAGTTAGCACGGCATTTGTACGTAGCCATCAAATGGTCATCAGTCTGCTTTTGGCGTTTCAGGAAACTCATAGAAGAAATGGAAGAAAAGCAAAAGTCAGACAAGGCCGAACTGGAGCGGATGCAGCAGGAGGTGGAGACGCAGCGCAAGGAGACGGAAATCGTGCAGCTCCAGATCCGCAAGCAGGAGGAGAGCCTCAAGCGCCGCAGCTTCCACATCGAGAGCAAGCTGAAGGACTTGCTCGCGGAGAAGGAGAAGTTTGAAGAGGAGAGGCTGAGGGAGCAGCAGGAGATCGAGCTGCAGAAGAAGAGGCAAGAGGAGGAGAGCTTTCTCCGTGTCCAGGAGGAGCTCCAGCGGCTCCAGGAGCTCAACAACAACGAGAAGGCCGAGAAGCTCCAGATATTTCAGGAGCTGGAGCGGCTCAAAAGGGAGAAGGACGAGCAGTACGCCAAGCTCGAGGTGGAGAAGAGGAGGCTGCAGGAGCAGGAGCAGGAGCAGGTTGTGCTCGTGGCGCATCTGGAGGAGCAGCTGCGCGAGAAGCAGGAGATGATTGGGCTCCTGCGGCGGGGCGAGGTGCAGCGGGCGGAGGAGGACAGGAGGGACCTGGAGGGCATCCGGGAGTCCCTCCTGCGGGCGAAGGAGGCCCGGGCTGAAGGGGACGAGGACGGTGAGCCATTAGAACGGGCTCAGCTACAGTTCCTCGAGTTCAAGAGAAGGCAGCTGGTCAAGCTGGCCAACTTGGAAGAAGACCTGGTTCAGCAGAAGGACCTCCTGGAAAAGGAAATCGAGGAAGAACAGGACCTCCTGGAACGTTTAAAATCTGCAAATGAGGAAGATGTTAGACCGCTGGAGAACAATGATGACAGCATCACAGATGTCACCCCGGCGGTTCCAGATTTGGAGAAAATAAAGCCGGCAGAATCCAGACTGCAGTGTAAAGCCCGCCAGCTCCAGTACCTCCTGCAGAATCACCTGCCGACCCTGCTGGACGAGAAGCAGAGAGCGCTTGAAACCCTCGACAGAGGTCCTCTCGGCTTAGACAACACTCTGTATCTAGTGGAAAAAGAAATGGAAGAGAAAGAAGAACAGCTTGCGCAGTACCAGGCCAATGCGAGCCAGCTGCAGAAGCTCCAAGCCACCTTCGAGTTCACTGCCAACATTGCTCGTCAGGAGGAAAAAGTGAGGAAGAAGGAAAAGGAGATTCTCGAGTCCCGGGAGAAGCAGCAGAGGGAGGCGCTGGAGCGGGCCGTGGCCAGGCTGGAGAGGAGGCATTCGGCCCTGCAGAGGCGCTCCACCCTGGGCCTGGAGATCGAGGAGCAGAGGCAGAAGCTGGCCACACTGAACAGTAGCAGCAGCGAGCGGGCCGGGCTCCGGGCCAGCCTGGAAGCTGAGCAGGAGGCGCTGGAGAAGGACAGGGAGAGGTAAGACCAGGAACGGAGAGCATGGCACACTGTAGGTGCCAAATGATTGCGTGTTTTCTACCCCTTCTGGTGTGTCTCTCACTGTCTTTTACAAAAGTAATTCTTTTTTGCCTGTGTGTTCTCTAATACACCAGCAAATGGTTATTGTCAAACAAAAGCTGAGAAGGTACCCCTAAACATTTTCTTTTCTCCTTGGGAGCCTCATTTTAGAATCGTTGGTCTACAGTTGAAAAAAACACACAAAGAAACCAAAGCCCTTGTCCCTTGCTCCACTGACCCATGGAACGAGAATGTTTTTGTATTTGATAAATACGACCTCTTCCAGCCCGTCCCCTCCCTGTGTCTGTCCTCTCCCCTCCTTCCCTGTCCCTCCTTTGGCCCTCTCCCTCTGTTTCTCTTTCCCTACCCTTCCTTCCTCTTTTTTTCCTTCTTTCTGCCCCTTACTTTACCTCCTCCCAGACCGCTGCTCTGGATTTTTTCCTATCCTCCCCACTCCCTTCATCCTCGCCATGGGCGTACCATCTTTTTTGGGACCAGCACTAGTTACAGTAAAACATCATCCCTTTGTGCACAGACTGCACCGTGTGCTGATAGCCACACCCGGTGCAAAACCAAAAAACAGCCGTTCTCCTACCCCTCCTGATTCACAGGAGGCGCCAGGATTCTGCCTTAAAAAGTAAACTACTAATCAAACAAAATTCTCCAGGTGATTCTGAACACAGTGGTATTTTTAAGCATGCGTAGTGATGGTTTACTCATGTTTCTTTTGGTGTTGTGAAAAATAAAACCAGAAACTAACACTGTTTTCATGGTAAAGAAAGAGTATTTATCTTCTCCCACCCATTCCTTAGAAGTCACCACGCTTCCCACATAGTAGGAGGAAATCAAAAGGAGTAAATACATGAATTTGAGAACACTTTCTCTCCTAGCCCAGCAGACAGAATGTCAAGACTCCCAGAAATCTGTAGGCTGCCTGGTGTGCAAACATCACCCGATTTGCTGTCCCACAGAGGTGGGGGTTCAAACCCTGCCCCTTTCTGTCTGGCTGGCCTTGGCCGGCTCAGAAGCCTGGGATGCATATTAATGACAAAGCAAGACCTACTGTGAGGGCTAGAGTCTCTCTCCATCATTTTTCCGAACAGGTTGGGGCAACCTCCCTTTTGAATATGCTTATACTGTGGGTTCTATTTACCTTTGCTCTCTGGTAATTTCCTCTGGCAAACCAGCAAGAAATAACAATCAAAAGCCATAATGCTATTACTTCGCAGAAATAGGTTGGAGGTTTAAGAAAATGATTGCAGGTATGTTATGTAAATGAAATTGCTGGACAAAGCCCCAGCCCCAGGAAATTTAAAGTAGTGGAGGGCGTGCTCTCGATTTATATCCTGCAGCGTGCAGTAAGAATGCCGCATGAGCTTTGAGCTTGACGTCCCCCGCTTTTGTCATCCGGCTTCACTCCCTGGCCATTTAGTATTAATACTCTATTACAGCAGATACAGTATTGCGATTTTCATGGAAGTGAATTCCCAATGTCAGCATTCCTCCAGAAGCCACACAAAGGATGCTTTTAGCTTCATGTGTTTTGATGGAGTAGACTTCGCTAAGGCCTAATTCGGGCCAACGTGTTCTGAACCCTGCTCTGACTGTGACGCTCCTGCGGCCTTCTTTGGGTGTTGGTTTTGTTGTTATTATCTCTCTGGGTTCTCATGGCTAAGCCAGGGCCTGCCGTGCAGCCCGAGTTCATCTCTCATGAAGTTCCATAAGTGTGAAATTTTAAATTTACATGGAACCAGATCAGACAGCGTGCGCTGAACTTGGCTTTCCTCTTTTGGCTTCCTTATAAACAAGATCCAGTTTATTCTCTTGTTGTCTTTTCCACCCAGTGGTTGTGTAGCCAGCGGGGCCAAGTGTCATGCAGTTAGAAGGCGGCAGGTCTGCTCCCTACCCCACTCAGGGCCGCTGGGTCCTCTTGGCTGCTGGCCCAAGGGCTGTGGCCCAGGCTGGCCAGCTCTTCACCTGTGCTGAACCGTGTCCTGGGATGCCCTGCTTCCCTTGCCCCCCGCATAAATCCCATTTGGGCTTCAGGGCCCCGCACCAAACCCTCGGCTCTGTGGAGTCTTTTCCATTGCCTCAGTGCTGAAGGATGTCCTTGAACAACTCTAGTATGTGTCATCTCAGTTCTGAACATTGGCAATTACTTTCTTACATGCAACTCATTTTCCTTACCATCTCTGAGACTTTGTATTAATATCGCTCCCTGGTTCTTTGCCCACCAACTGGCTCGTAACATCAATTTTTCATGCTTTTTTCGTCCTCCTTTGAAAATACTTCATACTGTGTAAGTTGATGCTTCATAAATACTTGCTCATCAGTAGACAGATGAAGGGCTGAGTTAAGCTGGGCATTGCCTTCTGTGAAACCCATGAGTGACCTTGTAAACCACATCTCTGAGAATTAAGAACTTGGCTCTCATGCAGAACAGAGCAGTTGAATTGCTGTTGGTAACGCCAGAAAGCTGGCAATATCATGGTGCGCCAGCATCTGAAGGTAGAATCTCTAAAGTTTGGAACTGAGGGAATTTGGAAGACTCATTGATTCTCTCATTCGGCATATGAAGAACTTGAGACCCAGATTTCATTAATTTGCCCAAGTTCACACAGTGAGTGAGCTGTAGCCCCTAGCTGGGTCTCATGTACCGGGGGCCATATTTACTGGAAAGCTTGGCCCTTTGGGCTCATGGCCCTGGATTCAGGCATGCTGGGGCCAGCAGGAGAATGACCTTATACACACTTGACCTCCTATTGGATGTATCATTTATCATGGGAAATAAATGTTTGATTCAACTATTTACGGTTTATTTTAATTTCTCAAGATACTCCCCTTGCTTTCCTAGGTCTCTTGCCTATTTCCCTTTTCTTCACCCTCTGCCTTAGCCAAACTGGATTCCTAGTTTTTGTGACTTAGGCCTTTGTTCCTGCTGCTTTCTGCATCTGGAGAACCTTCACACTCATCTCCAAATGTCTGAATTCCCATTGGTCTCTGAAGGCTCAATTTTGAACTGCCTTGACCCTGTGGATTCTCCTAGATGGGTGGTTTTTAGAAAATTCTTTAAAGCTTGGGTCTCTTTTGTCAAACTGAAGTATGTAGAGGGATCCCGATACATAGCCAAAGACCATTTGTTTCTTTGAAGCGGTGGTAGGGGGCTCAGAATTATGCCCATCTGCCTCAGAGGGTTGCCTTGGAGCACCGTGGGAATATTTTTGCCCTTGATAATTAAGCTGTCTCTAACTTTGGACCCCTATAGCATTTGTTCCGAATCCTTCTTGTGGCTCCTTATCACCTTATCCCTTGTGTGATGTGGCACCTTTTCTACTAGAAAGTAAAAGCTCTTTGCAAAGAGTGTGTAGATCCCCATGTTTCTAGAACAATGTCCCACCCAGCGAAGATGCTCAGGCAATACTGTCAATAAATGTATTAATGTAACTCCTGTCTCTGTAGATTAGAGCATGAAATCCAGCAGTTGAAGCAGAAGATCTGTGAGGTTGATGGCATTCAAAAAGGGCCTCGTGGGACCTTGGAGGGGAAGGCTCCTTCTTCCAGCTTGCCATCCAGTGCTGAGAAGTCTCACCTGGTCCCTCTGATGGATGCCAGGTACTGGACATTAAACTGATACCACACCTACATTTATGATACGATTTCATGACTCACTGTACCTCATATTATCCAGTTTGCGTGTGGAGGGATCAAACAAAAGCAGCAAGGGATAGGTGTCCTTGAGGTATGTGTGCTTTGTTTTCATCAACCGCTGCCTCGGGGAGAGAGGTATCATTTGAAGGAAACCAAAGACGTGGGAACTGGCCAGCTCCATCTAGGGAATGCTGGTGCAAGGTTGTGTGAGCACATAGAGCTAGAAGGCCTAGAGAACCCACCTCATCCAGAAAGGAGTGAACCAAGGCCAGGCTGAGAGGAGCAAAGAAGTAAGGCTAATTGAATCATACCAAGAAGAAGGACCTTGTGCTGACAGTTAATTTATGGAAATCATTAATTACAAATAAATGAAGTCTGTTACAAAAACTGTACCAGTGTATTCAGAATGATCATGAATAGCATATACATCTGATGCTACTACAGTAAAATGATTTTCAACTTGAGCGGCGTTGTAAATTGCTCTGTGGCTTAGAGCTTCCAGATAAATTAACTTAATCATTTTTTGCCTCTAAGAAAATGGATTATTTTCCTCAGATCCAGCTGTGTCATGGGGACATCTCCAGTTGGGCAGTCATGAGCCCTAGGCATTAGGCAATACGTATTTGGATATCAAAATGTATTAAGAACGCTATGAGCTTCTGCATTCCCTTAAATCTAGGTCTGCGTCTTCAGTGGGGCTAGTTTAAAATTCAAGTAAAGGTCCAGAGAAGTAATTCATTTGTAAGTGCCCTTGGCTCTGGGTCAGCTGTGTATGATTTTCCTTTCAGTGCTGAAAGGTAACTACCGCACTTTATTACCCTATCCATTTTTGCCTAAAATATTAGTATCTTTACCTAACATTTCAGAAAACCATCCAGGCATGGTCAGTAGTACAGAAATGTTTCTAGGACTATGCATGTGTTTAGAGAGATGAAAGCAGATTCTTTTTCAGTGTGCTCAGACATAAACATGCAAAACAGTTCATTTTAAATAATCCATCTAATCAGTGTTTCTAGAACTGGGGGAGGGAGAGCCTACGACTAAGTGAGCCTTCCATGTGAGCAGCCTGAGCCACTAGAAGGATTTTAGCTGGAACTGAAATCCTCTGTTCTCCCTCCTTCTGCTGGGTGGATGGTTGTACTTTGTGCAATTTCACCTACATTCTTGAGGATACCAGATGCCTACATGACAACTGTCTCAGTAGTCAGCCATTTCTTGCTTCCACCGTCGTGACCGTATGCCAGGGAGTTTGGAAGATAGAGAGGCTTTTAAAATATGGTTTCTCCCAGCCAGGTGCCAATGGAGAGGCAAGACAGAGCAGAAACAGTTCAAGCCATTGTTCCTTGGGAATGGTGATGATTCATAGAAATTGTGTCCACTCCCCCACCCTCCCCCCACTTCAGGCCTCTTAAATGACATTGTGATCTGGGAAATAACTGTCACTCTTTTCCATGTGAGGGAACTGAGGCTTGCTGAGTGAAGTGCTGGGTCTCAACGTCAGGGCTGAGGCCATGGAGCCTTCTGAAAGCAGTGTCTGTGATTCTCCTCCGCCCTGCAGCAGAGAGATCCAGGAGAGGTTTGGATGGGATCACTGACTCTGCCTTTTATCCTCAAGATTCTCTTATTTGTCCAATACTCTCTTGTTTGGGGAAAACCCAAATAGTGAACACATGGCACTAGATTTCTTAGAATGTAGGGGAATATTCCAGGTCTGGCATTTAGCATGAGAAGTTTCCTTGTTTCGAAGGGCATAATGAAGAAAGGATCTCATGTGCCCTGTGTGGTTAGATCTTTGAGTATTACCGTCCCTACCTCTGCTGTTTGCAGGATCAGTGCTTACATTGAAGAGGAAGTCCAAAGACGACTTCAGGACTTACATCGCGTGATTGGTGAGGGTAGCAGTGCATCGGCCAACATGCTGAAGGTGAGCTGGGGGACCAAGCTATCAGTCATTTGTTTCCGAGATGACCTTTCCATAAGGTGGTGGTGGTGGCAGTGATGGGCTCCTTTATTATCATTTGTCAGTGAGAAAATTGAGATGCAGAATGTTCTAGAAAAATTAAATATTGCTTGGGTAGAGCTTAACAGGTGATAAACAGTGCTGATTCAAGAGAAACTTTATTTATTTTTAAAGTCTGTACTTCTGGGGAAAAATTCTTAAGTGAATGTAAAGTCTCCTAAAACATTTTATTTACTTTGTTTGATTTATAAAGATTCTACATGTAAGGTTTTTCTGTTTTCTCCAGAAATACAACCAATTTCCTTAAGCATTTAATTTTGCTTGATAAATTATCCTGAGTAGATCTATAATTTTGCTTTGGAGAAGGTATGTATTTGCGATGTTGATTTTTATCAAAATAAAAACATTGCCTTCCTATTCTGCGACTTAAGAAATGTCCTAAGGAAATTTTGCTTTTAATATTATTCTTAGCAATTTTAAGAGTAGGACTAGATGCTTCAGTTCCCTTACAGGCAGATGGATCGATAGAGTCGTGTTTACCTTGGGAATATAAATTCTGTAGAAGGGTTGTCATTGTTGAGCAAGTATGCTTCTTTAGAATTTTGTTCCCATAAATATTTCTAATCAAATCAGTTTCTTTTCCCTCTATGAACAAGCTATAATTTAATATAGAGGGCTTTTTATTTTCTTATCAGGATAATGAGAAACTCCACAATGGCACCATTCAACGTAAGCTAAAATATGAGGTAGGTAATGATTTTTCAGATTGATAAGGTCGCCTTAAATTATGGCATGCTTGTGTGATTAAATTTTCTTAATGTTTAGTTGCATAATTAGAATTTTGAAGTCCCAGTCAGATTAATGGCTAATAGGGGAGGCAAGCTATTATACAGACTTAAAATTAAACGGAATCCTGCAGGTTGAAAACTGTTTAGACTTTACTTGAATGGCATGTGACTGTGGTGGAGGCTTCTGGCCCCTTTTTCATTAGTAACAGTATCCTTTCCTTTGGTCTGTATTTAAAAGGCAGAATTATATAATCAGAATCAGATACAAGGTTTGGAAATGAAGCAGAGTACCTATCACTGTTTTACAAACCCTGCTCATTTTATAGACTGCAAGTTGGCAGTGGTACAAAGGACATACTCTTGGTTGATTCACTTATTTCTCTGGTGAATAGAGAAATAAGTGGACTGTCAAACCAAGGTTTATTTGGGCACAGGACTTGTAAGGTTTTACTTGTATTTTCCCCCACTGAGGGACTTGTCCTTCCCATACACTCCCAAATTAAATCAAAACAAAACAAAACAAAACCCCAAAAATACTAGGTGGTAAAAGTCTTGTAGATGGTGCCCATACATTCCAAAACAGAACAAGAGGTGAAAGGTGGGTGTTCCATAGGAGGCTTAACTGACTTTGGCCACCACCACACTTCTCTTCCAGTCATCCAGTAATGATGTTGTCTTCCTCTGGACATCCATCTCCCTAGCAGATAACCTAGGGAAGAGTACGACATTGCCGTTCATTTCTTTGGGTCCACTACACCTGGCCTGTGGCGGGCACCCAGTAGGCCTTTCACAGTGCTGGTTTGTAGCTGTGGCAATGGTGTTCTTACCAGGGCAGGTATAATTAAGAATTGCCGTGAAGTGAGGCAAGAAAAAGATGACCGAGGTCGAAATACTTGTCCGTTTCTTTTGGCCTTGTCATCTGATTTTCATTAAGTAAGCCATGATTCCTTTTACATTTTGGACATAGGGTCATGGGCTTATTTTCACAACTGAAGCTGAACTTTTGAAAATTGAATCAAAGATCTTGGGATTTATTTTGGAGCAATTAAAATATTAGACCAAGAAATCGATACTGTGCATCAATCCCATGCAACATATTTCTATCAAATATTTGACAATTTGTAAGATAAACAATATGAAAATTGATGTTCTGTGTGTGAATCAGATCATCTGTTCTTAAATCATGTATCAATCAATATGAATGGCTTGGGCTTTCCATTCAACCTCTGCATTAATCTACCCAATGAAACCAATGACTGCAAGAATCTTCATGTGCAAAACATTTGCGAAAGGTGCTGCCACATCCCCATTTCAACTGTTTTTGCCATCTTGAACAGAAAAGGTCTCTTGACCCTCTGCTGCCCAGAGAGGTCACTGAGGCCTGCAGCAGAGAAGAGGGGCGGGACATGGATGGGAACAACCACCAGGGTCATCCCTTGACATGGAGCTTCTTAGGCTCTCTGGCGCCCTCCGCAGGATCCCAAGAGAGAGCCCACCGGCGAAGTCATCCGCCCTCAGAACACAAGGCGCCCCAGTACAGTGATCGCAGACATAGTCATCCTGAGCATACAGGCTGTTTTCAACCAGAATGTTTCAATCTACCCGAAATCACTTTTCTTAACGAAAGCAACTCTGGCGACACAAAACGTGTTCTGCGTAGGTCAGGAAATCTCAGTGAGCTGATGACTCATAAAGATGAACACAGCTTGGGAGTCGAGTCCAGCTGGACCTTGCTGCAAGATTTGTCCCAAGAAGTGTCTATAAAGAGTGGAGGCAAGCAGACCAGGCAAAGCAAGTTACTCTGCGTTGTCCTCTCTGAAAGCATTTCTAGTGAGGAGAGTGCCTCCCACAGCATTCCTCAGAGAGCACCAGCCTCAACGTTTTGTGGTGAGCAGCAAGTCGAGGGAGAGTTAGCTAAAGAAGTTAGCTCTCCACGGTCCCTGATAAATAGCAGGACAGAAGGAACTGGTGGGTTGGGCTATATTTACCACAGGCTCTCAGACCTTTATAAAGATACCAGCAGTCACCTGCTACAGTCTGGCACAGAGGTGGTCCACCACGTGGGGAGCCTGTGTGACCCCCGTGGGCTCACCTCCCGTGCGACTACATTGATCAGAAGACTGCCGTTTCTGAAATGCTTTCCCCCGGATGCACCCCTGAAGTCACACAGGGTGTCATCGGAGTCTCATTCTTTCCCCAGAGAGGCTCAGGTTGGCAACAGCCACAGTGAGGAGGCAGGGGCCGCTAGGCCAGCAGAGAGCATGACGCCTTTCAGAGCACCAGGCCTTCCTGCAGCCTCTGTGGCTGTGGGCTCCCCAGGCTCCTGCCCAAGCTCAGTCCGCTGCCTTCAATACGAAGGTGCTAGAATGACCCGGGCATTTCAGCAGACCCTTGTGCAGTTCCCAGCCCGGATGCTGAAACTTCAAGAGCACCCTTTAGAAGACTTTCTTGAGCACGTGGCTTGTTGCCTACCAGAACTGGCGGGCAACGTGAACGAAGTCCAGGGTGTTTACTGGCTTGCTGTTGCTAACTGCACAGAACCTGAGCCTCAGCCGGCATGTTTGCTCCTGCTTCGTTCCATGCTGTATGCTTTGGTTTTGTCGGGTAGCCCGTCTGGCCCAGTGGCCATTTTTCATGCTCTCCCTCTCTCTGGACTAGAGGAGGTTCAAATTGGCTTCGGTGGGCAGAGCATTAGATTCCTGGGCTCTGCGGAGAGTCTTTTGCTCACCGTATTTAGTTACAACAAAGCCCTCTGTCAGCAGATATGCCGTGACCTCCTGAGCATTCTGATGCCTGAGTCTGAGGTCCCTGCCTGCACCAACCATCCTTTGTTCCAGCAAGATCTGGTTCAGCTTTCTCTTGATTGGAAAGCAGAAATCCCGGATTTAGTTTTGGCAAATGGACTTCGGTTGTCAACCAGATTCCAGAATACCTTGGTGAACATGATTTACTTTCTGCATGGAAACATGAACGTCAACATCCCCTCTCTGGCAGAGGTGCAGTTACTGCTCTACACGACTGTCAGAGTCGAGGGTGACCCCAGCCCAGATGAGTGCCAGTCGTTAGTCCTTCTGAGCACCCACATTGCCCTTCTGAGGGAAGATCGAGTTTTCTATCCCCATACCCCATCTCTAAACACACCTCCTCCAGGAACACAATTTGATGTGACCAGATGCCGTGCTTTGAGCGAATTCAGGTGTGTTGTTGTTTCAGAGAAGAAGACACTGTCAACCGTCGAGCTTGTCTTCTTTGCTAAGCTCCAGCCCCCACCCGACTCAAGAAGTAGGCCAGCCAGGCACTTCGAAGAAGCCCAGAACATCCACTTGTTCGCCGGCACCCTGGGTCTTCAGGACAGTCAGAATGCGGCGCCCGAGGTCTGGAAACTGACCCTCAGCTCTCAGGACGAGACTCTGTGGCTCATTTCACATTTGACAAGGCTCAAGGGAGGAAACTTGTAAAAATTTTCTGCATGTTTTTTGGAGATTTTTAATAAATAAACAATATGAGAAGAATCAAGGACTGAGAATATCTCTGTGTAGCTAATTGATTGGAAATTGGAAAAATGCAGACCTCTGAAATAGAAAATATAAATATTCTAAATAGCTACGATGAAAGAAAAATAGGGACTAGCAGAGCACTGATAACATCTCTTTATCACCACCCTGCGTCATTTGCTTAAACCTCAGCCTTGTAAATTTGGGTCTGCCTCATTATTTGTGAGGTGATTAAAGCCTTTCTGATTGTTTTTGGCTTCATGTCGCTTGTAGTGTGGTGGCTTGGTCTCTGTGTCTGCTGGATTCCAGCAGGCTAATTTGTGCTGCTTGAAAAAGTGCCCAGTTGGCAGTGACCTTCACTGACACCCTCCTTTTTTGTCATGATTAGGACAGCTCTGTAGCAGAGCACATTAGTAATGCATCAAGCTTCCTGGAAGGACCCAGGGATTTAAAACATGCTCTCCTCACTCTAACACATGGAATGGAGACAGCACCACAGGCCCTGTGGTGTCTTCTTCCTCAGTTAATTGCCTTTTCCTTCCTCCTCTCAGATTTTTTGACTATTGCTTTCCAACCCATGTGATTTCAGCTCATTTGTTGATTTAGTTTTGACAACCCTTCGCCCTATGCCACATGCCCCCCACATGCCAGTTCTTTCTCGAGCTTCTTTCTGTCCTTGAAAGGCTCTTCATCTTCAAGTCTTTTTCTCACAGCTCCTTCACGCGATCTTATCAGCTATATGGTCACATCAGAAGGCCTTCAGCACTTTCTCCTGGCTGCCCTCCCTTTCTGCCTCCCATCTCACCCTTCATCACTCATAACCTCTTGGCCTCCCTTCCGAGACAAGTCATGCCCATAGCGGCCTCAGGTACATCTCTCTTCACAAAGTACCATCTGGTACTCAGCTGCCCTCCTCCTCTGTGAGAGGCTTGACACTGAGCCCTACGGAATCTTTCTCTCCTCTGACCCTTTCTTTTTTACCCAGCTCTGTTTAACATTCCTATGAGGAATCAGGTTGTGTGTCTTTTATTTATTAGTTATTACATGGGATCCTGGGTTGCTCAGCCAGTGTTCTCCTGTTTCTTGGATGTGTATGCTCTACTGAGCTCCAGAGTCTGAGAAGGAAGGAGGTGTTTTCTTCACGGCTCCATCCTCCCTCTCCCACTAACAGCCAGGATCATGTCAAACTCATGGTAGCTACTCAGCGAATGTCATAGGCAGTTGAACGAAGTGATTCCACAGAGTCATTTATTTTATCCCTGGCATGGAGGGGTCATTCTTTGTCATAGCCCCCCTCTTCATTTCTACTCCTAATCGACGAGAGAGTCAGTGTCAAAGCTTAGCCCATCCCGAAACTCATTGTCTCCCTTTGGGCAGGAAGTACAGACCTTCCCTCTTTCCCCATCAGAGTTAACGAGCTACTTAATGGGTTCTCTGTCTCATCATTAATTTTCCTCTACCCAGGTCAGGGGCAGCAAACAGGAAAGGGCGGGAAACTGGAGAGCACATTAGGGTGCCAGTCGTTAGTCCTTCTGAGCACCCACATTGCCCTTCTGAGGGAAGATCGAGTTTTCTATCCCCCTACTCCGTCTCTAAACACACCTCCAAGCGGCTGCTGCCTTGTCTGCAGTAACCAAGTGGAGGCTTTTTGCCTTTTTGAGGCAATAGAATTCAGATGTTTTTAAGTGGAGCCTGTTTTTGTCACCGCCCCCCAACCCCGTGTACACACACACACACACACACACACACACACACACTCTATTGCCTTATGCATGAGGGGTTTTGAGTCTCTGATGAGGACATTGTTAAAATTGGTTAGCTAGTCACATTCCTGGCTGGAAGATCTTCTGTTGTAGAAGAAATTTCTCAAATGAACCATAGTAGTCTTCTAATATCTTATCAATAATTTTTACCTAATCTCAATTTTTTTTGCCTTTTTCAGGAAATGCTTTCTTAAAAATTGCCCCATTGAGTATTTTCTCAAATATCCTTGACCAGAAGAACAGAATTAATGCTCATGAAGAGCAGACGGAGCGAAATTTAAGATGTCAGCAGAGGGATGCTGTAGTTGGAAGGGAAACCGTACATAAACAGTACAAAAATTTTAACAAAGAGTGAAAAATATTAGACTCGCTTTTCTTCATAGGTTAAAAAAGACATAATTCTACTAGGTTTTGAGTTGTGGTCTTTACTAATGTTCATAGACAGAGCATGCAGCAAATATGAGCATTGCATGAGGTCGTGTTATTCATTATAAACTTCTTCAGTCTGCTTTATGATCCAGGCAGGCCACAGTGAGGATTACAGTCAGATCTCACTACACCATAGAAGCAGCCTCCAGCAATTCAAATTTTACATGTCTGTTCTCTCACCGAAGCATACTTTTTACCTTGAGATCAAATATAGTCCCTGATATGAAAATTTGACTTACTATCCATGAAGTAAGTACCAAGGTTGTCCTACCTTAGGGTGTCCCTGTAGAAGCCAGGGGAGTAGTATTTGTGCCATGACCCACTGTGGCTTCAATCCTGGTGGCTTCCCTCTGTCTCCACTGGTGCATTCTTTAGTAGGAGTTCTGAGCCCATGACACTCCTGTTGAGCAGTATGAGCAGGTATGAGCATCTCCATATCCAGCCTAATGTGGGGTCTCAGTTATAATGAATTCCTGCATCAGGGGAAAAAAAAAAAAAGGTTCATACATACTTTGTTATGTGGCATTGCTATTGTTGTCCTATGGGCATAAACATTTACATTGTGGAACTCGTTAATGCATTCTAGACAACACCTCTTTGAGTACTTTGAAATGGTGATTTCATCTGAATTTGATTAAAATCCATTTTCCTCACAGCTGCCTGTTTTACAGACTTGTGGTTGGCAGGGTGAATTTATTTAGTCTTTGTTGAAAAACATTTCAAAACCGTTTGTCTTCCCTTTCTCATTACTCAAAAAAATGTGAGTGCATCCTTTGGAGAGAATACCTCTGCCTCCCAGCAGTAGTAATTACGGTAATTTTTATTTACATTCTCTTTCCTAAATGATTTCAAGTTTTGAATGAAACATAGATTAGAGCACTTTTATTAATGCTTCTTTGCAGGGTAGGCAGTCTTTTTGGTTAGATCAATTTTTAGTGAGGTTATTTTGTTAATTTAATTACACGGCCTCTAGGATGCCTCTTAGTTCTGCTTCATCATTTATGATATCTTCTGTGATAGGTATTATATCAGTCAGCTCTTGTCAGGTGACCTCCCCCCAAATTTAGTGGCATAAAAACAAAAGCTCTCATTTCTTACTGCTGGTTTATAAGTAGGTTGAGGTGGCTTTACCGTGGGCTCCAGATGACCTGCAGTTCAGATGGGGTTAGTCTGCTCAAGATGTCTCATTTTGAGGTCTGTGCTGAAGGGTCAGTGGCCATCCTTATGATGACAGAAGCACAAAAGATGTGGCTGTGTCATGTCTGCCAGTGTCCCATTGGTCAACACAAGTCACGCAGCCAAGTCCAAAGTCAGAGATCGACAAACACTCCGTCCACCAAGAAGCCATGGAACACTGGACATATGCTGCTACTGTAAGGAAGAGAAAAATCGGGACCAGTAGTTCAGTCCATCATGGATATTTTATGTCTTAGGCTTTTATTTAAAGTAAAAATTCAGATAAAACTTACAGGACTTCTCCCCAAAGGAAGTATTCAGGTACTGGGGAGAACATAGGTCACAGGACCTTTCAAGTTACTTAGTTCAAGTGGCTTTCCGGTTCATTCTTTTCTTGACACCTCCAGGCTGATCACTGCCTGCCTCAGAGCAGTTCAACGCTGGGGACTGCTCTCGTTGTTAGAGCATTCTTTCCGTAATCCTCATTGCTGGGATCTCCGTCTGCAGGGTCTGTCCATCCTTCACATTCTTCTGTAACAGAATAGAACGTGTCTGTTCCACAGTCTGTTTTAACCTGACCATCCTTCAAAGAAGACCGTTCTCTCTCTCACCTCCTCTGATTTTTCTTTTTTACCTCCAACACCCTTCAGTTTCTTCGCTGTTTCTTATACAACACGATCTCCAAACCACCATCATCCAATCTCTTGTTAGGATTGCACCCTTGTAATTTTTTAAAGCCTTCTTTGTAAGGAATGAAACTGACGGATTCAGTTAGTAAGAAGGAAAGAAAGTCTATTATAAATCACCCCTCCTGCCTTTTAATATCTGGTTCAAACCTTTGGTAGCTGAAGATACAGCGGATTACAGTGATAACAATCCCAACCAACCTTTTTATTGTGGTTCACAGTGTACTAAGTTCTTTCCCATATATTGCTCCTTTGAGCCCCACAGTGATCCTCCTGGGATGGGTGAATTGTCATCAATCTCCACTTCATATTTAGGAGTTTAACTCGGAAAGGATCACTTGATTTAGAATTGGAATCAAACCCAGACCTTCTTACTCCAGAACATATATTCTTTCCACAGTGCCCAAGTCACTCCCTGGTCACAGTTATTCTTGACATTGTCTGGGTACATTTTTTTTTTAATTGATTTATTTTTCTCTTAGAAACGACTATGCTAGGGATGAATATTTAAAAGAGTTATGAAGTTGATTTTTTTCTGACTTATAAGTTCTTTTATTGGAATTTCTAGACATTAAAAATTATTTCTCTTTTTAGGAGTTGGGTTTTTTTCTTTTCCCCTCCCAAAAAAATACCCATGGAAGTTTCTTTGCAACTTCATCATTCCCTTTTGTGAACCTAAGTTTCCTTTTTTGCTCTTTGCATTTTTAGTTCCTATAGAAGAAAAGCTCGGATACAGTCCTAGTGTGAACATCGCACAGATAACCTTGTATGCTCAACATTGGTCCTCTAACGGAAGCTTAAATAATATGCTCCACCGACACCTGATGGAATCCTCCCCTGCTTTCCAACTTTAATTTCTCCTGGGCCTTAGGACTGAGCACAGATTGTACCAAAACTAGGGCTCCACAAAAATCAGTGAAGATGAGGGATACCTTCATGAGTAATCAGTCACATCGTAGAATTAGAAAAAATACCACGTTTTCCTTCCTGAACATCCGAAGTTGTCAATATTTATGTTTGGCATAAGAGCCACTTAGCATTTTTTGCCCTGTTCGCCTTCAGTCATACTAGACCCATTCTCGAATCTTTTGAGAATTTCATCCATTTAATGGTGAGTTATCCAGAGATAATGGGACCAGTCTTTCATGATCTAGAGAAAGATGGTAAGGTTTTTAATAGTTTCCAGTTGAAACATTCATCAGATACCTGGTCTTTCAAACTTTGAAACAATGTTGGTCACCTCAGATCTAGAGGGATGAAATCACCTATTTTGGTAAGAGTCGTGGATTAGCTCCTTTTGGATTTAGATCCAAACCCTTTTGGATTTGCCCTAAGGCCACTAAAGGTAAATAAGGTACTCCACAAATATCTATGTCCAACAGTTTATCACTTTCTGGTTAGTTTATCCCTAAAGATCTATAATCAAATTGAAAGGAATACTCCTTTATTTGAAAGCCCTTATTCCTGTTTCCTCATGCAAGTATTTTTAACTCCCGTCACTTTAAAATGAGATCAGGTTAGCGTTGTCTCTTCGTGGTCAGAGGATGCCTGTAGCATGTGTGGCTACATCCCTTAGCACACTCCACTCCAGCTCTGTGTACTCTGATTTCAGAGGCCATGTGGTATTAGCACAAGGTCCCCTCACAGCCGAGGCAGGTGTCCCCTTCTGGAGATGAATATAAACATGTCTTGACTCTCGACTTTATTCATAATCTGCACATGCTCACGCAAGGTCTCTGTATTCTCTGCCTCTGGGGCATAGGAGGTCCTTGCTACATCATAGCTCTGATTAGAACCATCATTGTGGCCTGTGTGGTGGAAAAGAGGAGGGAGTCAAAATATCAGCTCTGCTGGGAACAGAGAGAGGAGAATTGGCAATTGTGTTAAAGCTGATAAAAAGCCAGGGTTGCCTGTGTTTAAGAAGCAAACCTTGGATATTTGGCTCTAGGAGATCAGATGGCAGTCCTTAGGTCTGACCTTGTCCTAGTCAGAGCATACACTGAATTCCACCATCTGGTACTTAATTAGAGTATTTAGGGGAAATGTTGATGACTCCCTGTAGGATTGGTCCATTCTGTGCCCTCTGCGGTGCCGACATTGATCCGAGTGGATGTTAACGCCACTTCCTATTAATTTCCTTAATTTGTCCCTTTTGAAGGAGACAGCCTGAGTAGGAAGAGAAGATTCTAATCTGAATATTCAAAATGTAGCCCATGTTCCGCTTGCTTTCTTTGGCTAAGGACCCGACTATAGTGTTTCCCCAACAATGGAAAAGTAGCATAGTTGTTGACATAAGAGATTATTTCATTAAAAGCTACCAGAAAAAATTTTTTCGTATCTTATCTTAAAAGATGGTATTTCTTATTTAGAGAAATATAACCCAAGTTATTCACTATGTACTTTTGCCTGACCTTTCATTTCTAAATAGAACCACTCCACAAGGCATGTAAAGTTCCTTGAAATGTCCCGTGTGTTTATCCAGCTCTGCTGTAAGAGGTGCCTCTGTCCTGTCGTGTTTCTTCACCTCCTCATAAGATGTATGACCAACTTCCTTTCCAAGTCTAAGCATCTTCTTTGCCACAAGTAGGGAAACTGTGATTGATTCCAAAATAAATAGTTCCTTGGGAATTTAAAAGTTCCCTTAAATAATAGGATGTAATGTGATACAGCACACGTTTACTTGTCTAGCACAAAACTCAAGATACTCAAAATATAGCTATTTTCAAATAAAAACTAAGTTTAGGAGACATTTATGTTAGTTCTCCTTCCTTTCCAACATAAACATGGTTTAGGAGTATGTCAGGAACCTTTCATGCCGTGTCCTGAGAAGTCTACATTTCTCATAAAAGTTGACTGCAAAAAGTAGTTTCTAAAAATTACATTGCAGCAGTGGTTTGATGGAAACACATAGTTTTGATTTGTCTCTCTGTTCCTCTCTCCATAGATAAAGCTCAAATGTCTTCAGATCCCTAGCTTATTTTTCAGTTAATCGTTTCTGCAATTGTACGTTTCTCTACACTCATTAATATTTAGCTACTCTGAAATCTTTGAGACTGAAGTAAACTGTGCCTGTGAGTGGTAACAATATCTCTAGCCCCCAACATGCTATTAAATAATGGAGAGAGAAGTATCTATCTTCTCAGCACAGGGTGCAGTTAAAAGTCACTGTCTGATCCTGTGACTGGGGCAATGGCTTTTTTTTTTTTTTTTTTTAAGGATTTTATTTATTTGAGAGAGGGAGCACAAGCAAGGGGAGAGGCAGAGGGAGAAGCAGGCTTCCTGCTGAGCAGGGAACCCGACGAGGGGCTCGAGCCCAGGGTCCTGGGATCACGACCAGATTTAGGCGAGTGACATAAACATTATAAGATTTAGCTGAGCAACATAAACATTACAAGATCCAGTTCTTCCCAGATAAATGGTCCCTATTTCATTCATGCACCCATTTACCCAAATTTGTAAATTATCCAATGCATGGCTTTTTTTTCTTAAAAGGATCAGTGAGCCCGAACTTTAAGCAGCTTTCCTTTCATTCGGGATTGATTTCACGATTATAAAATTCTTAGAGAACTTTCCAGTCTTAAAATGTCTATGTAGTAGCCAAACCATCAGTTTCAGTCTTATCCCTCTTAGAATGTTGACTTATAAAAAGGGAAAGTGAAGTTGGCTAACTTTAGAATGTAATCCATCTGGAGTGGAAAAACCAAATCTTTGTTCAAAATTTGATGCAGCTGAGAAAAACTAAAGGTCTTAGAAACTACAGAGACTTTGTAGAAGTTATTTTATTTTGTATTCCTAGGACCTAAACTTGTGCATGGCACATGGTGGGTGCTCAGTAAGAGATACCAGTGTTTGATTGTATACCCGAAGGTGCCTATAAGAAAAGGTACTCAGGAGGTTAAAATTAAGTCTCCCTTGCTTAGTTAATAATACATCTGGATATTTTTGGCTGCAGCTCTTCCTCAGTAAAAGTCATGGCATTTAGATAGCTGCCACAGTTTTTCTTACTCAGTGCCCCATCACAATTTTCTTTTTTTATTTAAATTTTTTATTTTAATTCCAATTAGTTAACATCCAGCATTATATTCACTGTAGGTGTGCAATATAGTAATTCAGCAGTTCCATACATTACCTGGTGCTCATCGTGACATGGACACTCCTTAATCCGCATCACCTAGTTCAGCCATCCCCCTACCTGCCTCCCCTCTGGTAACCATTAGATCGTTCCCTATAATTAGGAATCTGTTTCTTGCTCTTTCTGTCTGTCTCTCTCATTTTTTCCATTTGCTTATTTGTTTTGTTTCTTAAATTCCACATAGGCATGAAATCATAAGATATTTGTCTTTCTCTGACTTATTTCACTTAGCATAATATGGTCTGGCTCCATCCATGTTGTTGCAAATGGCAAGATTTTTGTTCTTTTTTATGGCTGAGTAATATTCCACTGTATGCCTACATCACATCTTCTTTATCCATTCCTCAGTCGTTGGACACTTGGCCTGCTTCCATAGGTTGGCTGTTGTAAATAAGGATGCTATAAACCCCCATCACAGTTTTCTAATCCTGCTGGAATTATCAGTTTACTTGTCAGTCTCCCTCTAACCAGAAGTCCCCCAGGGCAGGACACTGTCATGTTCACAGCTGGGTTCCTGCTGTATAGAAGAGATTTGCTAAATACTATGCCCATTTCCATAGGCATGAGACTGAAGTGCAGAGAGGGTGGGTGGGTGACTGTTAGGCTCAGACAAAGTCCTAATGCTAGAATTTGATTCTGGGTCTTCTCTTTCCACTCTCTGCGTCTTTGACATGACTTACCCGTGGGATCCCAAGTGATATTTCAGGGATGCCCGTAATGGTAGAGGTTCAGGACTGAGTATTTATGCTCGATGCTATTATCCACATAATAGCATGTGATATTTTTTAAGAACCCATAATACATGTGATAATACACCGCCCCTCATGAATTTACCTTCCTCCTTCTTCCTTTTCCTCATTCTGACCTCTTGGGACAGAGAGAGCGTCTCATCAAATGAGCTGTGGCGTTAGCCTTTGGGTGTAACTGGTTGAGAGGGTGAAGTCCTCCTAAGGCCGAGTGCATGGGTTTGATTTCTCAACTCATATCACCAGTTGTTGGCTTCAGCTCCGGATTACAGCATTCCCCTCTGCTGAGGGCGTTCTCCCTCAGCTGCCAACTTCGAGCTCCAAACTCACACACACTACAACCATTGGATTTCTCAAGTGACTGTGGCAGATCTGGTGAAGAGGTTATGTTCCTACTTAAAAATGTAGCTGTTACGTATGGCATCGAAGATTTTGGGGGCTTAGGGAGCAAGGCAAGACTTCATGGCTCAACCATAGAGACATTTCTTAACAGTAAATGTGCTCTTTGAAAATAAATAAAACCACTGAATTATTTCTCTTCCTTTTCACCCTTCAAAGAGATACACATATTCCATGTTTCAGGAAATGTCCACCTTTACAGTAATTTGGAAACATACTGTCAGTGAACCAAAAGGTCTTTGGCGGTGCACATGTTGAGAAATTATTTTTTCTAAAGAATTTCCCCTGGGGTCTTTGACATCGGGGACAGCTAAATAGGTGTACCATTGCGATAAAATTAATGGTTCTTGTTTTGGGTGACTGGTCACGCAGGGAAAAAATTAGATGCTCTAGAAGGCTTTGGTTAACTTCGTAGCATGCCAGAATATTGGCAGTGTCAGCTAGATGAAAGCAGCAATCTGAGCCACATTGTACACCTCTCTGTCATCCAGAAACCCGAGCTTTCATTCACACAGCTAGGTTGGGTCTTCTGTGGTACACCCGGCTCAGGATCCAGGACCACAATAAGTGAGTTTGACTGCAGAATCGTGGAGTTTCCTTCTTAAATTCTGTGTATGTTTCAGTGTTCATGAGCTGACTCTATCTCAGATGGGCGAAATTACTTAAAAATTTCCTGATGGCAGTAAAGCAGTTGGTGGAGGTGGGCTGGAAGGCGTCATGGTGCACAGGTGGGCACTTGGTTAGCCTGAGTTCGAATCCTAGCTCTTCCCCCTGCCTCCTTCATATTATCTCAACTCTCAGCCTGGGGCCCCTCATCTGATAAAGAGGGTTCAGTAATGGTTAATACCTCACAGGGGGATCATAAGGATTAAATGAAATGATGCATATAAACTCTCCAGCACAGTTCTTGGTATACAGTAAGTATTCAATACATGCTAACTATGATTATGATAATCATTTTATTATGGCTACTGCTTTAAAAACATATTTTCTTGTGTTGTCTAAAGCCCCAGGTTAGTGCAAATGATAAGGATTGTTCAGAGATTTCCACCCATTTATACTCAAGGGAACTCATTTTGAAGATTTATTTTTTTTCATAATGCTGCCTTCTCAAACCCCTCTGGCTTCCTACCATCCAGACCATAAATATTTGTCAGAGCCAGGTTGATTACTAATCATATGAAGCCTAAAGAAAATACTTGGTATTTATTTTAATTGTGGTTTAAAGAGCTTTCTGTACTATATAGGCATATAAAAATGCCTTGAAGTTAAAAATGAAGTA
Organism: Enhydra lutris kenyoni; assembly: GCF_002288905.1. Taxonomy (NCBI): domain Eukaryota; kingdom Metazoa; phylum Chordata; class Mammalia; order Carnivora; family Mustelidae; genus Enhydra; species Enhydra lutris. The sequence goes on along the minus strand of NW_019154090.1, from coordinate 41,268,750 downwards.
AATTTGAATAAGATCTCCAGCTTTTGGAGCTTTATGTACAGCAATCTGATAGTCTGTGAAGAAAAAAGAAGTTTGTCAGATGATCAAGACTTTTCAGAAAAGAGTCTGGTTTACGCTGATTTTTTTAAAAGTCGGGATATGTAATCTGTCTCTTTTTTCACTTGTTCTTATAAATTGGAAGGAACTTCAAAGCCAAACAACATTTGAAGTGCTTTTGCCCTAATTTCTTGGAATAGTATACCTAAAGAAATGGTCCTTTGTGATGAGAGAGACTTAGCATTTCTCTTTCAAAGGAAGCCATCATTTTTCTAAATAAACTCTACTAGTTTGATGCTCTCTTCTCTGCTTGAAACACATTTTCTCCCGCCTGCCCAAGCAGGGTATTTGCTGAGGAATGATCTCGGTTTCTCTTTGTTCTCCCTATCTGATGTGCCTTTGATAGCGGATGGTTTCTCGCTCTTTGGGAGCAAATCCAGACGACCTGAAGGACCCAATTAAAATTAGTATTCCACGCTATGTGCTGTGCGGGCAAGGGAAGGACGAACACTTCGAGTTTGAGGTCAAGGTAAGTGCCCCTTCTTTACTCTTCTGGAGGAATGGAGGCTTAAAGCTCCTAGGTCTTTCTTTGTCTTTTTTTTTCCCTATAAAGGGAGATGAAGCTACATGTGAACATCTTGTTTTGTAACATATTGATCATGCCCTCCTACAAAGTGGCCTGTGCCGAGTCTAGACTGTAGCACATGGAGAGGTTATCCCATAGAAGGTGGTGGTGGTTGGGGAGTCAGGCAGACATGGAAGAAAGTTCTGGTCACTTGCCAGCCTGGCAAGTAGGGTGACCAACCCGTGCAGGTTATGCAGGAGTTTTTGCTATCGGCATTGGAAATTCCACACCCTGCGAAACCATTAGGTGCCAGTTGAAACATGACAGTCAGTCACCTTATCCCTGGGCTTAAGCTCGATTTTCTTATCTATACATATGGGAATAATAATGTTTATGTTACAAGGATATCAGCTCACATAAAATGCTGAGTCTAGTATCTGGTATATAATAATAAGTTATAACCATTGCTTTTATTACTACTGCTGTTTTTTTGTTATTTCTGTTATTATTAATTTAGGAAGCTTTCCTAATCCGTTTTAGGCTTTATTTGATTTATACAACTTTTCAGGAAGAGATGTGCCTGCTTCCTTACATCATACTTTCCAAAATAATGACTTCATCTTATTCCTAATTTAGTTCCATTAACTCATAACACTTCATTAAATATTCCCAGATGCTCTCCCCTCCTCAAGGAATTAATGATGAGTCACCCTTCTTTATTTTCAAGCATAGGTGAGGTTATTGATGTAATGACGTCCACTAGGGTCATAGTCTTTAGCTGCATGAGGGTGTTCTTGGAGGTTAACCTCCAGACTGGGAATCTGGATGCTGAGGTCTTCAGGCTCTGACTCTGCTGCATTTTGTTGAGTGACCCTGAGTCTTTACTTTCTCAGAGCCTCGGTTTTCTCATTGGTAGAATGGGGAAATTGGATCACACTAGTGGTTTCCAAATTTCTTCTCAACAAAGACATTTGTTCAGCAGATACTGATGAGGAAGGGCACTGCAGAAAGCGGACCAAACGGACCAAAGTGAAGCTGCTGTGGAGAGGGAGGGCGGAGGGAGCCTGAAGCCAGCCCCACCCCCTCACCCCCCCCCCACCCCCAGCCACTGACCACACCCTGGGCCTTTGGGATCCTTCTCTCCCTTTAGGCATGCGTGTTCTTTCAGTCTTCCTGGAGAAATAATGCAAATGAGTCTTAGGGTAAATCAGGCTCCCAGATTCTTATTTCTATATACTGTTTTCCTCTTTATTTTTTAAACCTAGGCATTAATTAATTTATTTGAGGTTCCTGTTGAGAGTACATGTTCTCTGGGTGGTGGTGGTGGTGGTGTTTTGAACTTTACTGGCCAGATTGTGTGGTTTCTTATTCAAATGTTATGCCCCATCTGTGAACCAGTACTTCTCACTGCCCCTGACTTAAAGCCTAATTCCTGCTCAGTTTCTTTTCTGTCATTTGAAATTGTGTGTGTGTAGAGCTCCCTTTGTACATACATGTTATATTGATATTTATACATATATCAAAATAATTTCTGAAGGTGTACATATTAATCCCGTATATTTTAAAAAGATTTTATTGATCAGAGAGAGAATGAGAGAGAGCATGAGAGGGGAGAGGGTCAGAGGGAGAAGCAGACTCCCCACTGAGCAGGGAGCCCAATGCAGGACTCAATCCTGGGACTCCAGGAACATGACCCGAGCCAAAGGCAGTCGCTTAACCAACTGAGTCACCCAGGTGCCCCTCATTCCATCTTTTTAGTTAGAGGGTGAAGACTGGCTTTTACCAGCTCAGAATTTGAATTCTCCTCAACAGAGAACTCACAGCACTGGAGGACATGTTTTGTTGATGCATAGATATATTTTATTATTTAAAACTTTTTTTAAAGATTTATTTATTTGAGAGAGAAAATGAGTGAGAGTGCAGGGAGGGGCAGAGGGAGATGGAGAGGATCTCAAACAGATTCTCTGCTGAGTGTAGAGCCTGTCACGGGGCTCCATCTCATGACCCTGGGATCATGACTGGAACCAAAACCGAGAGTTGACTGCTTAAAGGACTGTGCCACCCAGGCGCCCCAAGATATATTTTATTTTAACAGATAAGTGTGTTAATAAAATATAACTATTAAATTGATTTCATGCATAAAAGATAAGACATGGATAAAGAGGGTACTTAATTGATCTAGTGTGATCTCAGTTTTATGTGGAACCTGAAAAACAGACCATATTCACAGAAACAGACAACAGATAGGTGATTGCTTATCTGTAGGCGGGGTGGGGGGGGTGAGATGGGTACAGGTGGCCCAAAGTTATAAAACATGTCCTGAGGATGTCATTATAGATCACGATTATAGTTAATAATGCTGTATATTTGAAAGTTGCTGAGAGTAAATCTTAAAAAGTTCTCATCATAAGAACAAAAAAATGTAACCATTCCTGTGTGGTGAGGGAGATTCGCAAGACTTAGGAGGTGATCATTTAACAATATATAAAAATGGCAAATTATTACATTATACACCTGAAACTAATATGATGTTAACCAGTTATACTTCAATAACTCAAAAAAAGAAAAGAATGAGAACAAAAGCGGAGTTGGTTCAAATAAATATTGCAAGCAAATAATAGGTCAGGCCATATCAGATCTGGCCAATATCGTGAAGATGGTACTGTGAAGGCAGTTAGGGAACCCAGATACAGAAAATCATGTGGGACCTTTCAAAATCTCTGCTTCCACCTCAGGATATATAAAATCCAAATCCAAAGTGTGCAGCTTTCTTTGAACATAGCAAACCCAAGTTCTGAGAGCATGTCATTGTCTTGCTCCCTTTTTGTACCTATCAGGTGCTGTAATCAGCACCAGGAGAGGCCTGTGAGCATTTTCCTGGAGAATCCCCAGTTCTCTGTGCAGGAAGGGCCACCAGACACATTCGCAGGTAGGTGTGTGGAACGTCTCACATTCTCCGGGGATACTCAGTCACAGAAGTCTCAGGGCCTCAGTACTAGAAACAAACATGACCCAAATGTACAGTCCCTCTCTTGAACAAAACAAAAATGGCTGCACCAGCAAACACATAGCTGTTGGGATAGTGCTGGGTGTGCCGATGTCCCGTCCAGGTTCTGCCAGTTAATCTCCACAAGAGACTAACTGTAGAGTAAGGACAAAGACACCTGCCCAGCTGGGCTGGTGTGTGCAGCATTTGAATTTAGGTGTGTAAAGTGCTTAGAATGTCATCTGCCACTTCCTAAGTGCTGGATGAGTGTTTGTTTAAAAGAAAAAAAAAAAAGTAAACTTTTAATTTATTTTTTAATTTAACTTTATTTTTTCAGTGTTCCAAGATTCATTGTTTATGCACCACACCCAGTGCTCCATGCAATATGTCCCTCCTTAATAAGATTTTATTTATTTACTTGAGAGAGGGAGAGAGAGAGCGAGAATGGGAGGAAGGGAGAGGGACAAGCAGACTCCATGCTCATCGAGGAGTCAGACGCAGGGCTCGATCCCACAACCCTGAGATCATGTCCTGAGACGAAATCAAGAGTCAGATACTCAACTGACTAAGCTACCCAGATGCCCCATAAAAAAACAAGTAAATATTTAAAAAGCATGGGGACTGAGTGAGATTTTACCCTTGGAATCCTCTTAATGACTTCTGATACACATTGGGTCTGAGAATTTTGGACTTTTTTTTCAGTTTGAAATTGAATTTTAAATTTTGAATTTTAAAATTAAGTATGGGGGCTCCTGGACACCTAGGAGGCTCATGCAGTTAAGCAACTGACTCTCGGTTTCAGCTCAGGTCATGATCTTAGTGTCATGAGATTGAGCCCTGGGTCAGGATCCACATTTAGTGTGGTGACTGCTTGGGACTCTCTCTCCCTCTCCCTCCGCCCCTCCCCTCCTGCACTTGCTCTCTCCCTCTCTCTCAAATGAATAAATTAATCTTTTTTTTTTTTTTAAGATTTTTTTTATCTGACAGAGAGTGTGCACACATGCACAAGCAGGGGGTGGGAGAGCAGCAGGCAGAGGGAGTAGCAGACTCCCCACTGATCAGGGAGGCAGGCGCAGGGCTTGATCCCAGGACCCTGGGATCATGACCCAAGCTGAAGGCAGACACTTAACAGACTGAGCCACCCAGGTGCCCCGAATAAATACACCTTTAAAAACAATTAAGTATGACAGCCTTTTCCATCCATTATCTGATTATATGGTACATTGGCAAGGTTTTCTAGAACATAGAGTCACACTTACGGTAATAGCTTGGCTACTACTAAAGTCTTTTCTTGGTGAACCAGTGGATGTAAGGTGGTTAAGGTAAAAAGTTTTTTTTTTTTTAAGTTTATTTAGTTTTAGACCTTCTTTGAAGGAAAATCTGATGTTAATGTATATAGATATTTTATACTATTACACTTTAAACTTCAGAAAAATCTTTGCTGCTTCTTTTTTAAGCAAAAATCAATTTCTTTTTTCTACCCTTTCCCCTTGATGGTCTTAAAGGTATCCTGGGGTCCTGAATGCACCTGGCAACGCTCTATGATCAGCAGGGAAGGGTCTTAACATCTGGTATTAGACCCCCGTTGACTGTATAACTTGCTGGTGGTTGCTGCTAGTTCACTTAAAGGGCTAAGCTGACCAATGAACACCCAGGGCCCCCTGGGTGCAAGTCTCCATGAGCTGATTTTGCAGGCCCCAGAGAGGGGACTGGGAAGAGGCACTCAGTCATGTAGCTGCCCAGAGTTCTCTCCACTTCTCCCTCACCCTTCCTGTTCCCTCTGCCTGCCTTTGCTGAGATAGAATTTATTAGTTATTCAAGTCATGCCTTCTTGTAATCCCCAATGGGATAGCTCTAGTTGGATTGTTCGTGGCTGGATGAATAGTTGTAGTCATAATTAAGGTACTATTTGAGTTCAGGTACAGGGAGTGGGATTTGGGGGAGGAAGGGAGACAGCAGTGGTTCTCAAATGCTCATCTTCTGATTCCTGATCTGTCCCATGGAGGTTCCCATCAGTGGGCTTTAAAATGAGAAAAATTGTGTTTTTCATTAAACCAGAACTTAATATTTAATTCAAAAAAGACTGTCTTTTTGTATCTTCCTTATTCAGGGACTAAAAACAGCTTTCTTTTATGGAGTAACTATGAAAATAGATATATAGTGTTTTGTTTTTTGGTCACATTTAATTTTTTCAGTCAATTTTGTTAAGGTGTAATTTACGTACAGTGAAGTGCACACATTTTAAGTGTACTTTGATGAGTTTTGGCATGCCTACCCCCATGTAGCCAGCACCCCTATCAGGACTTCAGACTTTTCATCATTCCAGAAAGATTCTTGGGCCCCTTTAAACTCAGCGCCCCTGCCCAGCCTCTGGGTGAGCTCTGAGCTACTTTCTGTAACCACAGATGACTTGTGCCTCTTCTAGCGCACCATGTAAATGGGACCGGGCAGCATTTACCCCTTTGTGTCTGGATGCTTCTGTGTAGTCTGATGTGCTGGAGATTCATCTCTGTAGTTGACTATAACAGAAATGTGTTTCTTTTTATTGCTACATAGTATATGTATATATGTATGTATGTATACATACATATACATATGGATATATTACAGTTTGTGGAATGGTGTTTGTCTTAATGTCCTTATTTGATGCCACAGAAGGTTGTCATCTCCGTGATGCACTCCTTCCATCCCCCACATCCTTATTTTACTGATCCTTGAAGGACACGTGCCTGGGCATCCCAGGGTGAGGGCATCCGTTCCCGTGGCCCTTGCAGTGATCCCTCCCAGCAGGTCATAGGAATACAAACCCTCTGGGACTGTCCACATTCTCTCCAAGAGATGTATGTCTTTCTGACTTCTGTCAGAGACGGATGGAGAAGTGGGGGGTGGTGCCAGTCTGGCTGCTGTCTGAGAAGCCGAGTATGGTTGAATGTCACCTGCTGGCCAGCAGAAGGTGCCTGTCAGGACTGTGCTGGCCCTGAACCATGGCCGGCACAGGTTATCCCGCTGACCAGACTACTGCAGCCGTCTTAACACCCTGGCGTCAAATGCTTGTCCAGGATTGATAATAGGAAATCAGTTACAACTGTGTTACAATTGCCATTTTCAGTGAGGCAAGACCAGAGTGGAGAGAAATTAATTTTTAAAATTATATTTCATCAGGGGGCGCCTGAGTGGCTCAGTGGGTTAAAGCCTCTGCTTTCAGCTCGGGTCATGATCTCAGGGTCCTGGGATAGAGCCCCGCATCGGGCTCTCTGCTCTGCAGGGAACCTGCTTCCTCCTCTCTCTCTGCCTGCTACTCTGCCTACTTGTGATCTCTGTCTGTCAAATAAATAAATAAAATCTTTAAAAAAAATAAATAAATAAGTAAATTATATTTCATCAGGATACAAAACGGAAATCCTGTGGTTAAGTTCGAGGCTGGCATACTCTTATGTTCGAGAAACAAGCTGGTGTTTCTAGCATTGTTTTAAACTCTCTGCCATTTAACTTATGTATTAATATTATAGTGTAAAAAACATAAGCCAACACTGTTTTTTGTGGTTTTTTTTTTTAATATTTTGTTTCCTGATAGTTTTTATTCCTGTAAAAACTGTAGGTGATCTTACCAGGAGATTGCCTTCCTGTCTGCTTCCCAGAGTGGGGACTTCTGCAGTAGGGTCCCTCCCCTCCCACCCATTCCCTATCCTGTTACCCTGTTTCCTCCCTTCAGAACAGGTGTCACAGCCCATGGTCACATGGTTTTCTTGCAGTCACTGTCATGTTCATAGTAGGTCTTCTCTGGAGATGTAAGCCCTTGGGCCCTCATCACTGAGTCATCAGCCCTCCCACAGGCCGGGACTGGTAATGGTCACGCAGAAGAGGTCACTCAACAATATGACTCACACAAGTCCGCCACAGTGGGTCAGAGCCTGGGTAGAGCTTTGGGATTGTGTGACCGTGTGCCCTTTTTACACAGCCACCCACAGGCTCCCCATGCTCTCGACTGTGCTGCTGGATTCAGTCACTGATCAGCCATCCCACCTACTGGTTTCCTCATGACGTGGCTGCCTCTCTGGTCGTCCAGGGTGGGGACTGGCAAATCAGGCTCCTGGACCGTGTCTGCGTGCAAGAGAGCCAGTGCCTGCTGCCTCTGCCCGCCTTCTCCATTCCATCCTCCCACACGCCAGGACACATCCCGGCTCTGACGGTCTCCAGTACCCACAAAGGAGTTCAGTTCTGTTCCGTTCTGCACAGAGGAGTAGCCCTTGGCCCACCCCCTGGACGTTATTCTGGGCACCCCAGCCCCTTGCTCAGGAAGCACGTGTTCTGGAGTCTTCTGTAAGGAGCCCTCTGGTGCCTTAGTCATACCCTCCCATGCCCAGGCTGTTCAGGAAAGGACAGGGCCCTGCCTTTCTTCAAGTGGTGGCAGGAGATAGGCCCCTTTGTGCAGAATCACTTTGGTCCACTTTAGAGCAAAGGAGCACAGGACTACATACTTGACCTCGAACACACGATGTCCAAGACAAAACTGTTCCTCATTTTAGTCATCTGATTTTGGTCGAAGGTACCACAGGGACAGTCACCTCCTCTTGCCCCCAGATGTACCTCATTTTGTTCTGGCTCGTGGTCGGTGGCCTGAGGAGGAGAGGAGAGGCAGAGGGACCAAGGGAGGCCTGAGAGCAGGGCAGAGTAACCTTGAGGAAGCTGTTGGGCACAAGCCTGTAGGCTCCTGCCAGTATCGCCTGAGTGCCCTGCCCAGCGGTCCATTCTCTTTGCTGTCACGTGAGCTTAGGTACTTGAGTCCCCCTTCTGGGCTCAGTCAGTGCTGCCCCGGAGTTGGGGAGATGCTTAGTGCGAGAGCCCTTGGGTCCCCCGGGCCCTCCGCAGGCAGGAGCCCCTGAAGGTGAGATGCGGCAGCGGGCAAAGGGCCACCTGCCAGGGCCCTCGGCGCCAGGGCCCGACAGAGTTGTGCAGCAGGATGAAGGCAGCTGGAACAAACCAGGAGGGGCAGTGGAGGATGAGCTTTATTTTGCTCGAACAGAATTTCAAAATGTTCACTGCATTGTCACCATTTCAAACTTGGGAGATCTGACAGGGAGATCCAAATTCCCCAAGTTTATGTTAAACACCAGAAAATGTAAGAACCCAGACTGGTGTCCCAAAGGGCAGCCCTGCTTGGGGCCAAACAGTGGCTCCTCTTGGGATGGTTCCTGTGCCACAGACTTCACGGCTCCTGGGCAGAGGAGATCGCCTGAAGGAATGGTCCACGCCAAGTCCCCACTACTCAAAAAGGCTCACACACCGAAAGAAGTCTCTGATCACCCAGTTTATTAAGTCAGTTTAAACAAACACAGATGCAGGAGGAGGAGGGGCAGGTAGACGCGTGGAGGGTGGGGCCGGCAGGGGAGCGGCCCGCACTCTCTGAGCTCAGGGTCACCCCACATTCTCCTGCTCTGTCTCTCTTTGCCACTGCAACCTCTCCCGCTCTGCTTGCCAGGACTAGAGCTGTGAGCAAGGTGTCTGCATAAACACCGGGCACCCAGAGGCAGTGCCACTTGCTGCATGGCAGCATGCCTGCCCGGTGGCCTGCTGGACGGCCCAGGTTGTCACCAGCACTTCTTAGGTATAGCACATGTGGACTCAGCATGGGATCAGCTCATGGTCACCAGTGGTGTTCATGCGGGGCTGAGTTAGCTGTTGGTCCTGAGCAGGCATGATCATGACCTTACACTTTCTTTCTCTAGGTAACGTTCTAATCTGTTCCCTCATATTTCTCTATTCTGTCTTTCTCTGACACGCCCAAAAGGTTTTAGGCCCTTATTTAGCATGTCTTATGAATTCACTTGTATCTCGCAAGCTGCTTGAGTACAGGCTCTGTTCTGTCTGAGGTTTACCTATATCCCTAAACTGCAGCTTACTTGCTGGCAGCGCTTAGCCCTTCTGATGACTTCCTCCCCCCTCTGTAGCGGCATTGAGAGCGCTCACGTAACTCGTAGACTCCTGCTATACTCCCTCTGGTCCGCACCCCCGCACTCGTGGAGCCTCTCGGCATTGTGTTCCTCACTGAACTCTGTAGGCCAGTTGAGTTTGTCCTCTCCTCAAGGGAGGACACCGTCATCCATCCAGCACCTTCTTCGGCCCAGCCTCTTTGCCAGACATTTCCACAAATGTGCAAACTGTACCAAAATGGGGGGGTATTATTTGCACTTAACAAATTAGGAAATTAGGAATAACTTGCTCAAGGCCACACAGCTAGGAGGGTGAACCAGGTACCAAATACCCATCAGATCTGAGAACTCTGAGCCATGCTGGTGCCCTTGCTTATTCATTTTAATGTGCCTTTTGCAATTTCACTACATTCTGTACTTCTTCAAAGTCAAGGCCATATTTTAGTGTTGGTCTAAACATGGTGACCATTTCCACATCCTTGCCCAATATCTGCTCTTATTTTTGTATGTATTTTGATTTTTTTATCTCGAGTTCTGGCCAAGTTGCAGGCACTTTGTAAATTGGGGGTCTTACTGAGGCTTTGATAAACCTGGAGAATTTAATGGTGGATAGACCTGCCAGGGAGTGTGAAAAGGAAATGCCCAGAAAATTTGCAGTTTGAGAGTTGAAGCAATCACATTTATAGTCAGAGAAATTTCTCTTTATTTGGCAGAACAGAAATAAGAGCCATTCCAGTCTATTAGATAAACTACGCACACATACTTCTTTTAGAAATACTACCGACTTGATAGAATATAAATGTTCAGAAGGATTTGTGTGTTGGCATCTGAGTCTCTGCTTATTAGTAACTTGATAGATGATCTCCCTGCATGTGTATTAGCACAGCTGAGACAAATGGAGTGTTGCATAAGCCGTGGTCCATCTAGATCCCAATATTCAGTTTGTGTATTATTTTCAAACATAAATAACAAATGAAAGAAATAACATTGGGACTCGAAGAATCATATTTTATCCTTTTTTTTTAAGCACCCCTTCTTGTCTCTGAAAACTCTGTCTTTCACTGACAAAAAACTAAGAAAAAACATTTTCCCTTTTTTGCACAAAGCAACTAATCTTTTATATCACTTTCATTTGAGCAGTTGCGTTTGTCTTCACAAAGTAAAGGCTGCATATATGAGAAACGGCAAAGAAGAAATGAGATTGACTTCCAAGCACCAAAGGAAAGCAATCATTGTGTTGTGGCCATGCCTTGAATTTTCATTTCAAATATGTTTTTTCCTTATAAGAATATATTAATATTTTGTCTTCCATAACTGCAGAATTTGGGGGGTTTTACATCTCTTCCTGAAATAAAATTGGTTTTTTTGGACTCCCCTCTTTGCAGTTGCTGCCCAAGGATACCCCTTGCCTTTCCATCGTGCATAAGAAAAGGCCTTTCCTTAGGAACATGATCACAGGGCAAGGAGTTATCATTTACTAGGCACCCAGACACCCTGATGGTTGTTTCATATGCTTCTCGTTCATCTGTAGGTTAGTATCGTGAGCCCATTTCACAGATGAAGAAACTGAGGCCTGGAAGGATTGTGTGATAGAGCCAAAGTTGCATAGCTAATTAGTGACTGGGCTAAAGTTAGGATCCAAGTCTGTCTTAATCCAGAGTTTTTCATTATTCCATTCTCCAGTGATTCCTGGTAGAGAGTTTGCATTCTGGACTTTGCCTCTGAATATCTTGGTAATTTGAAGGAAAATTGGTTAGGCTGTCATTCTCACAATTTCCCACAATTTTAAAGTAGAGTAATTTTTCCTGTTCCTCACTGGTTTTACAGAGGTGTTAGGGGAAGGGAAAAGTACTTATAAGTAATGATCTTGGATTTGAAAGGCATCCATCTTATCAGAATCTTAGAGTGTTCTTACATTCTTTCAGATTTACCTTCAAACTACTAGACAGAGTAAGTACACTAAAATAAATGATATTATCCCAATTTTGAAGGTGCTGAAATTGAAGCATAAAGAAGTCCTAATTCCTAGTTATTGCAAAAGGCTGAGACTTCGGTCAGCTAGAAAGCGCTGTTTGATTTTGCACCGCTTCATGGTTATGTAGATACGGTGTAACTCAGCAACCAGCTGCTAGGCTCCTTTCTTCATGGCAAGCCATATTCAGACTGGTCTGGAAACCAAGGGCTCTGAGGCACTTCCTGTACTTGTTGGTGCTACATCTACATAGAAGGATGTCTGGGGAGTTTCCTGATTAACAGAGCTGAATAATCTTCTATCTGTGTGGGTCTCCTATTTTCAGATGTCTTGATGCTCCAAGCTCCATACGTCTCTCCCGTCCGTGTCACCAAGAGTTGGCAGATCTAGGACTGGATTATAGATTCCTCTCTCCTTGCCCAGTGCACTGGCTTTAAGACCGTGCTCCTGCTGCTAGGGCCTGACTTCTTGACTCAGGAGCCTGCGAGGTAGAATTCCCATAGTCGGTAGGCTGTAGGCTGCTGGTTCCTCGGCCGCTGCAGTGGAGGAGGATGCCTGCTCTCGCGGGGATCTCAGGACGCAGTCTGTGGGCGTGTTTCACCTGGCAGCTCTTCCTTCGCCTCCTAGGTGGTTGCTGACGCAGTGAGCTCAACACTCCTTTCGGTTTCTCAGAAAGAAAGGTATATAAACTCACCTGGAACTTCCCCAGGGAAACCAAGGAAGGAGGTGCATTGCACATCTCAGAGCAAACAATTGAATATACCCTGTTAGCTAATTATGTTCTCCCAAAACCACCAGCCTTCCCTCTCTCTGCTGCCTAGATATCCTTTGAGAGCTCCAGGGCTGCCCCTTGCTAAGTGGAAAGATTCAGCTTCGGCCTGCTTTTAAGCATCTTTCCCAAGTTTACGTACCCAAAGGACCTGGACATTCAGAAACAAACACTCTTTTGTTCCTAGGACCCACCCCCTTAGAGCAACTTAGAGACCACCTTTTGTTTCTTGATATGTTTTACTTCTTAACCTCTATTTCCCTTACCTTTCTTACCCCAAACCTGTCATCGTGGTATTTCTTCTACATCAGCAGACTTCTGTCTCCAAAGGAATTAGATAAATAACATTTTCTCTTTCTTTGTTTTATAATTCTTTACCCTCTCCCGTTATCTCCTGTAATGCTTACTTTCTAAAAACTTAAAACAGTTATAGGTAAGCCAGAAAAGGACTAAAACACAGGTCTTTCCACTGCCCACATTTCAGCATAGAAAGGGAACTAGGAAGTGCTGCAGAAGAGCATTTATTGAAAAGAGACTCTGGGCTCTACTGTCTCCATTATGCGTTCATTTATTATTTAAAAAAATACTCATTTGGTACATGTAACATAGTGGTATTGTTTTTTTTAAAGACCATGCTGGAAGTATCAAGATACTGAAGAACAGGAAACATGAATAAATAGTTCATGTACTCTCTGGTCCACTAAGGGGGTGGGGGGGAGGCATGCAGAACAATGCAGAGCAAAAGGGCTGTGGAAAAAGAGCAGTCAGGAAGATAACATCTTTGTTTACCTGAAGAAGATGGGTGGATTTCAGTGACAAAGGCCTGAGGGCAGACAGAGACAAGTCATCTGTGGGTAAGAGGAAGCAGTGCAGTTGGAGGCCAACCCTGGGGAGTGACTCTCCTTTAAGTAGAGGTGAGTGGGAACAATGAAGTGAAGATGAAGAGGTGGCGGGGGGATGGGGAAGATGGGAATGAATGTGGCAACAGCATAATTTTGAGACCTGCTGGAAGGTGCTCAGGGAGTTGGTCTTGAGTAACCCTGATCACCTCTTTAAAACATAATCATTGTCCTTGAGGCTTGAAAATCTAGAACGTTTTGAAATACTCATTGCGGAGAATGTAATTTGGAGGGATTTCCAAATAGGAGTAACCCTCTTGAGTCAAAATAGCATAAATTGCATACATTCTGCTATCATGGGGGGCAGCACACTGCAGAGAAAGCTGATACCAGAGACTGCCTGATTTGGGGGGAATTATTCTAATGTTTCCTAGAAGGTCTAGGGAGCTAGGGAAATGAGGACTTGGTCCTCCAGTGGTGGGAAAACTGACCTGGAGTCCAGCCTGGAACTGGAGGAGGCAGAGGGAGCAGAAAGGAAGAGATGAGTTAAGAGACCAGAAGAGGTTTCGGGCAGTTCCGGTGAAGACAGGCAGTGGACTCCACAAATGCAGAATGAGCATGCTCATCAGAAACACTTTGAAGAACTTTGAAGAACTGGCCATCTTAGAGGTCCCAAAGCAAGGACATAGAGGATGATGGCAGGCTGTGGTCAGTGAGGTATTAGTCTCTTTCCAGTTTAGTTCCATGTGTGACAGTTCTCTGAGCTTTTAACTAAGTCTGTTATACTAATACTTGCTACCATACAGATTCCAGTATTTATAATATATTTCATGTTCCCGCAGACATGTTCACAGTTCTGTGGCTGCAGAAGACTATATGTTGCACAAATCTGATAAAACTCTAGTATAAAGTTTTAGTGTAAAAACTTGTAGTGTCTACTAGGTTGGCATCTGACTTACTAAATAGAAGGCATTTTATTTTTATATACTTTAGGCCACTCCTCAAAATGTTGTTAGCAAATAAATGTTGGTTGAGAGAACTCTACAAGTAACTATTTACAAGGAGGCCAGTTAGAGTATTTTTCTTTGGGTGAGAAATTGTAGACTCTCATCCTTAACACAGATAGATATACACAAGGGAATATATACTGATGACAGATCTTAAAATCGACAATTCTCAAACCAGCAAAATATGTATATAACATAAATTTGTGGAAAGCACTCAATAGAGAATTGGTTATAAGTAAATGCAGTTCATCTCATGGACATGTTTATGGTGGTTAAGTTGCACTTGATCATTTTATGGCCCAGAAAAGATGGATTTGTATCAGCAGAGCCATCCAGTGACAGAGACGTAATGAATTTGCTCCTCAAAGATATGGAGTAATGATGCCCTGCTTTCTCAACATAGAAGAACAGAATCGAATATTTTGACCTGATTTATTTGGTGTAGTGATCTTCTATCCTTTCTGTCTGCATCAACACCTCATCCCATGCCCATTTTTAATTTGGGGTGAAAATAGGACTTCAGTATATATTTCCCCCCTCTGTGTAGGTTTTCCAAACTTCACATGCACCTTTTCCCACCTCCACAGGTGATGGTGTCTCCATTATAGAGAAGGGACTTAATATTGACTCCACGTTTTCTTGTGGAGAGATGACACGTGTGGTTGCCTTGCCCCATGCTCCCCTCCCCCACCCCCCGTTTCTGCAGTGATCATGACCGGCCTTTATGCTTTGTCATCCTTGTCCTCATCCTGTTTGCATTTTGGCAGACAGGAGAGATTTAAATGTTTAAATAGAAAGTAGGAAGCTTGAGCCATTGCAATCCCTATACTTAACCTGGGGTCAGGTCAAGATTGCAGGGGTGAAGGATTTAGAAATCTCTATATATGTCACTGTAAACTTGTGTTATAGATATACTGAGAAGGCACCATATTCTCAGTGCAGTCAAAAAAAAAAAAAAGTAGATCATCATACTGTGTGACCAAGTCAAATAATCTGGCTCAGCTAAACCTCAAAGAAACTGCTAGAACAGGGTATGTGGAGCCAGGATGGCAGCAGGCCCTGTTTGCCATTTTGACAGATCTGGGCCAAGCCTGGAGCTCTTACCTGATTGGAAAAGAAAGATAATCTTAAGTACATCTTTCAGCAAACTGCCTGCATCTAATGTGATGCCTAACACGTAGTAGTAGCTCATTAAAGGTTTATTTCGACAGTGAACGGTTCTCCCACCTCCACCCCAATTACTGCCAAAGGCTCATTCCCTCAGAAGGCTTAAAAGTTTGTAGGGTAGCAAGGCATTTATATAATTAATATCAGTTCTGTAAGTTAATTAATACAACTTTAATTATGTAACTGATATCCTGTGATAAGTGCTCTGGTTAAACTGCGAGCTACATGCTAAGGAACCATGGAGGACGGAATGATTTTTCCAGCTTTTCCAGGGAAAGCTGCCTAGGGAGGAACTGTGGTTTGGATGCCACCCAGGAGAGAGCTGTCTAGTCACAGAATGGAGTATACACCTGAGGAGGCCATTCCAAAGACTGCAAAAGACCAATGAATAGGCCGTATTTCTGGGTTAAGTTGTCTGAAGTATGAGATTTCTGATCCACAGGGAGCTGAGGTTAGGTGGCGTTGGGTCAGCATGGAAAAGACCCTGAACGCCACGCTGAGGGCCCTTGGCCATGAGGGAGGGAAGGAGTAGGGGGAGAGGAGGTGGGAGGATGCTAGCACACCAGATTTGATTTTCAGGCAGTAGTACTAACAGTGATTTACAGCAAGCCTGCTTATACCAAAACCCCTAGAAGGTTTATTAAAACAGATTACCAGGCCCCACCCCAGAGTTTCTGACCAAGTAAGTGTGGGTGAATCCTCAGACTTTGCATTTCTAACAAGTTCCCAAGTGAAGCTGGTGCTTGCTGGTCAGGCATCACACTCTAAGAACCAGTAGTTTTGACTACAGACTGAAAGTGAGGGTAGAAGTCATTCAGATCTGGGGGCACCTGGGTGGCTCAGCGGGTTAAGCCTCTGTTTTCAGCTCAGGTCATGATCTCAGGGTCCTGGGATCGAGCCCCGCATCGGGCTCTCTGCTCCGCGGGGAGCCTGCTTCCCCTCTCTCTCTCTGCCTGCCTCTCTGCCTACTTGTGATCTCTCTCTCTGTCAAATAAATAAATAAAATCTTAAAAAAAAATTTAAAAAAAAAGTCATTCAGATCTGTATGTGGATTTGTTAATTTGAGTTTATTAACATAATCAAGTAAGATGTGAAGCAACAAAATGAATCATTACCCAGAATGTGCCTGTAGTGATCTTCATTATTAAACATTTTGAAGAAATTATAATGGTTCCAGAAAATCCCCTTCCTCTTCATTAATAGTGGGACTCTTGGAGTCACCAACATAACACAGTGAAGATAAAGATCCCTCTGATGCCTATACTGACCTTATTAAGCCCAGTTCAAAGGAGTACATGTATCAAGCTTGTGATAGGCCTCTGCACTTTGGGCCATCTTTCTGTCAGCTCTGCACACCACCCTGGTAGCATCCCACATCCTTTTGAAAGCACTGGGGGCTGATACCAAGAAAGCAGAAGGAAGTGCATTGGATACTTTTCTGGGGGCTCCCTCTGGGACTCTTTCATCTCCTTGCTGACTTGTTGGCTTGTGCCAAATGCCCTTGATTCTTCTGCCCAGGAAATCACTTAGCCAAGTCATGACCTCCCCAGTATTTGGTATATGCATGCTGTTAGAGAAATTGGTATCCCTTATAAAGGCAGTATTCTCGGGCCACCATGGAAAGAGGAATGAAACCCCAAATTATGAAGTAGACTTGGAATAGCCATTTCATTAGTTAGAGATTTTAAATAGTAGTCTGACGTGAATGAGCTGAGAAAATAGCAAAGTGGGAAAGATTGCAGTCCGAAGACCTACAAGCTAAGTGTCCACTTTACCTTTATATCCTTATCCTAATCTTAACTTGAGGCCATCTCTTCTACCCAGAGAGATGAGAAAAGGTGTTGCTGGCTCATTGTCCCTGAGAGCCTGAGCATTTGTAAGATAAATCCATCTTGGGACTGGCCCTCTCTTCCAGCTCTTCATTTAGGATGCCTGTGTCATGCCGAGTACCCTTTAAAGGTGCAGTGAACACCAGCTAAAAATCCCATCTCTCCTGGAACTGACATTATAGTGAAGAAAGCAGACAAAAGGTAGGAGGTAGTGCCCAGTAAAGGTGTGACAAAAGGTATGAGGTAGGAGGAAGTGCCTAGTAGAACAGTAAATTAAAGTAGAGGAGCAAGTAGTATAAAGATGGGAAAGGGATGCCATTTTAGATAGTGTATCTGGAGAAAGCATCAGCGAGAAGGTGATTTTGAGCCTAGACCTAAAGGAAGTGAGGGTGCTAATCATGTGAAAAGAGTATTCCAGAGAGAGGGAAAAAAATCTCGTGAAAAATCCCTGAGGCCATACTTACTGTGTAGCCCATTTGAAGTGTTCCAGATAAGCGAGGAAACCGGAATGAGCAAGGGAACGAGCTGATGGAAATGATGCCTAGGAGGAAACCAATCATAGCGATCCATGCAGTTCAGTTGAAGAACTTGAATTTGTATCCTGAGTGAGACGGAACAGCTTGGAAGGATGTCCTCTTCGAGCAAAGAAATGACCCCATCTAACTTCATTTTTGACAAGATGACTTTAGCTACTGTGTGAGAAATGAGTGGAGGGAAAGTTGGGGCAGGACAGGGTGGTGGGGAGACTACAAAAGCAGAAGCAAAGAGACTGACTAGGAGGCTGTGAAAGATAACCCGTAGGAGAGAGGATGTGGCTGAGACCAAGAGGTGAACAGTGGTGATGGTGAGAACTGGTCAGAGTCTCATTACATTTTGGAGTTAGGTGGAAAGGATTTGCGGTCTGATTAGACATGAGCTGTGAGAGAAAAAGGACCATTAAGGATGGTGCCAGATTGAACAGGTGGGGGAGTGGCATTGTCATTTACTGAGATGGGGAAGCAGGAAGGGGAGGGAGTTTGGGAGATAAAGTTTGATAAGTTTAGCCCTGTTAAGTCTGAGATACAATCAGACATCCAAGTAAGCAGTAGGATACACGAGTCTGGGTTTTGGGGGACAGATAATGAGCATTGAGGGAATCATCAGCATATAAATGTAAGCTTTGAGATGGGATGAGATCATTAAAGGAGTGAGTGCAGGTAGAAAATAAAACATGATCAAGGTCTAAGCTCTGGGACGCTTTTCTGTTTAGAGGTCAGGAAGATGAAGAGAAATCTCAGCAAAGAAAACTAAGGTAAGAGAGGGCAGCAACCTGGAAGCCAAATGAAGAAGGTGTTATAAGGAGGAGCTGTCAGGTACCTCACATCCTGCTGATAGATTAAGTAAGGTCAAGACCAAGAGTTACCAAGTGGATTAGCAATGTGGGGGTTGTTGATGATGTTAGTAAGAGTAGTTTGAGTGAAATGCTGAGTAGATTGGAGAGGATTCAAGGGATAATAGGAAGAAAGAAATTGAAATATCAAGAATAAACTCAAGCAGTTTTGTTGTGATGGGAGGGTTAGAAATGGAGTTGTAATTAGAAAGAAAAGGGAGGCCAAGATGGGAGTTTAATATGAGAGAAATAATAGCTTGTTTCGATACTGATGGGAATAATCTAGTACAGAATGATACAGAATGAGAATGTTGGTGCAGGAAAGAAGAGAAAATTACGACTTGCGGTATCTTTCAGAAGGCAAGAGGGGATGGAATGTAGTGTTTAAGAAGAGGGCTTGACCTTCACAGGAGATCTGATCCATATGTCATGCCTGGTAACAGGGAGAAACATGAGGTACAGGGTAGAGGGTGGCATAGGAGACTTGCTTAAAGGTACCTGGGGAAGTGTTCTTCTGATTTCTTTCATTCTCTCAGTAAAATAGGAATTCAGGTTATCAGCTGAGGACAGGGAGAAAGTGATGAAAGCTTCAGGGGAAAGATGAGGTAAACTATTTACAAAAGTGATATCTAAGAGAAGCGTGGATAGGACTGGAAAAATGGGATATGACAGGTGGGAGGCATCCGGGCTGACCTGAAAGTGGGGATTGTGACTTTCAAAGAGACCAGTCAGTCCACGTCATGGTGTGTTTTTCTTTCACATTCTGCTAGGCAGGTGCAGGCCTGGAGTAAGCAGACAGTTGGATTTCACCAAGGTTATGGTTTAGTTATTGGTCCAGGGAATTTCAAGAGCAGGACGAAGAGATTTGTGGTTGAATGCAAGGGAATGGTTGTCATGACTGCCCATGGTATCCAAGTTGAGGTGAGTAAGGAAGCAGGGCAAAGGTTGAGGAGCAGGTCAGGGTGTTGGAGGGATCATCTGGGTGTTACTGGAATGACCCAAGATTCACGGCAGGTTTTCCAAAGTGTTGGAGCAGATGACAGTGAGCAGAATCTAAGACCTTCAAGGAATTAGAGAAGTGACTAAGGTGAGTTGAAAGCTGCAAGAAAGATGGACGGAATTTAGGGTCTGAAGGCATGAGCTTCACAGAGGAGGGATTTCAGAATGGAGAGAGGAGCAGTGGTTTGAAAGTTGGGTAGAAGGACAAAGTCTGCCTACATCCCAGAGCAATGGGAGGAAGAATGTGGGGAGAAAACAGTCCCTACTTGAGAGGGCTGCCAGGGAAGTGACTCCTCAGGGAAGAGCCAGCCTTCATTTAGAGTGAAGATGACAGGGATGTTCCTGGAAGAGGCTCAGGATCTGGGGTCTTTTGCTCACAATTGACGAGGAGCTAAAGAGGTACAGTGGAAGCACCCAAAGAGCGCCAGGGAGCACAGGACGGATGAGGGAGTCCTAGGCGTCTTTGGTGACTTTCATAACACAGCAAGGTCTCACCTGTGAGCATCCAGCCTCTTACTGCTCCCGGGTCACAAGTGTGGCGCCATGAACTTTCTGGACTCTCTTGGCAAGTAGGCAGCATCCTAGACCTTCCTGTTTTCCCTTTGACACCTGGTTTGTGTCCATCCAAAGCAGAGTATTGCTGTGTTCTCACCCTAAGGAAGTCCTCACACCCATGCTGATTGTGGTGGCCTCTGTCACAGTCCTTTGTGGGGTCTGTGGAAGAGAAGAAAACCAAGAGAAGGCCCCTCCTCCCAGCTTAGCTGCAGGGTGCAGTGTTTTCCAAGCTTGAGTGACTTGCATACCAGCTTTCAAAACTTAGAGCTGCTGAGCTACTGTACTATTTTTATCTAATGATTTTTTTGGTAAAAACACTTACCTTTTTTTCCTTACAGAACTATCCTTTTTGAGGGAATTCATCAGAAGAATCTGCCACAATTAAAAAATTCATTGTAAATAATGAATACATTGGGGCACCTGGGTGGCTCAATGGGTTATGCCTCTGCCTTTGGCTCAGGTCATGCTCTCAAGGTCCTAGGATTGAGTCCCACATCGGGCTCTCTGCTTAGCGGGGAGCCTGCTTCCCCCTCTCTCTCTACCTGCCTCTCTGCCTACTTGTGATCTCAGTCTGTCAAATAAATAAATAAAATCTTAAAAAAAAAAAAAGTACAGAACCAGAATGTTGAAAATTCTTTAACAAAAAAAAAAAAAAAGAAAAAAAAGTACATCCTTATATGACTGAAAATCATTTCACTTGCCACTTTGGGAAATGAGTGAACCCAAGACTGGCTGATGGGGCGCCTGGATGGCTCAGTGGGTTAAACCTCTGCCTTTGGCTCAGGTCCCGATCTCAGGGTCTTGGGATCAAGCCCCGCATCGGGCTCCTGCTCAGTGGGGAGCCTGCTTCCCCCTCTCGCTGCCTGCCTTTCTGCTACTTGTGATCTCTCTCTCTGTGTCAAATAAATAAATTTAAAAAAAAAAAAAAAAAAAACTGACTGAGACTCAAGACTTACTCATCCTGAAACTACCCACATGGGAATTCCCCCTACTACTACTTCTCCTCTCCTACTGATCCCATGTGGGAGAGTCAGGCTGAATGACAATGCTTGAGAAGGGCATTGCTGTCCTATGCAGGATACAATTTCCCATACAGGAACAAGGCCCATGCAAATGCCCAGGGTGGGAAGTAGTATGTGCCTTCAGCGATTGTGGCAAGAGTGAACACACCTAAGGGGAGACACGCTAGAAGTGAGGCTGCTGCAGGCAGTGGGTTAAAAAATTAGAATTTGGGTCTTTAAGATAAAAAAATGTAGATCTTTTTCTATGAGCAGCATGAAACTACCAGGTGGTCTTGAGTGGGGGAAGGTGTGTGTGGAATGATTGGATTTAAATTTTAAAAAGCTGCCCCATCAGTTATGCAGAGCAGGGATTGGAGGGGACACATGTGGACACAGACAACTGGGGGAGTCCCTGGTAAAGGCCATTCTGGGACCAGATGGCCCAGAGTGACATGGTGATGATGGTGGTGGAGGATGGAAGGATAGAGCTCCAAGAAATGTTTACAAAGCAGAAAGAGCAAGACCTAGTACCTGTTGGACTACTGGTCATGTTGGTGGGGAGGAGGGGGATCAGGTGTGGCTTCAGTGTCTGTCTGGTGGAGCTTGCTGGATGGTGTAGTGAAATGGACCAGACAAGAGCTGAAGTTAAGACTAACAGCGAGCACTTGAAGTTTGGTTTTAGACAAGATGACTTTAGAGTTCTTGTGGTGTGACATGTAAAGAATGACATCTCTAAGTTGAGTACATGGGTCTAGAGCTTAGAAGAAAGTTGGGAAATATAATGGGAATTTGAGACTCATTAGCCTGTCATTATCAAGGCTGGTGGGGTCTCCCAGCCTCCCATTGTCTTGTGACCTTGATATGTGAGCTGATGTGCCACAGGGCCTTTACATGTGTACCAGTCAGCACACTCAACAGGAACAGTAAGTTCAACTACCAGTTAAAGGCTGGGTTGAGAATTCCTCCTCAAAAATAAAGCAAGAATATACTGCGTGTTTTTATGCTAATAATTGAGATGCAGAAATTTTGTTTTCTCATTTTTCTTTGTCCTCTTTTCTCCTTCCATCTCCACTTCCTCCTTTTTTTCTCAGCTTTTTCTTCTCTCATTTTTTTCCATCCTGTCCACTATGGTGGCATGTGGTAACCTACACTGACACTTTATGTGGGCATGGCACCATAACAGAAAGGTCATCCTTTGGGATTTACTTTCCTCAACCCAGGTGGAGGGTTAAGGGACCCTTTTTATAAACAATTGAGAGGTAACTGTTTGTCTCTCATTTTACATGAGCACATACTGCTTATAAGCAGATTTGAGAACCAGAGATGCATCCTTAAGTAGAGTACGCTTTTATTTATAAGTCTTATTTATGCAGCTAGATTAATGTTTTCGGTTCTGGAGAAATTTTACATGCTAATCACTTTTTGTTAATTTTAAAATTATTTTTTTAAAAATGCTAGTCATTTTTTTCCTCTAATTAATGCTGATTTATTTTGATTTTCCCGGTTAATAGATTACTGTCCTAGATGAGACATGGACCGTATTCAGACGCTACAGTCGTTTTCGAGAAATGCATAAAACATTGAAGTTAAAGTATGCAGAGGTAAGTTATAAAATAATTATCTCCAATTAAGAACATTTATTTTATAAAGCAAATGAGCTGATTGCATTATCAATGCTCCCCCCCCTTAAGTATCAGCTTGTAAGTGTCACCAAGTTTTATTGCAATTACTCATCTGTCAAAGGTAGTTTTTTAACTTCTATTCTTTCCAATTCCATTCTACACAATTGAAACATTTCCTAAACATAAGATTTTGAAAGTGATAGTAAGGTGATGGTAAATGAATTCTATCCTTTTCATAAACTTTACAGCGCATTTTAAATAAATATTTTAATCAATTTATAACTTTTGAACTGTAAGACCTAGTAAAATGAAATAGTAATAAATCCCTCAATAGAGATTTGCCTTTTCTTCTCTTAAAAAAGACTGTATTAATGCTTAGACTTCTACTTAATGAGAAGTTAAGTCTTAAAAGTTAATTTTCCACCAGACATGGATGGAAGATAGATTGTTAGAATGGAATTATCTAGAAGCAAGGAGGCATTTCATACATCTGATCAGATATATTTTGCAGATATCTATTTCATAGATCTGATCAGAGTCTGTTGATACATTGTTATTCTTTTCCTCTTTAGACAAAGACTGGTTTTTAAAATACTTCTTACTTGGGTTACCCAGGTGGCTCAGTCTGTTAAATGTCTGACTCTTGGTTTTGGGTCAGATCATGATCAAGCCCCATATCTGTCTCCATTGGGGAGTTTGCTTGAGGATTCTCTCTCTCTTTCTTTCTCTCTCTCTCTGCCCCTAACCATGCCCCCCCCCTTCACACTCAGTCATTCTCTCACAAATAAATAAATAAATCTTAAAAAAAAATACTTTTTAGCAGAGAAAAGTATTCCTAAAATTAATGTGTATCTTCCAAGTGAATATTTATTTAATTACTTTTATTTCAACTAAAGGAAACCTTGTATCAGCACAGCTCTTTGGGAATTTTGGGTTGAACTGACTACAGATCAGTCAGTAGTCACTGTCTAATGCCTGCTTTCCCTAAGTATTGCTTTTCAGCACTATTTTTATAGTTTTTTATGATATCCTAAAAAATACTTTAGTCAGACATTTTTTTTCTAGTTCAGTTCACATTAAATAACTGATGTTTTCTTAACCTTTCCATGCCTTCTCCTCTTCCTTATCCCATATAAATACAAAGAAATTTCCTTTTAGTAAATAAGATGGTTCCTTAAGTTCTGGTAAAATTGAATTATGTGAAATCTGGTTGTTAAGTATTAATAGTATTCAATTAAAAATTGAAGAAGCTTCAGGTAGGAATTTTACTTCAGTGTTCCTCAGGAAGCTTCAGTTCCAGAAGTAACTGCATCAAAGTCAAGTTATTAAGTTTCTGCAATTTACTCTTCATGTCCCAAGTTAATATTGATAATAAAAATTGGAAGTATCATGTACATATTAATGTATAGAGTAACTTGTTTTTAATGTGAGCTTTGCTGCTCATGACCTGCTTGATTATAAGTTATTATCCCAATACTTTAATAATGTACAGGTATCATATTACTTACTAAATTCCCTGATGATATAAAAGTGTATATATCATATCAATATAATATATATGTATCATTCATTCCGTGATTTATTTCATATCCATTCTTTCAGTGACATTAGTTCAGGGCCATACTATGTAGGCAAATTTCATAAATTCTAATAATGGAGTGGTGGACAAGAACAAAAATGTCTTCTCTTATGTATCCTCAACTCCTTTGGACAGACTGACAGTCAACAAGGAAAATAAAATAACTTGCACTTAATGAGTATGCTATGTGACGATCACCATCTTAAGTGAGCTCCATGCCTTTGAGGAAGAATAATGGCAAAATGTAATGGGGCAGAAGGTGTTAGGCATTTTAGTACATGGTTGTTTCAGAGTTGGCTTTCTGACGAAACAACGTACTAGTTGAAATTTGAGTCCAGAGAGATGAGTTTGCACAGAATTCACAGCCCTAATCAGTGTTTTTGAAGAAAACTTCAAAACAAACAGAAGCAATTTTTTAAAATATAATAGAAGAAAATACACCTGAGGTTAACAGTGATGTAAACATGTAAATCAAAGAGGTTGCCTGTTAGCAAGTGAAATTAATGAACAGAGTTGATCACATACGTAAAATTCTTCTCAAGGAAAGAGAATATATTACACACCTGCTGAAAAAAGTTCAGTGACCTTCGAATGAGGGAAATCAAGCTGATCTCATTCATTCAGTCATAAGTCTGTATTGAAAGACTCCACACTGAATACCACTGTGAGCATGATGGCCACATTCCCTCCTCTCACAAAGCAGAGAGAATGAGCAATAAACAAGCAAACCAATAAGTGAGATAATTTTAGACAACGTTAAGTGCCGAGGCAGTGTGATAGCATGATAATGTGGCGTGATAGCTGGACACGTGGGGAGAAATCTGAATGTTAGAAAGGAGGCAAGCATGAAAACCTGGGGGTGAGCTTATCTTCAGTAGAGGGAACAGCAAATGCACAGGCCCTGGAATAGGACCAAGCTTGGCATGTTCTGAGAACAAAAAGACCTGGGAATGTCAGGTGTAGTGGAGATGAGGGCAGGAAGTCGGTAGGGACTGTATCATGTAGGGCCGGGAGTTCAATCCCATGTGCTGTAGGAAACCACGGGGTGATATTAAAGAAGTTCTGAACATTCAAACTAAGCTGGGATTTTTATTTTTTCCATGGATGACTTCTCAAAGAAACCTTTTTCCGAAAGACAGGCTCATGATCTAAATGACACCCAGGATTGAAAATTGCTTGTCTGTATTGAGTCTAACTTTGTGACACAATTTCTTTCTTCTCAGGGCAAAAAATGTTAAGAACTTTTTTGTGTACCTATTTGAAAGAGAGGGGGTGATGTGAGTAGCTATTTGAAACCATGTGGCCATATCCTAAAATGCACACTGCCTCTAGAAAGGGAAGTTATGCTACTTAAAAAGGCTGAGGGGATGCCACCGAGCTTTGCAATAGCCACACTCTGGCTAATTTCCTCACAAGTAACTGAGTGCTAATGGTGCCCTGGGTCTTGTGTTAGGCTTTGTGGCTCATGACCTCCTGTGGTTGGAGCCAGAGACTTGCTTCTTGTCACACAACCGGTCAGCAGAAGCCAGTGTGGAAGGCCAGGTGGTTGGACCCCATTTACTATTTCTAACCAAACAATACTATACAAATAAAAATAGAGGGGAAAAGTTGATCTATAAAAATACGGCAGCATGTCATTGTAGATCTAGATAAATCTTATTCCAGTGAGGGGAAAACAGCATCACCCATTTAACATTTTCAAGATGAAGCTTAAATGTCAAGTTGAATATCAGCTATATTTTCTATCGTAAAGTTGACTTTTCCTTTTGTGCAGCCTACTCTTACTTGCTAAGTGTTCGTGGGGACTTGAGATCAATAATGTTTATTAGGTCTTCAGCAGTTAGGACTGCCCTTAATATTGCAACTATTATTGCCATCTCTGTATATAATGTTAATCTTACTGAAGTAATCAGCTACCTCCAAATGATCTACTTGGCCTGACGGTGTCCCAGAAATCACTTGACTTGTCAAAGTCGGAGCTTCTTCAGGAACGTCAAAAGGTTCAGATAGAGGGATGCTGAAAATTTCCTCTCACAGATGACTGTTCCATAGCCAGAGTGGGAACATGTTTTATTTACCTCACTCCTTCACCAAATTGAGGTCATTATTTCTATACAAATAGGAAACTACTCTTGTTTTCTCAGTTGTAAGGGTAACAAGATGGTTGATTTTTTTTTTTTAATGGTGATACATACTAAATTTACCAAGTTATACAAGGTTTCACATTTTTAATCAAGCTGAGAAAATATATTTTTTTAAAGATTTTATTTATTCATTTGACAGAGATCACGAGTAGGCAGAGAGAGAGAGAGAAGAGGAAGCAGGCTCCCTGCGGAGCAGACAGCCCGATGTGGGGCTCGATCCCAGGACCCTGGGATCATGACCCGAGCCGAAGGCAGAGGCTTTAACCCACTGAGCCACCCAGGCGCCCCAAGCTGAGAAAATATTGAAAAAATATGCTTGAATTCAAAATACACGGGATTTGTAATTATTTGCCAAGATAGAGAATCTCTGTTCACCTTAAAACTTTAGTTTGAAAAGAACAAAAACAAAACAAAACAAAAAAAACTTTAGTTTGGGTTAGAGATTATAATCTTTTGGAACTCTTAACTATATCCTATTCATTCACACTTCCTTCGGGAATTTAGGCCTGTTTTTCCTGGGGGATATATCTCTGAAGAAGTTTAACGAGACAGTTCCTTTTATGGAGATTTTCTCTTTTCTTCCAGGGATGATTTCTTTCAGATCATAAGTTACATATTTATGGTAAAAGATTGAAATTATTCAGAGATGTGTACATAGAATGTGAAAGTTTCTCTTCATCTAGCCCCCGGAAGTAAACGTTCACAGTGCCCTCAGAAGGTCTTCTTGGGTCCAACTAACCATTCAGTTTCACAGGACTCCCATAGGCCATACTTAGCATTTTGAGGGACCTGAGAAAGGTGTAAGACAGATAGCTCTGCTTGCCAGCAGAGTACCTATGGGGACATGCTGAGTTACAAGAGTTACCTCACTCAGGGAAGGCTGGAGCTCTGGCTTCCCACCAGTGAGCTGTCACTTCCCCAGTCTACCAACACTTTATCCATTTACCAAAAGATTGATCATTCTTCCAAAGGCAGTGGTCCTAGTAAACAAAGTTGGCATACCACCTTACTGGATTTTCAGAATCCTTTTCATGGACATATGGGTAATTTCTAGATTCTTGCTGTTGTGATTACCTCTCTGTGCATGGTCTTTTTTTTTTTTTTTTTTTTTTGAAAGAGAGAGAGCTGGGTGGTGGGGGTAGTGGCGGTTGGGGCAGAGGGAGAGGGGAAGAGAATCTCAGGTAAGCTCCATGCCCAGCACAAACCCAGCATGGGGCTTGATCTCACTACCCTGAGATCATGACCTGAGCCAAGATGAAGAGTCAGATGCTTAACCGACTGAGCGACCCAGGTGCCTCCTCTTCTTGAAGATACCTACACACCTTCTGATTCATATAGGCATACCTCCCCTGTGAAGCAATTTAGTAATTGCTCCACTGTTTTTAAAGACCAATTTACAAAGAATCAAGATTAGGAAAAGAACACACAGAAACTGGGGAGACTGAGAGCCCCAGGGCCTTGCCTCCAGTAGTGACAAGGTTTTAAGAATTCCTTCCTGTCACTCAGCTAAGTCTTCTCATTTCCCTGTTTACTTACTTTTATTTCCTTAATTATTTATTGTATACTGTATTATCTCCTTAAGGAGAAGGAGATCAACTAAAAACCCCTCAGGGATACTTTATATACACTTGGGTGGTGAACCAGTTAACGCAGGGAGGGGTTGACTATTAGCTGTAATGTATGTCTGTGAAGAAAACAGAAGGGATTTTGGATTATTACACACAAAACAAATCTGTGAATTGAAGGACCAAGGAGCCACTGGGTCCCATGAAATGCAGGCCTGGAGACTGAGGGCATGAGCGAAGCAGAAACCGAAGAAGAATTAGGTCCATTGCTTTTGTACAGTGACAAATTTAAGAGTAAAAAAGAAAAGAAAGTTGTTTATCCTGTATAATACTAAAGAAAAATAGATTGGCTGCAGGTGATCTCAAATCCTAACGGAGTGCTATGCTCATTCTGTTTTCAGAGTTCCTGTCTGAGTAGGCTGAGCCCTCACTGGAGGTGCTGCGTAATTCAAGGTTTTTAAAATTGTTATTTTATTTTTATTTATTCATTTTCCTTGATCTTAGCACTTTCTTCTGGATTCTAAATAGGTTTCCCTTTTGTCTTGAATTAATTTGTCCTTTTGATAGACTGACATGTATAGTGCTTTCTTTCTTTCTTTGCTCCCCTTCATTGACCTCGTATGGAATCTTAATCAGATTAAACCCTGTGTTTTCAGATTCCACGTCTGTACAACGATAATGCCACAGCCAGTTTGTAAAAGCTTGTGAAAGCCTCAGCTAAAATATGTTATTGCAAGTGACTATGGAGTCATATGAAGCATCTGCTAGAGACCATGTCTCTGCAATTTTATCATGCACATCATTTCTGCAGAGCTCTTTATCTGTATGAAAATTTTTTTACCGTGTTAAAATCAGTAGTATAATTAATCCCTTTAAACATCAGTCAAGTTAGATGCTCAGAAACGCATGGTCTCTCTTGGCCACAGAAAAGGCAGAGTTCCTGTTAATGTCTAGTGTCCACGAAGTTTACCTATGGATCCACATCCTAGTCTAAGGGTCCATCAGATCAAAACACAGCTCATCAAGAAGCTGAAAAGAAAGACTATTTGAACACCATGTTCCCTCTCAACCGTTAGAGCGAATAGTGAAGACATAGTGTCCCTGCCACCTGCTTTCTGGATGAGTGGGCTAGTGGGCTCTGAAGGTAGTTAATGAAGTAGTAGGACATGGGGCTGGAAGATGAGAGGGTCACTGACAGCTGCTCGTTCTAGGAGGTTCAGAGACACCAAACTCTGATTTTTAGAGGACTTTATTTAATACATTTAACAAGAAGCCCTCCCTTCCAAGTGCTGGAGCCTAGTGGGCACCTCACCTCTCAGGAGAACTGTCTCACGCCGGAAGCAGAGAGGCACTGGAGTCCATCACCGAGGGCCCTTTTGTAATCGTGGCCTAAGAGCGATTCTGAAGCAGGTGTGTGTTGGTCTGCCTAGTGGCAAGAGGATGAACCATAGAAATGGGCTATGTTATGGATTGAAATGTACCGTCCAAGTAATGCTAAGGGAACTCTTAATGCCTGTGTGTGCTGAGAGCCTAAGTCCCGTGGAACATGACATGGGCCTGTCTGCCTCATAACTGAGTTGCCACAGTTAGAGTTGAGTTGGACTCAATTAGAGTCCCCGAGCGGCAAACAGGAGATTAGCCTCCATTGGCCGCATCCCCAAGTGGGCTCCCTTCTTCCTACAGAGCTAAGGGAGAAAAACATTTTCAGAGCCTTCGAGTAAAGCATGAAAGATTGCTGTATTAGAGCAACTGTTCTATCTCACGTCTGGCAGTCTCCGGGTGCCCAGTAAATACCAATGGGAGAAGGAAAAAAACGATTAGGCAAGAGGTGATTTAATTTGTATATGAACTTTCAGTTTGTGCTGATAGAACCATTTCTCACCGTCTTTATTTTCCAAGTAATTTCCCTAAAGCAGCACCAAAACAAAAAGAAAAAAAGAAAAGAAACTGGCTGTTGGCCTTGGATTTGTTTTGGACAACTATTTACCATCCATCACTGAAATGCATTCTCAACAGTTTTATAACCAGCATTCCAAATTTAATATAAAAATTGCAAATCTACTCACCACCCAAATTACAATGCTACCCACCATAGCCACAGGGAGCATCCAGTAAGCCTTAGATAAATTCACCTGCACCAAGCCCTCAGCCCCCTTGAATTTTTAAATAGCAAACAGCTACGGAGGCAAAAATCGAACGCCACCTGCCAGCTTCCTGACCTAGTATGTTATGAGAGACCCAGGCATTTTCACTGTATGGTTTGCATCATACCATTCTCTCCACCCGATAAACAAACAGTATTTAAATCACTGCTTTCAAGGGTAGGGGTAGCTGGGAGCAAAAAGCATCAGAATTTGCTGGGAAGCTTTTCTGGGGTATGTGGGCACAGACGCCACACTAGGAAATTCTGATTCGGTAAATCCAATGTGGGGCCTAAGAGTGTGTAGTTAAGGACCAGATTCCCCAAAGGATGCCCTCCGGGCCACTAGTTAATATGCTGCCTGTCATTTCTTTTGCATCCACCTTGGGAGCATTAGTTGATTTTTCATTATTATAGGTCACCAGTTCTAAAAGGTAATTTTCCAGGGACCAATAATCTTGTCAAAGTTAATGACAGGCGAGTTTAAGCCTAGACAGTGAGAGCATGTGGATTGTTTCTTTGACCACCCAAAACTCTGAAGCATAGAGTAGCTGACGAGGAGACTTCTATAGCAGGGGTTGGACCCGTTTGCACACTACGAAATGTAAGTTCACCATGGCACCTTAAAGATCTGGGTACTGCATGGTCTCTCATTTTAGACATGAGGACTCAAATGCCCAGACAGAGTTTTGTTGCAAGTCACACCAAGACTTGGGGTGTAGGCAAGGTTCATGTCTCCAGATTTCTAGTCCTTCTTTGTTTTGAGTCTCCTTCTCCATGACCGTGTTCCTTCAAGAAGAGGGAGTTTTCAGAGTGCCCCAGATGAGACCAAAGAGAACATTCCTTCTCTGCAAAAATCTGTTACATAAGCAAGTCCCCACGGAGAACTAGAAACTGGGTTTCTTCTGTGAAATGTGTGACAATGACAGGTTCCTGCCATGCTTCCGTCCCTGAAGGGGCAACTAACATCATAATAAAAGATGGAAAATGCAAGCATTTGAGTTAGTCCAACTGTATAATTATTCTTAAATATGCAGTATTAAATTCTCACAGATCTGAAACATTTCTTACTTTCAAAAATCGTTGCAGCCCATATGAATGTCCTCAAATCTGTCTTCCCTGGCTCATGCCTAAATAAGATTGACACTGGCTCTGGGAGGAGTAAGATTTTACGTGGAAAAGTTACAATCCTTATGCCGAATATGACGAGGTCAGTGCAGTCTTACTGTGTGTCCAGTGACGGTTTTGTACCCAGGATGACTCTGAGTTTCAGCACTTCAGTGACAGCAGGACAGCGGCTCTGTCAGTGGTGTGTCCTCATTGTAATTGCTGGCTGCTCCACATGGACTGCCAGCACAGAGGCCTGCCTTGCTCCCTCATTCAGCAGATGTTCAAGAAGAGTCACGAATGTGCCCGGCTCAGGGCGAGGCATGTAGCAAGGTATTCATAAATATCAGGGGTGTGCTTGTTCTCATATCAAAGGTCCAAAGGTAACTCATCGCTCCTTCAGTAATCCCCCTAGATTGTTCTGAAGAGTCGCTCCTTCATGCCTCCAAGTTCTTCCAGAACTTGGAAGAGAATTGCTTATTTGTTTGTGAGTATATTTCTCAGTGACAGCTGCTCTTATAAGGCCTTGGAAGCTGCTATTAATTTTCAGTAGTCAGAAATGCTCCCACCTCGTCAGCTGTGAGAATTATGACAGCTCCTTGATGAGTTTTCATTATTTGCATTTCTCAAAAGCTGGAGTGGCTAAAATTTACAGTCACAGACCCGCAGGGTGTGGATGTTTCAAATGCAGTCAGTCATTGTGAAGGTATGTCTACTTGTAAAAGACAGGTTAATTTGACCAATTAGAGTGCCAGATGGAAGCCCCCCCCCCCGCCAGTCTTTAAAAATTGGGTACTACTTAGGTAGCCAAGTGTTACAGGAGTAAGGGAAAAAAAATGCCTAACAAATGAGGAATGAAAATAAAATACACTTTTATTAGGTGGTAACAGAAGTCAAATGTTTTTCTTTCATTAGTAAAGATTCCACACTTTATTAGTTGTTTTCAGTTTTCTTTCAGTGATTTATAATCTAGTTTCAGCAGCTTAATTGTTATAAAATCATAAAAGAGAAGCAAGACTTTTTATCACTCATTTAAATTTTTGTATAAGGGCTGCCTTTATTTATATCCAGAGGAATAGCGATGCCATTTATCAAAATCTGTGCTCTCTGTTGCCTCTGAGACCACCTGGACTTAATAAGGGTCTGGCTAACCTAAAAAGTGAACTTGGCCAAAAGAGAAAGGCTTATAGTAGAAGCAAACTTTTTCCATTATGTATAATTTGTCTTCTTGATGGCAGCAGAAGGGCTGACCTATCTTATTATAATCTAGTAAACACTGAAGTCAGGATTTGAGCGTGATGGGTCTCTGAAGATAATTGGGCTATGTCAGTTTACCAGGAATCAGAAAGAGAAAAAGCAACTTGGAGATGAACATTTCACTCTGAGATCATTAAGATCATTAAGAAATATTACAAAGCAACAGAGAATGCTGACTACGTTGCTGATACATAGATACGTGGCTAGCTAGCATGATGGATGAATAGATTCTCAATGCTTTCATTTTCCTTAAACTGAGATTCAC
This sequence comes from Enhydra lutris kenyoni, assembly GCF_002288905.1. Lineage (NCBI taxonomy): Eukaryota > Metazoa > Chordata > Mammalia > Carnivora > Mustelidae > Enhydra > Enhydra lutris. Next base: position 41,236,047 of record NW_019154090.1, on the reverse strand, counting down.
AGATAATTCCATAAAGTGGCTGTTAGTTATAAGCAGCTACTAACTGTCTTATCTGATTTTGTTGATTGTTCTTCATGTAGATCTGTTGTTCAATCTATAAAATTAGAGGACTTTTGTTCAGAATAAAATTAATAACGTGGGTTTTTAGACTCCACAATCACTGAAGAAGGGAAAGACAAATTTCACTGGAAATCAGTAGGCCTCAAAATTACTGATTTCATTTTTCTTTTTTTTTTTTTAAAGATTTTATTTATTTATTTGACAGACAGAGATCACAAGTAGGCAGAGAGGCAGGCAGAGAGAGAGGAAGGGAAGCAGGCTCCCTGCTGAGCAGAGAGCCCGATGCGGGACTCAATCCCAGGACCCTGGGATCATGACCTGAGCCGAAAGCAGCAGCTCAACCCACTGAGCCACCCAGGCGCCCTGATTTCATTTTTCTAATGGCTTTTATTTCAGTCTTTTTGTCTTTAGAGTATGTTTTATTTACTGAATTGCAGAACAAGCTTGTCATAATGTTTCTCTTAGGCCAAAGAAATGTGCTGTTTTATCCTCATTTGTTTGTTTCCTGTGTTTTAGTTTGCATAATCACATTTCATAATTATACAAAGTAGGCCATAGGACTCCTAAGTTTTCTTCCAGTGTTCTCCAAGACTACCATGTCTTCCACAGATATCCAATTCATTTGATCTTAGTCATGATTTTTAACTTTAACGTACAATTTTCCCATAAGGGCTTAAATGTCTTTACATCATTTCCCACTTCTGCTGCAGGGATAATGGCTGTAGCAGGAAGAGGTACCATTTTAAGGGATTTCTCATGAATACTGCATTCCCATTTGTGTCTGTCCTTTTCCTGTTCTACAACCTCTTCAGAAGTAACATGCTTCTTTACTGTATTGAGCCCTATTTTCCTTCTACCTGCCTTGGCCTGTCTTCAAATAAGAATGCTGCAAAGATTCTACAGGAAGTCAGTATAGTCCTCAAAGGCAATACAGCCAAGAGAATAGGTAAAACATCTCCCGGGTACCTGAAATGCTACTTCTAAGGTCCCACATACAATTTTAATCATCGGTACTTGAGATACAGAATTTCAGAGCTGAAAGGGAACTTGAACCTCTTCGTTCAACTCCTTCAGGTTTCACAAGTGATAAAACTAGAAACTAGTTTTCGTATATTGTACCAGCAGCTCCATGCTGAACTGAGACTTGAAATCTGATGGTCCCAAATCCCAGGTTATTAAAAGAAAAGGACATATGGTGTTAATTTAACTGTTCCATTAAATCTGTAAAGAGAATAATCACTTTTTTTTGTTTCTATAAAAATGATGCATGCTCATTTATAAAAATTTCACATAATACAGGGAGAAAGCAACAGATTGCCCAAAATCATTCTCTAAATATAATTAATGTTACTATTTAATGAACATTATCTTAAGTACTTAAATGGATAGGCATGGATAAAAGGATGGATATGTAGGTTGGGAAAAAAATTAAAATGAGAAAAAGAAGAAAGAATGCAATACCTTTATAACATTAGGTTCACTCTAGATATCCTATCTTTAATTGCTAACATTAAATTTAATTTTACTTGAAGGTGTCAGAAGTGAAAGAAAATGAAATAAAACTGAAGAAATTGCTGAACTTCAAATTAAATGTTGCTCTGCCAGAAGTTATAAGTTCTCTAAAATATATGTGACTTTTAAGCAGAAGGATTATAAACAAACATAAAAATGTGAGTTGCTAGTTTTCAAATGTGTTTCCATTTTACAAATTATCAGTTGTGTTTCCCTTTTATGAACAATCAATTGACTTTTGAGCACGCGTTTGGAGGTCCTAGCAGAGGAGCGCAGCTACTCATATACCCTTGACCGAAGAACAGTCCTTCCTCTAGTGGGGAAGGTCATCCTCTATGACTGAGCGACTGAGCAGGAAGCTTCCAGGGGGAGGGATGCACATGGAGCAGTGAGAGAGGAAGGGAACACCCGCCTAGCCAGCCAGATCAGCTGAGTCAGCTCTGGCAAATCGTGGGGTGACAGAGGTCCCAGCCAGATCACTCTCACATCCACCAACTGATTCTTGTGACAAAGACAAAATTAGCACGCTTTAACTCCCATCTTCCGAATTTTAAAAGTCATTTTATATTATTATTTTACATTGTCAAGTTATATAGCATTCACATTCTTTTATACCTAAGCCAAATATATTTCCCTCTTGGTTGTGAGTTTAAATAGAGACAATGATCACTTTACCATCATTTCTTCATTCCTGAGATCTTTATATGGTGCTGCTCTTGGTTGGTTATTTTTGATCATCCAGTACCTTTTGGAAAAGATGCCCCTTGATGTGTTTTGAGTTCTTACGTGCTTGAGAATGTCTCTCTGTGGCCTGCACGCTTGAAAGACACTTCGGTTAGGTCTAAACCTGTGGGTCACATTCCCTTTCCCTTTCCCTTTCCCTTAGCACATTTCATGTTGGTTATTTTCTTTATGTACTTTATGCTCATCTGTTTTCATTTTATTTATTCTACTTCTGTTTCTTCTACTGGGACTTTCATTCCAATTAATTTTTTTTTTTTTTTTTAAGCAGGTTGGGGGTAGGGAGGCTAGGTGAGGAGTAGGCACAGAGGGTGTGGTGGTACTGATTGTTCAGTCAGCTTTCTTTATTTGAGAATAGTTTAGATGCTTTTTGTCTGTTTGTTTTTTGTTTTTTTACCTTTCAGCATGCCCTGTTCAGTTTTTGCTGAAAGCCAGATATGGTGTATTGCCTAAAAGGGATTGAGGTAGATGGGCCTTTTGGTGTGAGGTTCTAGGTTCATGGGCTGGGATGCAGATGGTGTTCCCAGTTTGCTGTAGCTGTGGTTTCGGAAGCTCACCTTTCCCCCAGTGCCCTTGGTTGGGTCTCCCCTAGAGAGGAAACCCTTTGGGTTTTCCTAGAGACTTCTTCAGTAGAGCCCGAGGCTTGCAGTTCTTTGATCTGTAATCTGTTGTGCGGGAACCTCCCCTGATGCGTGGTGAGGTGTGGCGGGAGGGGAAGGCCCTGTAGGCCTTTGATCAGGTTTCCTTTTCCAGTGAGCCTGCTGTTGGGCATTCCACTCTCCCTAGGTTGGTTAGGCTTTGGTTACCCAATGTATGGTTAGATTCCAGTAAAAGAGTTTCCCTTGAGTGCAGGCTCTGGGTATATTCAAAATGGTTACTTTTTCTCTCCTCCTGCCAGAAAGTAGTGGATTTTTCTGTCATCTCACAGTGAAGACGTGGGTGGAGGTAAAAGTAACAGAAGTATGTGGACCCCACCCAGACACCAAGCTTGTAAGGCAAATACCGCTCTGCACTGAGCCTCCAGTAACTCCCGGGTTACAGCTGGAAGGTTTCCGGACTCTTCCTGGCCCCAGTACAGGCTTCTGCTCCCACGAGGCTGTTATTCTGTCTCCGCCCACCTGTCTCCCCAGTTTGGGGACATCAGTTTGCCCATAACCTCAGTTCTTGGATGGATCAAAGAAGAGCTGTTGAGTCTTTCAACATCTAGTCTGTTCAGCCTGTTTCTTGTTGTGAGTACAAGGACGATGGCTTCCAAGCTTCTAACGTGTCACATCAGAAACCAGAGGTTCTATTCTAATAGCTTTAGATTTACGGCTTCCCTATTATTAACAGCTTATGTGTATATTGTACCTACGTCACAACAAGTGAACTAGTACTGATACGTTATTATTAACGAACATCTAATATTTGAGAGAGAGAGAGAGCACACAGGTGGCAGGGGTGGGGGAGTGCCGGGCAGAGGGAGAAGCAGGCTCCCTATGAGCAGGAAGCCTCTTGCAAAACTTGATCCTAGGACCCGAGATCATGACCTGAGCCGAAGGCAGACATTTAACCACCTGAGCCACCCAGGAACCCCTTACTTCTCATCTTTAAGTGAAATGGACTGATTGTTGAGGGAAGTAACTGGTTTATCACAAGGGCAAGGAGGGGACAAATATTGGGGATAATGACAGCAACCTATTGCTTACCTAAACTGCCTGAAATTTTTCTGAATTTCTTTCTACCAGTTTTTTCTTTGTTTTGAGAAACTTGTTCCCTTATTTTCTGTTGTTCATGAGGGCTGTGGGGTCACTGTAGGGTCAAATGCTTTCCCTCTAACACTGTGAGCTTCTCCAGGTTCTTCTGCCCACGGTCCCTTCTCACCTTCCTCTTTGCTGTAGGTGTCCCCCACCTTTTCCCTGTCCCTAGAGTTTTAGCCTCTTTTTTTTTTTTTTAAAGATTTTTTTATTTATTCATTTGACAGATAGAGATCACAAGTAGGTAGAGAGACAGGCAGAGAGAGAGGAGGAAGCAGGCTCCCCGCTGAGCAGAGAGCCCTATGCGGGGCTCGATCCCAGGACCCTGGGATCATGACCCGAGCTGAAGGCAGAGGCTTTAACCCACTGAGCCACCCAGGCGCCCCAGTTTTAGCCTCTTTAATCACAGTGTAGTGGAACGCCTGAGAGTTTGGATGTTTGCTTTGGTGGATCACTCATGGTGCCCGCAGTCTGGAGGTGAGGTGAGGAAGGCCCTCAGCAGTGCTCTCCCTGGGTGCCGCCTGGCCTGCAGTACGGGGCTGTGGCAGTTTCCTAGTCTGGAGACAGAGTGTTTCCTTTTCATCTCTTCTGTTGTTTCTGATGGTGCTTTTGAAGGAGATGAGCTCCACCATCTTTAACCAGAACTGGTTCCTTACATGTTACGGTTTATAGAAAGATTATTTTTGTTAGAATCATACTTTTCAACACGAGACACTCCCTCTGTGAAAGGTATAAAGGGAGAATGGTGGCACTTGTTCTTTATGAAAATGAAATCTTATATAAAGAAAATTATGTTTTCCTTGTTACTGAATCCCAGTATATTGATAATTTGTAGATGAGTCAGAACTATTTATCTGTGTCCCTCTAGAATTTAGCTATTGTAAGGAATATAAGACTTAAGGAACTGTGATTTTTTTTTTTTTTTTTTTTTAAGAAATGTAGGCCACTGTATTTCCTTTGTCACAGGTTACAAAGGAAATCAGAGGAGTCTCTCCTCTACCTACAGATTGCCATTCACTGTTCCTGACAATGTTTCTCATGGAAATCAAGTCTAGACCATCTTCTAGATTAAAAAATGAGGCAATAAAAATGAAAATTTATGAATATAAAGAACTTGAGAAGAAATGAAAATGTCCAGGTAATATATCTTACTTAAAAATCTCTGTTCAACATGAGAAACCAAGCAAGCAAACAAAAGATGCTGATATATGTTGGACTTGAATGGAAAAGTCAGGGAGAGTTTGGAATCGCCCGCCTTTTAGCCCATTCTTGTATTGTTAATTTGTTGGAAATAATTACTTTTCAGACGGCACTTTCAGCAAAATATAAGAGTTTCTGTTTCTCATTTGTTTCCTTTTTGTCCATTTCTTTGTTTGCTTGTTTTGGCTCTCCACATACTTTATCCTGACCAGTGGCTCTGGGGATCTTGGTAAATTATCCTTTTTAAAAATTATTTGGACCATTTAATTAATTCACAACCCAGAAATGAAACTTACAGAGGATTGCTTTTGCTGTCTGTTTTAAAATAAATGAGGCAATCAATCAATCAAATAAAATAAGATAAAATAAATGAGGCAGTCACTTCATACTTGTAGAGAGAAAAAGTAAGTTTAGGCCTCTTATCTATCCTAGATTTCGAAACTCTCCCATGGATTTTTATAATATTACAGTCTTGAGAACAAAGCAGTCATTGCTGTCCTTTTTCCCTAGTCCAGGTAAAGACACTGTTGTCCTGTTACCCTTCTGGAGGATGGGCTGATTCAGGTGACCGTGACGGAATGTTCTGGGTCAACAACAGCTGTTGGTCCCCAAATGGCCTTCTGCACCACCTACCTATGTTCCCAACTCCTTAGCCATTTCATTGCCCTGGATATTTTAATATAAGATATTTCTAGTTTAGTATTATTTTGGGGTACTTTAAGAGAAATATTCTTTTGAAGGAATATTGGTTTGATATAGCCAACTGATAATCCATCAAATGAGAATACTTACGCTTGGCAAGTAAAGCAGATGGGAATGTATCTTTTGCCCTAGTGGTTGCTTAAAAATGTCAAAAGTTTTATGCAGGGTTTAACCAGGTGAAATTGCTGATATTCAACCATTTTTAACTTACAAAATTGGCAATTTCATCTCATTTAGCCTAAGAGCTTATAGATAACAAGGGCTAAAAAGCCATGTTAAGATTTCTCTAAAGAAGGAGAAATGGAGGTCAGTTCCTTACTACTGGGAGGAAGAGAGTTGAAGAGCTGTTTCTGATGTAAATATAATTATTTTAATGAAGGTAGTATTTTTCTTAATTTATCTCACAGCCTTGCCTTTCTACTTTAGTTTGCCTGTGTCACAGCCCCACCAATAGCACTTGGGCCCAGGACCGTGCCTTGCTATCGAGAATCACATTGGAATTTCTGCTTCTGTTCATTCTCTTCCTCTTTTTGTCCCTTCAGCTACATATAAGGAGAGCCGCCATCATTCTGACTTTTTATGGGGAGAGGAGTAAAGTGATAGGATCCGACTAAACTTAAGTGTCCCAGGAGTACTGCTGGGAGCCTGCCTCCCAACCCAGCCCCTTCCTGTTACTCCCCCTGCTATTGCTCTCCTCTGTCTTGTTCCTGCTCCCTTCGTGGGTACCCGTCCTCAGTGAGGTGCTGTTAGCTGCTCTTGGAACCGTTGGCCACTGTCTAGTAGCTCTACATCATTTTTCTGGTTTGGTATACTTAAGGAAGAGTTACTTTCCTCCATCTGAATCCTGGAGCCACGAGGACGTCAAAGGGATTATTCCATACATTGTGGGCCCCCACTATGGCATTGTGGTGAGACATGTAGAGTCAGTGTCAATTCCTCGTGTGGACCCAGCCACCCGGTGACTGCGAACCTTTCTGTGTCACCTAATTCTGGAACTGCGTTTCCTTGTCTCTAAAGTTAAATGGGTGAATATTATAGTCCCCTGATTATATATGCCTGAAAGTTGTTAACAGGTACCCTTTTCTCCCTAAAATCTGAACGACAGTATTACACATAATTTATACGTACTTATTTCACAGGGTGGATATTAACGGCCCCAAATTTTATCCTCCGCTCCAGAATAGAGTATTTGCTGGGGATGACGAGGACATTTAAATGCTTGCTTCCCACCTGGTTCAGCTGCCTGAAGTCCTTTTAGTGCACCATTTCTGATTGAGCATGCAAGTGTGACTATAAATTTTCCCTGACAGAAACCACATCACCTCATCAGCCATATAAGAAAATGACAAAACAACCAACTGTGAAAGCATGCCTGCCAAGGTTCCAGCATCACCGCAGTGGGGAGAAACACACTGTACAAGATAAAATCAGGGCTGGATAAAGCCCAAAAGATGCTCTTGATGTACCTGTCTTCTCTAAGCTGCAACATATGGGAAGTGTGTGTGTGCTTGTGAGGCCAGGGTTCCAGAAAACCCTCTGCTTCTCGAAGCCACATCACCAATCCAGGGATAGGAAGAGGGTCCAAGAGGAAATGGCAAGGTGCTTTCTTAGTCATAAGCATATCTCTAGCAAGTAAGAACAATAGCTAAACTCTCTGTGTTGTTACTTCACTGAATCTTCACAGAAACCTGGTGAAATTTAGTATCATTTTCTGCCTTCTTTTCAGCAGAGAGTATTTAGGCAGAGAGAAACATGACAGTCAGCTAGATAGTGGTCGAGCCAAGATTCAGACTGGGTCTGTCTTACCTCAGTGCCCATGGTCTTTCACGTAACCTTGAACTGACTTTAAAGCTCAGAGTCAGCAACAGAATTGGAACCTGGTGAGAGAAGGAGGAGAAGGGGTGGTGCACCCCATCCCTCCCCAGTTTTCTCTGCTTTGGTAGAGAGAATGCTAGAGTATGAAAGGAGTGAATGTCTGCCCAACTGAAGTTAACTTTAGAAAAGGGCCATAAAGTCATCAGAGATATCTTGAAGAGAGTAAAAGGGAGAATTACTCTTAATAAGAAAAAAAGATACCTAATAAAAAATGACCAAAAGAGTTGAACAGACACTTATCAAAAATGACTAACCAGATAGTCAGTGTGTATGTGAAAAGATGCTCAACATCATTAGTCATTAGAGAAATACAAACTTGAACCGCAGTAGAAACTACTGCATACGCACCAGAATTGCTAAAGCGAGAAGCCACAGCACTAGATACTGGTGGTAATGGGAAGCGATTGGATCTCTCAGTCACTGCTGGTGGGAGTGTCAGGTAGTTAAACCACTTCAGAAAACCATTTGATCATTTCGAGTACAGCTGAACACTTTCATACCCCAAGATGCAGCATTTTACTCCCAAGACTCTGACCAGCAGAAATCCCTGCGTAAGTTCATTAGAATGCCTTTGGGAAAAATATTCATAGCAGCGCAATTCCTAATGGCCTAAAACCAAAAAGCCCAGTAATGAGAGACTGTTGAACAAATAAACGGAATGTTCATGTAATGGAGTAGTACACTGCCACAGGAATGAATGAGCAAACTGTTGACATACACAGCAACGTGAATGGATCTCACAAACATGGGGCAGTGTGGCGAAGGCACGCACCAAGGAGTTCGTGCTGCATGGTACCATTTACATAAAGTCAAAAATAGGCAACGCTGAGCTGTACTTCTTGGAAGTCAGGCTAGGCTAGCTAGCGTCATCCTTTCTAGAGTTTGGGAGGGCACGACTGGGAGTGCTTGGGGGAGTTCCTGGGTGCTGGGCATGTCCTCCTGGTGGCAGTTACAGTGTGTTGAGATGTTGAGAATTCATCAAGTTGTTCACTTATGGTATATTCTTATACTTTAATACTGAGTTTTGAAGGCACTGTGTGTATCAATGCTAGTTCTTAATTTTTGATTCCCGCTGTGGTAATAAAAATTTAAATCAAGTAAGAGATTTGCATATATATAAAACAGGGATTTGTGGCATGTTGTGGAAGAAATATTGTTCATTTTTTCTTGATAATTCTTCATTGACTTCTCGATTTGTCTGAACCTGACCAGGTGAGGAAGGCAGGGCGTAGTGAATTTCATCAACACCAGCAATTACTGCTGCTTAGCATTCATTCAGCCAGAGCAACACTGGCTGGTCAGGTTCTCACCAGATTATACAGTTCTTTCTTGCCTCCCAGTCTATAATAAAACTTATCTTTTTATTACAATTTTAATACCTCCAAGAAGAGAAGCACAAAGAAAATAACTATGAAATCCGAAGACCTGGCTCAAAACAAATTCTGAACCTTTATTCTCTAAGGAACGAGGTGAAAAGATTCAAAGAGAGGTCCTCTTTTCACACAGGAATTCTTCATTTGTAATAGCAGCTATAAAAAGGCAATATGGAATGTTTAAAGAACCTGAACAATGGTCTCAGAACTATTTTATAAAATGTTCAGGTAGTGTGCAAGTTAAGTTTTCAAATTCTTAGCTCAGCACAAAAATAATTGAATTCTAGTGTAAGGAGGGGACTAAAAGAAGAACAAACTTGTGTTTTAACAAATAAACTTGTGAAACACCATCTGGCCAAGCATCTAATACGTTGCCTGAGACAAAATACTGAGACTCAGATCTGTTTTTTCGCTTTGAGTTCCCGTCCCTCCTTCTCATTTGACTGTCGTGGGATCTTGCCCTGTCTGTTCAAGGTCACGCAGTCAGTTGGTGACAAAGCAAGGGAAGACCTGCCATCTTTAAACTCCCAACATCTTCCCCTTTTTGCCCCATGATAGTGACTCTAAACAATAGATTAGTAAACACCCAAGGGTCATTGGTGTGATATTAATACATCTCTTATAAAATATGTATTTCAGCTTGCTACCCTTGAGTTCCCTCCAAAGAAACTATTTGGAAACAAGGATGAACGTGTGATTGCTGAGAGGCGAAGTCACTTAGAGGTAACGGAATTAAGCTTTTCTTTCTCTGGGTAGAATTTGTGCCATCTGATTGACCAGTGAGAGTTGTTCGTGTTATAAACACCATGGCTCTTGTTCACGGGTGTGAAGGTGCTGCTTCATTAACACCAGAAGTGGCTGCTGTGTACATGAGAAAGTAACAGTATCCATCTACTCTAGATGTAAGCCCTTTTCCCCCTCTGGTCTAATAGAACGTTTTTCTGGCTTGGGAGGAGATAACATTTATTCTAAGGGTTAGGAAGCAGGCTGTGGGTGAGAACTAACTATTCACAGAGACAGATGGTCTGTAATAGAGAACGAGGTACAAAAGCTTGCTGCAAAAAAAAAAAAAATTTGCATTAATTAACTGAAGATATATACTATTGCATTATTGTTACTTTTTTGAGAGAGCTGGAAGCAAAAAGACACATACCTATTTTAGTCACGGTTAGGTTTTGTTTGGCTTATTTTAATTTCATCTTCTGAGCCGGCTACATAGAGAACTTTGGTTCAACACAACTGTTGTTTTTCCAAGGGACTCACTGTCAGTGGGCATTGTGGGCTGCTTTGTGTGGTTTGTATTTCTTTTCAAGGTAGACTCGCTCATTTGGTTGGAATCTGATGCTCATGAGGCTGTCTTTGTGCAAAGGCACGGTCACCAGTATCCTAGGTGGTATCTCTCACCACCAAGGCGGGCATTACAAATAGCTGACTGCAGTCTCCTGTCAGCAAGCTTTCTTGGGGCCTCGCAAAGTCCGCTTCACTACTTCTTTAAGAGGAATAATAATAAGACCCATTGCAAGTGAAATCAAGTAAGAGAAGGCCCAAGAGAGCCCCTTCTGAATGCTGAAGTTCTACATAAAAATGAGGTCTCATTCTCATTCCTACTGACAGCCAGGGTGACTTAGTGCCAGGGAACCAAGGATTAGGGAGACATCCAGAGGCTGGGCGGTGGCGGGGGGGGTCCAATGAGAGCAAAAGAGGAGGAGAAGTGGAAACCAGTGAAAAATGAACAATTATGAGACTGTGGTCCACAAGGGGCAGTTGAGTATTTTTGAGATCCTCGTCTAGAACCTCTAAAGAAAGACTTTCAGGGGGTAGCCATGCTTCCTGGCCATTTGAGTTCTACTGTGAGAGTGACGTGCTCGAAGAAGTTCTGGATTTATGACGTCTGAGCCTTGGATGAGTCATGGCAGATTTCTGAAAATCATTCCATGCGTTGGCACGACCCTGACACCCAACTGAAGAACTTGCCTTCAAGGGAATGATGAGTGTGGTGAGCCTGCTCGATTAAATTCTAGTAAAGGTCTGTTGTATCATATAAAAAATGTAAAAATAATGATAGAAGTGGGTTTGGTTTTCTTTTCCAAACCTTTACCTGCCTCAGTCATCTAGACTTGTCTTTAATGGGAATGTCGAGGATGATAGGATATAGAAGCAAGTGTATGAACCAACAGGAAATAGACTGTTGTCATGCTTAGCTTCTCAGGGCTTTAGTCAAAGTCACTTGGTGCCTGGCACTGCCACAACACGTTCGCACTCTGAGTGCGGTGCATTTGTGAGCTCTGCCCTTGGTGAACTCTTCTCTTTCCATTCTAGCTTCCAGGGTCAGAGCCCAGCTCAGGGTCCTCTTTCATTCCTGGTGTTTAAGCGGACCCATGTTTGTTCTTTCAGTCTTTCTTCCCTAATCACTTCGCCCTACTAAAGCTGTCAACAGAGCTGAGGAGCAGAGTTCTGTATTAATGTCTCTGCCTATACAAGGACCCCTTCCATTGCCTGTGACTGTTACTTGTGGTATTAGCCTTTAAAGAATGGATCCCACACCTCGTGGAAATAGGCACTTACGTTTTAAATTAAGTGTATTTCTCCTAATTTTGATGGTTAAATATTAGCATATCATGTCCTTTTCAAGAGCGAGTATAATTCAATTTCACTTTAATGGAAAATTAATCTGAGATTCTTGAGTTTATTTCCCACGACTATTGTGACTTTATTTTTTTCATCGAATATCAGAAGTCACCATTTGATTTAGTGTTATTTTCATGTGAAAATTAACATAATTACTTTCCCTGAGTTTCCCATTTGATTTAATTCAGTATACATTTATGTAATTCCTAATACATGCTGGAGACAGTGCTAGGTGTTACATAGACTATAAAGAGAAATGAGACATTTCTTTCCCTCTAAGAGCATATATTTAAATTTCCTATATGAAACTTGACCTAGAGATAAAACTAAATACATAAACATATACAGAAAATTGGATTTCAGTAGACTACATTTGAATTAGTACACACTAGTATACATAGTGTTTGCTCAAAAGGAATTGTCTGACAATTTTTTAAATCCAGACATGACACTTTATAAACTGCCTCACCCCACGTAGGCTCTATAAAGCAGCGTTTTGAGCAGGTATTCATTATGTTTTGATCTACCTTTTTATTAAAATGTGTCCAAAATTTGGACTTTGTGTCTAAGTTTATCAGCAGAAAGTATAAAGTATTTTCATCTCAAAGACATAGACACTCTGTTGTCACCACGATATGTAACCTGTTACAATAATTATTTGTAAAACCAGTGGGTACTGATAGGAATTTCTAACTGTCATGAGATGTTTGGGAAACGCATTTTCTTCCTTTGGAAAGAGCAGTATTAGCTGTGCATGCAGCGGTGGTGGTGTGAATATGGGAGCCTGGGGGTGTAGCATTGCCTATATGGCCCCATAAAAGGCAAGAGCCATCGAGAAGGTGACGATGGGAAGGGGAGGGGTAGAAATATGGCCTCCAGTGCTGTGTCTCACTGATAACCTCGTGTGTGCGCTCTGCTCACACAAAGTTACTGGGTAGGCTCTAGTTGGCCTCTCATGCTGGAAAGCCCACCCAATGCTTTGGTTCCCAAAGAGCCGGAGAATCTTTGAAGGTTTGTGAGATAGGAGGATCTCTCTCTGGCTTCCTTCCTGGTGGCCCTGGAGAAACCAGTTCTGGGCAGGTGTGCCTGTCCTGAGCGGATCCTGCCCTCAAGCGGTCAGAGGATTCTGATAGCCACGCCCCCCACGCGAGATGTGCCTCCCAGGCTCATACATCCCTACTTGTAGCTTGGACAGCAGCCCAGGAGACGAACGTTAGCAGATATGATAGTGAAGGTGACAGGAAGCAAATACATCGGTCTCTGATGAGGTATTTTGACCAGAAACGTTCTTCTTACTGTATTTGAAGCCAGATACATTTACCATTAGGTCAAACCATAAGAAATTGCCATTGTTGTAGGTCGGAATGGTGCAAAATTGGCAGCATCGTATGCTTCCACGGAATGCTCCTGCTATCTCCCATTTCCTAGGGGTTAACTGAGCACTGGGCATGAGTGAAATGCTCATATGTCATCCGCTTCTCCCACTTAGCTTGTGAGGTAAGCTCTATTATCATCTCTGTTGTACAGGCAAGGAAATCAAGTCCTGAGAAGGATAGAGAAAAGTCTTACACCTGGTCACAGACAAAGCCTCAGCTCATACTAGAACGTCTTTCAAAGCAAGCCCCTCTCTTTAAGAATTAGCACGCTCTAAGTTTGGAATGCAACTAGGTCTTCCCCTAAAGAAATGGCTTCTCCTTTGAAGAAATATCTTCCAGCATTATACCACAGTGTTAACTAAGATCTGCTGCCTGGTTATTTATTCTTTTTTTTTTTTTTTTAAAGATTTTATTTATTTATTTATTTGACAGGCAGAGATCACAAGTAGGCAGAGAAGCAGGCAGAGAGGGGGGCGGGGGGAAGCAGGCTCCCCGCTGAGCAGAGAACCTGATGTGGGGCTTGATCCCCGGACCCTGGGATCATGACCTGAGCTGAAGGCAGAGGCTTTAACCCACTGAGCCACCCAGGTACCCCTGGTTATTTATTCTTCACTACCTTTTTTTTTTTTTTTCCATTCAGCAATTATTGAGCACCTACTCTATGCCAAGCAGTGTTCTACAACTGAAAAAACTCTAGAACAACACAGTATTTCTCATCTCTTTTGTCCTCTTCTGTTAATTGGCCACAGCAATAAGAGTAACTTTTCATTATAACCTTGTCTTTTTTCATTTAAGGAAAAATGCTTATCGTTAATTGTTGATTTTTAAATATTTGCTTCATGGCTCATCAAAGGTTCTGAATCTCAATTGCTTCTGCCTTTGTGTATTTTTAAGGCGTATCTTTAGCCTTGATGTCACATAATTCCTATGCAGATTTATTTCCTCTCTGAATTACCAAAGAGTATAAACTCAGAATATCTTTAAAGATATTTTTGTGACTTTAAATATTACATGCAAGTATTATATATAAAAAACATATGTAGTATATTCTTATATGTATATCCAAATGGCTATCAAATGGAGTTTTGGTTTTTTTTTAAGATTTTCTTTATTTATTTGACAACGAGAGATAGCGAGAAAGGAAACAAAAGCTGGGGGAGTGGGAGAGGAAGAAGCAGGCTTCCCAGTGAGCAAGGAGCCTGACGTGGGGCTTCATCCCTGGACCCTAGGATCAGGACCTGAGCCAAAGGCAGACATCTAAGGACTGAGCCACCCCTCAGATTGAGTTCTAATAAGTAAGATGTGGTATGATACTAACACTAGGCCTTAACCACAGCTTTAGAATATACTGCTTCTCAGACTTCAGTGGTAAAGAACCAATTATCTATACTTGATCATTTATCAGTACTTTTGCAAAATGAATGAGAGTTAATTACTAGAAATGTGAAATGAAAAAATGAAATAGAAAGGTCATATGAAATGTAAGCAGAGTTCTTTTATTTTTTAAAGATTTATTTTTTTATTTTAGAGAGATGGGGGAGCATGAGTGGGAGGGGCAGGGGGGTAAAGAGAGAGAGAGAATCTCAAGCAGACTCTCTGCTAAGGGGCTGGATCTCATGACCTTGAAATCATGACCTGAGCTGAAACCAAGTGTCAGACTCTTAACCGACGGTGCCACCCAGGTGCCCCCCCCCTTTTTATTACATGTAGATTCAGTAGACATGAAGATCCTCTGTCACACTGCAATACAAGAGTCTAAAACACTTGTTTGATTCTATAATGTCCAGGAAATCTCACCTCCGTTCCTGATAAGACTCCTGTCACTGTTTGGCTTGTGCCAAAAGATGTGTTTATGTCTCACACCTCCGCTGTTGCACTCTTAAGTTAGTTGAAGGCAACAGTATTGACATCGCACTGAATTCTTAACTATCCCATGGTATTTCACACATGCCTCACAAATTCATTGAATTATTCAAGGAATATCAGAAAATCCATCCACATTAACCCCAAATTAATGAGTTTTTTGTTTTACTCTTGTTGATTGGTGAGAGGCGCATTTTTTGGTTATAAATTTCAGGGAACATTATCATCTACTTGGAGACGTTTCTGCTAATCATCTTAATAGTCCATCATTTCAAGGAGTGATCTGTAATTAATGAAAACAAGTGAAATCCTCTAAAACGATAAAGCTTTCAAGAATAATATAGCCACCTTTGGAAGTAAGAACCCAAGGATTTCTAGGAAGTTTTCTTGAAAGGACTAAGAACGTGCAGCAAGCCCAAGGCTACTTCTTTACTTCTTCCCCAGTATCATCTCATAAGCTAAGGCCTCATTAAGGGTAAAAAGCAATATGGTAACTAAGAGTATGGGCCTTGGGGCAAATCATCCAGTCTTGAATCCCTGTGCCGCCCTTTTGGGGTCTTTAATGTCACTTGATCAGTTTCCTTATCTGCAGAGTGAGGATAAATACACCAACACGACCTACCTAGAGTTGATCTTACGGTTGAAGGGGGTCATGTACATAATGTGGACTCTGCTCCAGAGAGAAGACTCCAGACCTCGGTGCGACAATGATGGCAGTGAAGCTAGTGGTGATGGCGGTGCTGATGGCAGTGTTGGCAGCGATGGAGCCTTTACAGCATGTTTTAGACATGCTTACGAGCCAGGGAAGGACAGAAGAGCCCCATCCACCGGCAGCTGTAACATGTAACAGTATGAGTATCTCAGTTTGTCACCTGTACTGGCAAAATCAGCATCTGAGGGCAAAGACACTATCACGATGGGGGTGTTTGTATTCACAGTGGCACCTGGAGGATGCAAAGAGTCTCTCCCTGTAATGCCAGCCTTTCTTTCAACCTGTAAAATTATAATCTGAAAACTAGAAATGTTTTCTGACGACTTAAGCCTGATCAAGCTGTTCTCCATTGTGAGAAAAGAGAAGAGTCACAGGATCATTAAGAAATGAGCTCACTTGGGGCGCCTGGGTGGCTCAGCGGGTTAAGCCTCTGCCTTCAGCTCAGGTCATGATCCCAGGGTCCTGGGATTGAGCCCCACATTGGGCTCTCTGCTTGGCGGGAGGCTGTTTCCCCTTCTCTCTCTGCCTGCCTCTCTGCCTACTTGTGATCTCTGTCTGTCAAATAAATAAATAAAATCCTTAAAAAAAAAAAAAAAAAAAAAAAAGAAAAGAAAAGAAATGAGCTCGCTTCCTCCACAGTTCTATAGCTTCTGTTCCCAGCTGGTCAGTTCTCCTCGCATGTGTCCTGGGTTACTGACCGCATGACTGCCCACTCTGGGGTCCCCAGCTGACACCCACTGTAGCTCCTGAGCTTTTGCCCCTGAAATTCTAGACAGGTGTCAGTGCCTTTCAGCAGAAACCCCCAGAAATATAGCTCTTTTTGAACCATGTTAAATGTATCCATTCACTGCACTCAGGAAGGACATATACAATGGGAAGTATCCCAGCCAAAAGGTGTTACAAAGAACTTACAGCAGGATTTGGCCTATTTTAGGTGATTTCAGGGAGAGTGAAAGGAAGTGGGGCTTTGTTCTGGACTGGATGCTGGGCTGATTCTATGCTTGGGTGTCTTAGTAATTCTTACCTTGAAGGCAAGAAGAAGAGAGTGACGTTAAAACTGTGATTGATACAAAAGCAGTCACCCACATTAGCCAAAATAGGGGGATATTTGTTCATATTCATGATTTGAACACCATTCATGCTTTTGTCTGTATCTGGACGTGTTTATGGAATGGTCTGTGTGTGTATCCACATGGCTCCTTCAGGATCAGAGCAGACTTGCCCGGTGTTAGTATTCTTTGAAATTGTTTACGATTGACAAGAGAACACAACTTAGCTGTAAGTACCAGGCCAGCTCCTAGCTGTTTTTCTTTCCTTTTCCTTTTTCTTACAATAAAGGGATGCCCAGAGTTTATAAGTATTATCCTTTCTAATGGAAATAGTGTGCTAAATGAAGAGTTGTTTCCAACGTAAGTCGTGATAGTTCAAATGCCTTATCTACCAAACACAATTACCAAATACTGGTTTTCAGTATGGATGCCACCCTCCCTCACTTACCCCCCACTCCCCACTGCCAAGAGTCACTTTCCTGGTTTATGGTGCTTGCAACACATACAGTCTCTTTTTTCTGACCAAGAACAGGGCATCAATCTCCTTTAGTTTTATGTTAGTTTCAAATCTTAGATTCCTAACAATAGAATCATTGGGTTTTAACATCTTATGGATTGGGCCCTTTCAGTTTCCAAAGTAATTTTCAGGAGGTAAAAAATCCTTAAGTTTTCTCATTCATTTAGCTATCTTAAAGATATCTAGTAATTCTATGCTTAATTTAACATCTTTTCCATCTATGTTCTGCTGATCTTACAGAATGGATAATGGCAGAACTGTTATCAAATGTAGGCAGAGATTTAAGAAGTACTTCACACAGAGGACCATTTTCTTCCTCATTAACAGTTTTTTTTTTCCTTCCGGTTATCTGGTTATTCACATTAACTGTTTTTTGTTATTAGTCCATTAATACCATCATCAGTAGAGAAGCGTTTCTGAAGGGGGTTAAGTGACTGTCAGTGCGTTAGAGGAGACTGAGCCCATTTGGCAGCTGGTCCATCTTGGTGCTTTGTGCAGTCAGAAGAACTGAAAATGCTGTGATCCTGGGGCTAAGATAGAAAACTCTATGTGGTACTGGAATAATGTGGAAGGTTCTAGAGTCAGACCTGGGCTTGATCCTGTCTCTGATACACCCGTGTCCGTGTGAACTTGGCATCTTTCTTCCGTCTCTGAACTTGTTTCTCACTTAGTAAATGGCGGGACTAACTCTGTAAAGTTATTGGAATTACCTGAGAAATCATATATACTGGGATATGAAGTGGGGAGAAGGAAGTATGAGAAAGAATGAACTCCAGCAGCAAATTGCCTGTCAAGCCTTTTTTGGAATTGATAAGCCATATGGCAAGATTGCAGGATACAGGTTAATATCCAGTAGTCATTTGTGTTCCCATACACTGATAATGAACAAGTAGAATTTGGAATTAAAAACACAGTATCATTCACATTAGTGCCCACAAAAATTAAATACCTAGCTAAAATCTAACAAAATATGTATAAGATCTATATGAGGAAAATAAAACTCTGATGAAAGAACTAAACAAATGAGATATTTCATGTTCATGAGTAGGAATGTTGTCAATATATCAGGCTTTCCCAACTTGATCTATAGATTCATTGTAATCCCAGTCAGAATCCAGCAAATTATTTTGTGAATATGGACAAACTGACTCTGAAGTTCAAGTGGAGAGGCAAAACATCCAGAATGGCCAATATAATTTCAAAGGAGAAGAACAGAGTTGGAGAACTGAAACTACCAACTTCAGGACTTAACTAGAAGCCATAGAATCAAGACAGTGTGTTATTGGCAAAAGAACAAAGATGTCAAAGGAACAGAATAGGGAGCCCAGAAATAGACTCACATAAATATAGTCAAGTGATCTTTGACAAAGATGCAAAGCCAATATAATGAAGCAAAAATAGTCTTTTCAACAAATGGTGTTGGGACAAGTGGACATCTGCATGCCAGAGGGGGAAATAATGAATCTAGACATAGACCTTACAAAGAGGAACTCAAAATGGATAATAGACCTAAATATAAGACAAAAACTATAAAACTCCTAGGAGATAGCGTAGGAGAAAACCCCGATGACCTTGGGTATGGGTGATGACCTTTCAGATACAACATCAAAGGCACAATCCATGAAAGAAATCTTTGATAAGCTAGAATTCATTAAAATTGAAAACTTTTGTACTACAAAAGACAGCACCTAAAGAATGAGAAGACAAGCCACAGACTGGAAAAAAAATATTTGCAAAAGATGTCTGATAAAGGACTCTTATACAAAACATACAATGAACTCTTAAAATCCAACAGTAAGATGATGAAAAATTAAATTGAAACATGGCCAAAAGGGCACCTAGGTGGCTCAAGTGACTCTTGATTTCACTCAGGTCATAATCTCAGGGTCATGAGATCGAGCCCCATATCAGGCTGCTGGAGATTCTCTCCCTCTCCCTCTACCCCTCCCCACTGTGCTTGCTCGCTCTTTCTCTCTCTGTCAAATAAATCTTTTAAAAAAATGGGCAAAGACGAACAGACAGCTAACAAAGAAGACATACAGATGGCAAGTAAGTTTATAAAAAGGATGTTCATCAATGTATCATTAGGGAATTATAAATTAAAATAACAATGAAATGCCTCTCCATACCTATTAAAATGGCCAAAATCTGAAACACTGAGGACATCAAATGTTGGTAAGGATGTGGAGCAGTAGGCACTCTCATTCATTGCTGGTGGGAATGAAAAATGGTAACAGCCACTTTGAAATACAGTGTGAAAGTTTTTCTAAAGACACTCTCACCATTCAGTTCTGTAGTCACACTCCTTGTGGCTTGCCCAAATGAGTTGAAAACTTATATCATGATTGTTTACAGCAGCTTTATTAATTAGTTGCCAAAACTTGGAAGCAACCAAGTTGTCCTTCAGTAAGTGAATGGATATTCATGGTACATCCAGAACATTAAATAGTGTTCAATACTAAAAAGAGATGAGCTATCAAGCTATGAAAAGACATGGGGGAAACTTAAATACATATTACTAAATGAAGGAAGCCAACCTGAAAAGACATATACATATATACTGTATGATTCTAACTAGATGACATTAGGAAAAGGCAAAACTGTTGAGACAACGGAAGGATCAGTGGTGACTAGGGTTTAGGTGGAAGGGAGGGATGAAGGGGTGGAGCACAGAGGATTTTTAGGGCAGTGAAACAACTCCGTATGCTACAACACCAGGAGTGAACGCTAATGTAATCTGTGGACTTTGGGTGATGATGTGTCATTGTCAGTTCATTGCTTTATAACAAATGTGACACTCTGGTATGGAACTTTAATAGTGGCTAAAAAAATTACATCACCGCGTAATCACATCATACATTGATAATCTCCTTCCTTTCCTTCTTTTTTCTCCTCATTCCTCTTTCACTTCTGTCCTCCCTTCATCCTCTTATTTTTCCATTGTCCCTTTGCTAAACTGAAAGAGGGAATAAGAATGCATAGATGGGTTGGTGAGTGGATTTGATACCATTACATCTTTTTCTTACGAGTATAAGGTTAAACTCTTGTTAAAAGAAAGGTAATCATCCTCTAAGCCAATAATATTTTTCATACACATGTTATCCACTTTTAAGCAAATGATAATATATTTTCCATTAAGATCAGCTCACTCATTACTCTGAAACTTGAAAGTCACTATTTTATCTGTCTTTACCAAGCACGATTTTTATTCACTCTCTCTTTCCAAACTCAGAGTAGATATCTATGTATATATGAGTCAGTGCTTTTCAGAGTCTGCAAATTAATGAGGTGCCCATCCAAAGACCAATCTTTGAAATTACAACATTTCAACACAGAAACAAAAAAGGAAATCTCTTGTAATTGCATGCAACTATAAAACAAAGTTAAAGGCCACTTGGAATATTTATATAATTGACAAATGGTTACAAGATCCTTTCCCCCTGTAATTTTCATATATTACTACAAAGACTTTTTCACATTGACATTTGGTTCAGAGGACCTTTGTGCTCGTCTCTCGTGTAATATCACTTAGGATATTCTAAGCGACCTATTATTACATTTAATTACACAGTATAATTTGTAAGGAGTTTTTCTTTAAGTGTCAGTTAAAAAAAAAAAAAAATCTCAATATAGGTTGCCCTTTCCTCTACCTCTTAACTTTCTCCTATACTAAAACTAAATGTCCCTCCATTCTGTCAATTTAGTATGAAGAGCCAGAAGGACTTGAGCACATTCATTTTAGCATCAAAGTGTGGCTAGAAATTCTCACGGAAAAGAGGAGGACATCTCTACTGAAGAACATGGCCCCAGGTCTTCTTGGTAATCTTTGGTAATTCTTCGCAACCCATTCTGGTTCACAAGAGGAATTGGGTTTCCCGAAGAGTGTTGTATTTGTTAATATCAGGTGTTCAAACAGTTCTTCATATCAAAGAATGCAGTCCCATTCCATTTGCCCATTTCTGTTCTGTGAAGGTTTATGCAGCCACCTCCCACTTGACAAACAGTGATGCATTAAAGAAACTTTGAAATAGTGTAATATAGAAATCAATGACCTATTCTACCTCCTTTTTGCGCCTTATTTCTCAGGACAATTTTGACAAAACCAAAAAGAATAATGTAATGAACCCTACTGTGCCCTCCCATGTTACCCAACTTCAGCACTTCATTAGCATGTGTCTAGTCTATTTCATTTGTACCCCTAGGCATGGCACAGCACACACACTTGATTAATTTAGAACCAATACCATACATCATATATTTTATCCATAAGTATTTTAGGTTGTACCTCTTAAAAAGCAAGACATTGTAATTTTTTAAAATTTTTTACTTACTTTTTTTCCAAATTTTTATTTAAATTCTAGTTAGTTAAGATATAGCACAATATTAATTTCAGGGGTAGAATTTAGTGATTCCTCACTTACATATAATATCCAGTGTTCATTATAACAAGTGCCCACCTTAATACCCATCCCCCTTTTAGTCCATCGCCTACCCACCTACCTCTATCAGTCTCTAACCTTAAGAGTTTGTTCTCTAACCTTAAGAGTCTTATTTGGTTTGCTCCCCTCTTTCTTTTCTTTCCCCCTCCCATACATTCACCTTTTTTGTTTCCTAAATTCCACATATGAGTGAAATCATATGGTATTTGTCTCTCTCTGACAGACTTACTTTGCTTAGTTTAATACTTTCCAGTTCTATCCACATCATTGCAAATGGCAAGATTTCATTCTTTTTGATGGTTGCGTAATATTCCATTCTATATTTATACCACCTCTTCTTAATCTGTTCATCTGGCAATGGACATCTGGGCTCTCTCCATAATCTGGCCATTGTTGAGAATGCTGCTATAAACATCAGTATTTTTGTGTCCTTTGGGTAAATACCTTGTAGTACAATTGCTGGGTCATGAGATAGTTCTATTTTTAACTTTTTTATGGAATCTCCATACTGTTTTCCAGAGTGGCTGCACCAGTTTGCATTCCCACCAATAGTGCAAGAGCGTTCCCCTTTCTCCACATTCTCACCAACAGCTGTTTTTTCCTGTGTTGTTCATTTTAGCCATTCTGACTGGTGTGAGGTGGTATCTCCTTGTGGCTTTGATTTGTATTTCCCTGATATTGAGCGATGTTGAGCATCTTTTCATATAGACACTCTGTTTTTTAAAACATAACCATTATCATCACACACCCATACACACACACATACACACCCTAAGAATTAGCTAATCTCTTAAAATAAATAACCCGTCAATGTTCAGGCCACACCAATTTTCTCTCATTTTTTTTGTTTGTTTTTGTTTTGTTTTTCCAATAGATGAATCAAGAGCCAAATAATATCCACACATGGCATTGGTTTATATGCCTCTAAAGTGTCTAATGATCTATAGCTTTCCCTTCCCTGTTTTCTTCTCACCATCTGTTGTCAATGAAACCATACCATTTATCCACTGAATTCTTACATTTTGGTTTTGCTAATATGGCATCTTTACCGTGTCATTCATCAAGCTCCTCTAATCTGCATTTTCTGAAAACCAGTAGTTAGATTGAGAAGCTTGATCTAGTCTAGGTTTGTTTTTGTTTTGTTTTTTGGCAAGAACACTGGTGGTGTCCTTCCCATCTCAGAGGAAGTGTGTGGTGGTCACTTGTAATCTTTGATCTTTATGAAAGCAGTGCACTGACAATTGTCCATGTTCAAAACTACTTTCCATGCCTCAATTGTCCTACATGTGTGAGACCATGGTGCCTGTCTTCAAAGAACTCTTAATTCTGTTAGTACAGGCTCAACAAGTAATCACAGGCCACTGTCACAACTCCAGGGATAGTCACAAGCTGCCTTTGCAGTTACCAGAGGATGTGATTTCCAAAGTAGTGGTTCTGAAATCTGTATGGCTGAGCTTTGAAATTATCTTGAAAAAACACAGATTTTCAGACTTTGTTCCAGTATATTTTGATTCAGCAGAATGAGAGTAGGACCAAAAAAGAAGAGAGTGGTAAAGAGATAGACAGGGATGGAAAAGCCAGATCCCAAAGCCATCTCCGTGACTTTGGACCTGATCTGGTGAACAGTGAGGAGCCAGTGGAGTGTTTTAAGTGGAGGAATGGAGTGGTGAGTGGGTGGGAGCAGGGGAGATAGGAGGCAGGAAGGGCAATGACCAAGTTGTAGCTATCTTCGGTAAGATACAACTGTGGCCTGAAGGACAAGGTGATGGCACTTGGGATGGAGAAAAGTAGATGGATAGATATACAAGAGGTAGAATCAGCATGGCTTGTCACTCCATTGAATGAGAGCTGCGAGTGGTAATGGAAGCTATATGGACGCCTAAGACCTGGACCTCCGTCGCCACAGTGAAATCTGGTATTAAGTGTATTTGTGAATTTTACATTTCTACATGTAACTTACGGTATCAAAATAGTGTTTTATTTTTTTTTTTACCACTTCACTAATTTGGTTTTGGAAACAGGAGTCGTTGGGGATCTCCTGAGAAATAGAACCAATAAAGTAAGTGTGTATGTATGTGTGTGTAAAGAGATTTATTATAAGCAGTGGCTCACACAATAGTAGAGGCTGAGAAATCCCCAGATATGCAGTTAGCAAGATGGAGACTGCGGAGAGCCAATGGAA
This sequence comes from Enhydra lutris kenyoni, assembly GCF_002288905.1. Taxonomy (NCBI): domain Eukaryota; kingdom Metazoa; phylum Chordata; class Mammalia; order Carnivora; family Mustelidae; genus Enhydra; species Enhydra lutris. Next base: position 41,212,082 of record NW_019154090.1, on the reverse strand, counting down.
TGGTTCCAGTCTGAGCCCAAAGGCCTGAGCGCGCTGAGAATTGATGGTGTAAATTCCATTCAAAAAGCCAGCAGTCTTGAGACCCATGAAGAGCTGATCTTTCCATTCATGGCCACGGGCAAGAAAAGACCAGTGTCCCAGCTCAGGGCAGCCAGGCTGGAGTTCCGTGAAGGGTCAGTGTTCTGTGCAAGCCTTCAACTGATTGATTGATGCTTCCCGCGTTAGGGAGGACAATATCTGCTTTACTCAGTCTGTTCACTCAAATGTCCCTCTTACCCCACAACACCCTCCTGGACAAGCCACACTGTTTGACTAAATTTTGGGGCAGTCAAGTTGAGGCATAGGATTAACTGTGACAGAAGCCATTCTGCTCACCCCAGATACAGCTGCGATTTTACCATTTGTTGGACTTTTGATATTCTAACATCAATCCCAGCTACAGCCCCAACTCATGTGCCATCCCAGCAGTAAATCAGTAATGCCTGTCATCTTTCCAGGTCCCTTGCTCATTTACAAGGTGTTTGGGGCTTGACAAATACCTAACAGATTGTCCAACTCTTTCCTATTTATTGAAATGGCATCAGATGAAAGTAACACAGCACAGCTCAAGATGGTAGACTTAGGAGCTCTGCACGCTCTCTTCATGGAGTTCCGTATAGAACATTTTTCATTTCCCTGGTTACTTTTAAAAGCGAAATGAAATGAAGCCTGAACATTGCAGTGCTAAACAGCTGGAGGGCTGTTCCTACTCTCTTCCTAGATACAGCGAGGCATCGCTATTTGTTTTCTTTTATTAAATGTCTCATTGCCTCTGAAACACAAGTAGATATTACAATTGGCATGGACTATGGGAGCCTGCAGCATAAGCTCCCTTCTCTGTCGCCTATACCTGGAGCTAGCTTGCCTGCTTGTTCAGAGACAGATGTCAGCTTCAAGATGCTATTGACCTTACTGTTTACTCTGCTTAATTAAATACCATTTTAATATTTTCTCATCTGCCACTCCTTACAGCTCAGATTCATGCTGTGGCACAACACTGGGGAGAAGGAAAGGTCTTTTAAGCTGGAGCATTTAATTAGCTCCCAGGCCCCAGGGGGAAGCATCAGATAGAAATACAGCTAAAAATATGGTAAAGAGTAGCATACCTGGGGCACCTGGTTGGCTCAGTGGACTAAGCCTCTGCCTTTGGCTCAGGTCATGATCTCAGGGTCCTTGGATCAAGCATCAGGCTCTCTCCTCACCAGGGAGCCTGCTTCCCCCCACCCCCACTCCCCCACCTGACTCTCTGCCTATTTGTGATCTCTGTCAAATAAATAAATAAAATCTTAAAAAAAAGAAAAAAAAGAGTAGCCATACCTGAGAGAGAGCCCTTGATGATCAAGAAGACATTGACCACCTTCTGATGATGCCCATGTTATTAAAATTGTCTTGGGGGGACAGTGCCTGAGTGGCTCAGTTCGTTAAGCACCTACCTTTGGCTCAGGTCAGTCATGATTGCAGGGTCCTGGGCTCCCTGCTCAGCAGGGAGCCTGCTTCTCCCTCTTCACCTGCCCCTCCCATCCCACTCATGCTCTTTCTCTCTCAAATAAATAAATAAAATATTTTAAAAATTGTTTTGGAATTAATGACGATTTTGAATCACGTATACAATAGTAACATGTTTGTATTGCTAGTACCCCTGTTTTGTCAGTTACACTTGCTCGTGTGTGCCCGAGGCTATTTTTCTCTTACCCCAGTGTATACGTCATCCTTGATTTAAATAAAACAATGGCCCCACCGTGAAGTTCTTAGTCCCTTTCTGCACTGTCATGTGACCACATCGTCATTTAGCACCTCCTGACTGTGTTGTTTTAAATGCAGTCACCATCTTGTTAAGACTCATTGGAGGAGGAAATTTCTCGTACAATGAAGTATTATTATAAAATAACGTAAACCATGATATATGATAAGTTACACAGATTAAATTATAGATTATATTATACAAATAGAGGTATAGTTATAAATATAGTTATGTAGGTAAAATATAGACATAGGCTCTAGATGTATATAGAGATGTCAATTATAGATATAATTCAATGCTGGATATAGATATATAGGAGTATTGTAATAGAATAAAAGAAAAATCCGTTCTTGTCGTGAAAACCTAAAACACAGGAGTTTCTGGAAATGATGGCAGCACAGCCCTGTTCCCTTAGTGCAGGCAGCTGTTCTGGCTCATTCCTGTGGAGCTGCCACAGCCCAGCCCCGTGGATGTTGGCTAAGAGGTGGGGTGGGGGCTCGTAGGTAGCTCTTTATCTTCTGAATGCTCTGGAATCTTTTTTTTTAAGATTTTATTTATTTATTTTACAGAGATCACAAGTAGAGAGGCAGGCAGAGAAGGGGGAGGGGGGAAGCAGGCTCCCTGCTGAGCAGGGAGCCCCATGCGGGGCTCAATCCTAGAACCCTGAGATCATGACCTGAGCCGAAGGCAGAGGCTTAACCACTGAGCCACCCAGGTGCCCCTGGAATCATTTTGACCATGAACTCACTTAGGACTGTGCTTGAGCCACAGTCACCTCTGTGTTATAGCCTAAGGTGGCAGTAAAACTTGGATATTAAATCTGTTAAAAATGCTTGTTTATTCTTGGGAAAATAATGAGTAAGCTTGCCGTGAATCAGAAAGTCCTTATCAGAGAACCACAAAGGCTAAAGACTAAGTAAGATGCTGCGGAGGGAACAAAGCAGCTGGAGCCAAGAGCAAAGACTACCTACCCTTCCCCTCCCCCCAGTACCCTGGCTCCCCAGGGTGGTCAGCAGGCACCACTGAGTGAAGACCTCCCTCTTCACGGCTAAAGCTGGGATCCCCTTAATCACCGCCAGCTCCAGTCCCATCCCACAGCCATTCCGTGTCCCCTTGACTCTCAGGTGATTCTGGCCACGGCCGTGGAGAACAGCCCCACTGTGTGCCGCAGCGCCTTGGGCTCTCCCTGTTTCTCCCTCAGACTGCAGCCCAGAGTGTGGACAGAGGTGTGGGGCCTGCAGGAGCCTCCCAAAGTGAGAAACAGAAGTATGGGTAAATGAGAAGCACATTCTGCGTGTTTCTCAGAGGGTCCCAGGTAGAGCCGAGTGCTGCCCTGGATAGGAACCTGAGTATGGACAGCCCTGTACTTAGCTCCTTTCTCCACTCTTGCTTTCCCACCCCTTTACCTCTGCCACCAAGATCATCCGAAAATAATCTCCCTCCATCTCTGCTTTCGCAGGATATGAAACGGAGGCACTGCCCAGAGGGATTTCCTCTTCTGGTTGGACATACATCCCTTCTGACCATTTTTCTAAGGAGAGAAAAAGATTTTAAAACTTTTTTTTTTTTTTTTTAATCAGTGTCAGTTATGGATATACTCAAATAGTTTTAGTAGGCTTTTCTGGAAAGTAGACCTCCACCTTCCAGGCATACCCTCCATTCCCCTTTCCCCAGTAGAACCCTCATGACTACATTTTGGTATTTTCCTACACACTAAAATTGTATTCGCAGGTTGTTTCTTTCTAATTTTTGTTTCAATGTGTGGAAATACTGAGACCATCGAGTGTTTCCTGAACACCGTCTCCTTGACGAACTCTCTTCTGGAAACTTCTTGCCTCTTTTAGTCTGGCTGAGCTACAGGTACTCTGATCCTGCGTCTCTGTCATCCTTTGCTTGCTTTGTCTCTTGAATTGTTTCCCCTGCTTCCTATGCCCCATGTTTTCCTTTCTTGCCTGACTCCCTGATTGTGATTGTGATGAAGCACATCTCTAGTAGCTTCCTGAGAGAGCGTATAGAAGAGGTAAATTTCTAGAGATATGTCTGAACATGTCCTTCTTCACCCACACTCTGGCAGGATGTATATGTAAGTGGAAACCATGTTCTTTCAGAATTTCAAAAGGATTGCTTCGTTGTCTTCTATGGTGGGGCCTTCCTCTGTCCCTAGGGCTCTGAGTGTTCATGGTTCCACTTTGGTGAGCAGCCCCTCAGTTCTGCAGAACACTCCACGTGCATTCTCTGTCTCGTGTCCTTCATTTCTAGGTGGTTTTCGTGATGATTTCCCTCTGTAGGGTTTTTTCCTGTTGTTTCTTTCTGGAATCCCATTTGTTTGTGTTGAACCCCCTGGCTGGGTCCTCCTTGAATTTTCCTGTCTCCTCTGTTTTCCATTTCTTTCTGCCTCTCTATCTCCTCCCCCGCCCCCTTCAGTTGGTCCTTCTCTGCAAAGTGTTTGAGAAGCACTGGGCAGTGTGATCCACCACATTCTTCCTTCCCTTGTTTTAACACCGTGCTTGTTGCTTTTGCATCTCTTAGTGCTGTTACAAACCTGAGGGCCTAGTCTCTTACTTCCGGCACTAATCGGTTGTATTTATTCCCATGTTTTTCTGTACAGTTCGTCTTCATCCATTCTGTTCGTTGCAACAGCCCGAAAGATACATGCAAAATTCTTACTGTGCATCTGTGTATCTTAAGAACCACTTTCTCGGTCCAGTCTCTAGTAGTCCTCTGCTCACTGTTTATATCAGCATTTAGGAATCATCCTTTCTCTTTTATAAATTTGAATTAGACTTTCTCGAAGATGCTTTGATTCCCTTAGCTCCATTTATTGAGATTTGTTTTCCAAGTTAAGCTGTGCCTTTTTTTGAGAGAGAGAGGGAGATGGAGGGAGGGGCACAGGGAGAGGGGGAATCTTAAGCAGGCTCTACCCACGTCCAGTGCAGAGTCCAACACAGGGCTTGATCTCACAACCCTGAGATCATGACCTAAGCCAAAATCAAGAGTTGTATGCTTAACCGACTGAGCCATCCAGGCGCCCTGTAAATTTTGCTTTTCCTCAAGGTGTGCACTGTAGCCTTTGCCAATCCACCTCTGCACTGTCCTTTCATTGCTTTTGAAAACTGCACTTTTGTTTTAGAATTCAGGTAGTTACTTTTTTCCTTTAATGGTTTCCCCCCTTTTTTTTTCTATATGTCACTTACATTTCATAGCAGTAATGAATCAGCATATGTTGCAGCCCTTTGAAACAATATTTGGGAGAAAGAAATGGTAAGAACATCAATTTGTTCCAATTCCACACAACTTTTTGTCTTCATTGTTTGCCTGTCGAAAGCTCCCATCCATTTTTAGATAGACTTATTTCTGTTCCCAGGAATTCACAGCAATGTGGTTGCATTTACATATATTCATTCCAGGCAACCAAAAAAATAAAAAAAAAAACTGAGGACTTTGTCCAATTTGTTTCCTGAGATCACCTGTGTCATATTATTTATAAGTAAAATCGAGAAACTAACACTAAAATCAGGAAAGTAATTGTTAATCAGAGTTGAAGATGGCAGTCAATGATGCTGCCACCTTTTTCTCGGTGGATTTTGTAGCTGACTAGAAACAAAGCCCCAGTGGATTGCAGATTTTTTATTTCAGAGCTCTGGATAAGTGCTATGAGCAAGAAGACCGTCTGCTCTAACCATCTCGGTAGGCTGGGATATCATGCTTTTTCGTATCTGTTGCTGCTGATTCACCTTTTCTTTTCCATTTATAGTGCTTCTCTTCCAGTTTCCAAAAATGCCTTTTTTTGCAGTTTCTGATGGGAAAGAATCTGGGCATAACCAAGTACTAGCTCAGTCAGTACAGACTGACATTTCTTACTTTGCAAGGCAGTTTCCTCGTGGCAGAAACTGGATGTCACATTAGTCCAAATGAGCCCAGGATGTCTTAGATTAAATGGTCTCATAGCTTTCTGCACGATCCCCCAGCTGGAGCGATTTCCCTTTGATCTGTGAGATCTTCCTTCCACGTTTTGCCAGTCCTCCTGAACTTGTACCGAATTGCTTTCAGAGCGTCCCAGCTGAGAACAACCTTGAGCGCTCAAGGTGTTGACTCAAAGTGGTGCTTACACAGGTTCAGGTTCATTTGGCAGTTAACAGAGCCAGACACGAGTACGCAAGGAGGCCCTGCTTAATCCACGGCTGAAGCGACAACATTCCCAACTGCTCTTCTGCAGCAACTTCTCACATTTGAAGGGGCGCCACAACAGTTTGAAGAGTTTCTCAAGTTTGGCTTTGGAGCACGAATTAAGATTTGATAGACTTCTTCTCTCCAGTGATTTAGTAAACTTCTCTTGTTCCAGAGAGAAGATACTATATAAATCTGTGAAATTTTGCTGCAAGGGGAGGTCCTAAGGAGAAGAAACCCAGGCTTCTCATTGTTCATCAGGACTTAATAACGTTACCTAATATTCATTGTATCGAGCACTTAATGGAGAGTGTCTTTCCAGAGGAAAGCACTCTGCAGGATTTACATATTTTCAGTATAAATCTTTTTCAACTTAGATGCTTCATTGTGTGGATGATAGCTGGTTGGTAAAGGAATTTTTAAAAATCCACAAATAACACATCCTTCTTAAGAATTAGAGATGTTCTATTAGAGAAATTTTGGTCGTGCTTTTCTCCCTGCCTCCTCCTTTCCCCAACATAGTCAAGCCTCCATCATTGTCCCCAGTGAAGGGGATCATTGGTGCGGATAATCCAAATCCCCAGCTAATCCTCTCTGTGGGGTGGGGTCACAGACCCACCACTCAGGGCCACAGGCCTCATCACACCTGGGGCATGACCATGGCTCCCTCCTGGGACGTAGGGCAACTTGTGGATGCTGAGGAATAACTCCCAGGGCAAGAGGATAATCTGCAAGGCAAATAGTCCCACAGGGATCATCAGGAACCCCTAGTCCAGAGAACAAAAAAGGGGCAGTGGGTCTTCCCTCCTAGGCTCAAGACGTGACCCTCTTGCCCTGGAATTCAGGGATGCATTGGTATTCAATGATGGTCCAGTCCAAGGCCAGCCTGAGAAAACCTGCCATCAATATGTAAGTGACCTCAGGTCAGACATTAAAGGGGAGGATGGTTCTGCCCAACCACAGGCACAGATGGTAGAAAGGAGTGAGGTAGTCATTAAGGGTTCCTGAAGCATCACCCTGTGTCCAAGTGCTTGGCTCCTAGTCAGGGGGAGACTATGGGAGACCAGAAATTAATTCTTACGATTCTTTGCATTGGAGTTTAAGTACATTATAGCCAAGACGGGTACCATACAGCAAGATTCTTTCTCATTTGAAAGTCTGTCAGTCAAATTGGTCATTTGGAGCAGTCATTCTGTCTCAGAATGTCAGGAACCTCTTTGAAGGTTTATACAGTACAAGAAGGAATCAGGAGCTGAGAAACAAAGAATCGTTCTTTTTTCCCCCAGATGGCATTTCCCAGAATCTCAATGTCCAAAATGTATCTTAAAATGAGCTTTGGGGGCATCATTAATTTACCTGGTGTAGCCTAGAATTTTAAACTTACAGTTACGATTCCCCATTTTGAAAAACCCATTAACTCTTCCTTACTTTAAAGCAATTTTTGAAATGAAGGATCTGCCAGTATCCGATATGAGGTGACTTTGGGAAAAAAGCCATTCCAGACTTGCTGTCTTCCACTTTCCTTTGAAGGGGAAAACATTAAAGCATTAAATACTTCCACATTTTAAGCCCACGTGTCTCTAAACACCTAAAAGGGGAGAAAATGAATATTTTGCTGGTTAACTCCTGAGGATAAAACTGTGTAGATAATAATGTTACCCACTTAATAAATGCATGGTGTGACTTGGGCCTTGCCCTATGCACCTCACAGGCACAGCTCATTTCATCTCCTGATTGAAAAGGGGGTATAATCAGATGAAGAAACCGAGGTGCAGAGGAGTTCAGGGACTTAATCCAGACTCCAGTGCTGCAGTGTCCCTGTGCCCAGCGTGGTGGCTGCTGCATGACTGGGTGTCCCGGGATGTGGCTCGCAATTCCAGGGTTGGACTCCAGTAGTCATGTGGTCCACACGGCCAGCTGAGTCCCCGGGCTGCTCTCCCACCCTCCCCGCCCAGATGCTGGACAGTTGAGTTGCTGTGCCTCCGTGTGGAGCTGTTACCAGTCTCTTAACCCAGATCCAGTGAACAGAAGTCAAAGAACCAGGATGAGCGCTGGAAACTACACTTCTCCCACAGTCCATCCTCTCATATTTTGCTTCCACTGAGTAAGGTCGAGAGTGGGGCCTGTCAGACCTTCTGCAAGCACTGGGCCTGCTGCCTCACAGCTGACGTGCCCTTGCTTGCAGCTCAAGGTGCAGCCTCAGCTCTTTCCCTCGGTGAACCCAAGAGAGGGGCCTGGTATTGACTTGGGTTTTGGAGAAGAGCTCACCCAGCTTCACAGTCTGAGCAGATTTGGGGCTTTCTATGTGGCCTTTCTGTGGGGCCGCCCGCTCAGCTTTCTGGTCTACCGGGCCGGTTGGTCACAAACCCTGGAGCTATGCTCAGTACCCCAAGCAGGGATGCCAACCTGTAAAAATTGAATATCACGTGACTTTAAGTGCACATTCCTTATAAAATTTTTAAAGCTCGCTGGATTTTATTAGAATATGTGAGCCAGACTGAGTATATTAAATTTATGAGTCCAATTGATGCAGTACCATAATAATTCAATACAATATGCTTGTGTCATTAAGCTCATAAAGAAGATTCTCTGAATAGCTGTAATGAATAGTTCCGATTCTGTAATCACAGACTAACATTTTCACCCTGATGAATTTTAACTGGGAGCTCTCAGAATTCTCTATAAAATCAAGAAATAAATGCCATATTTCAAATGATGACTACTTATTTCAAGTATTTACTTTAAAACCTAGGATGGATGAAAAGAAGTACCTGCTAAGACAGAATTATTCATTAGAAATACTAAAGAGGTTGGAAGAGGTTAGCATGAAGTAGAATAGGACTGTGATTTATGGCTAGTCATAAATTATAAATAAAAGCCAAAGAGACTTTTCTGCTTTGACTAATTTCATGGACTCCCTCATCTCTTACCTTCTTCCCCCACACACAAAAGTTGGTTATCTGTCACATGTAATAAACTGCCCCCAAACTTAACGTCCTTAAAGCAACTGCCATTTTATTGCTTCTGAATGCTATGGTTCTGGAATTCAGGCAGGGCTCCGCCAAGTGGTTCATCTTTTCCTAGTATCAGGTATCAGGTCAGGTAACTTCCATGGCTTCATTCTGATCATGGCGCCACTAAGGACTAGGCCTACCTGGGGCTCCAGAGCCTGCCAGGTGACAGCTTTACCTCGGGTGTGTTCCCTTGGTGAAAATAAGGCTCAGGCTCCACCCAGAAGGCCTGACAGGATCCAGGAATCAGAAGAGACACCACCAGAGCACAGTGCAGGACCCCCAGCGTGAGGGTCAGTAGAGAGCCAGTCTGGCGAGCAGAACATTCCAGAAGTATGTCCCCGATGCTAAATGGGCCCCACATCATGTGCACACAGTATAGTCATGTGGACTCTTGGGGACACTCCAAGCTGTGCACCCTCACCATGATGCTTTGCACATGCTCTCCCCACTGCCTGGAATAGGCTTCCTTCAAGTAGCTTCCACCAATATTTTCTCCAGTCTGATTCTTACTCATCCCTCAGCTCTTGGCATAAATGTCCCCAGTTCCCAGAACTAGGCTGGATGCCTTTTCTGTGTGCTCCAAAAGCATCTCATTTCTGTTCAGAGAATGTAGCCTTATTTTAATCAGTGCTTTACCTATCCAACTCCCTGGAATGCCTACACATTACTCAGGGCAGAAACTGATCCTACTACTGAATCCTCAGCGGCACTGGCGTGTAGAAAGCTCTCAACAAATATTTGTTGGGTGCATGAATGAAGTCTCAAGAGAGAGAAGAGCCAAAAAAGAACAAACCTTGTCCAGTGCTTAGAAGACAAGTAGGATTTAGATGAATGATTCTGAACAGTGAAGACATGATACGGGGAAGCCCAGGCTCTGTGTCGGTTTTAATCAACATTGGACACTCAGTGCCTGGCCCACTGCTCCCTGTAGAGCAGGTGTATGGTAACTGCGGTAGATGGATGAGTTGCTTGAATCAAACTGTCCTAATTTCATCAGTGTGTGGAGGACATTTAGGGGCAGGTCGGGAGAGGAACCCAGTATTTTTGATCCAGTGGAGACAAACTTTAGGACTCCTAAATAGCCAGAGAGAGAGGTGTCAACTAGAATTTATGAGAGTTTGAAACTGGAAAACCTTGAGTGATTGAATATTGACCCCACTGGGTTCATTCATAACACATAGCCAGTGGTAGCCAGACCTCGCTTGGATCTGGAAATATCCATCCTGGCTTGATCTGTCTTCAGAGCCCATCAGTTGGGGATGAATTTTCCAAGTGCTGCAAGGTAAATGAAACTTCTAAGTCTTAGCAGACTGATCGTTGTCTTTAAGCTGCCATCATGGCTAATGGCTTCTGGAAATGAGGAATTCCAGCAAACTGTCTTCCCTGTTAATATGTCAGAGTGGAAAGGTGGATAAGGCCCTACTACATTTTTAAAACACATTTTAATAATTTCAATAACTTGAAATTAAATTATGGATGTATGTAAGAATTTTGTGACATGAAGTGGCTCGACAACAGTGAGATGGCTGGAGACATCAGGAGTGACACAGCTGGGCAGTACATGGCCATGTACGCGGCAGGCTGCAGTTACAATCATGAGCCTGTATGACTCTGTTATATAGGCTCACATGTAAGCCTGTATAACAGTCTTACGTTCTAGAATATAGACTGTTCCAGGGTTTATAATAATAGATTATAAGCCCCAGTAAAGCAAGCTTTTTAGCAACCTAAAATAGTCATGACTTTATCCCCACGATAATTAAAATAGAAGGAAGGGAGCCAAAAAATATAAGAAGGTAGGATCTTTTGAATGCTTCTGAGACCCTACTCTCATTCCCATGTGTTCTCTACACACACACACACACACACACACACACACACACACACACAGTGGCAAATTCTGAGAGCCTCTGTGAGCATGGCCTCAAAAGAGAAGGGCTGTGTTTACCTTTACTCACTAAGATTCAGGCCTCGTGGGATTGTACCTTGTGAATTATATTAGACCATCTCACTTTCTCCTGAATTTGAAGAGCCCATCCTTTGTCAGTGTCTGTGGTCTGTTGACATGGGCTAAGTCACTGCCTCTGGGGGTCTCTGTAAACAGGATATGCATACCTTGTCCTCCTCTTCCTCACCCTGTCCTAGGGGTCCCGTGAGCTCATGAACTGGGAAGTGCTTTGTACAGAGTGCCTGTAGACCCAAATCCAGGTTTGGGGCCCTCTGCGTTCCCCTTCAGGTCCTGCTGTTCCCCACACAGAGCCCTGCACATGCCAGCCTGGCCCCCTAGTTCACACTATTTGCCAAGCATGGATACCACTCCATCTTCCTTCCTTTGTAGACCTCAGACCTGAAAGGAAATGGCTGCAAGATGGCAGGGGCCGCACTGTTTAACTTCCTGCTCATCTCCCACGTTTTTGCCTGGATGGACTGTAGACCACATGGCCAGTCCCGATGACCAAACCAGCATTTCACCCAGAAACTCCAGACTTGAACAGCCCACCAGAGGGTGTCTGAAGGCCAAATTTTAGTTAGGTTCTTCCAGTAATTTAAGTACTTTCCTTTCAGCTAGAGCAGAGACTGAAATTGTATTGTAGGTCACACATGAATCATGTTAACAGAATGACCTTCATCAAGAATGAAATAAAAATGAAAATAGCATGTAGCAGCACATTATATTTTCAATTTTTTCTTCCTGATGCAGTGTATTGATTGAGGTACCAGGCTAAAGCTTTAAAATAATTGACTAAATTCTTGCTGAATTGCCCTTTATTGCTGTAGGGAGTGTGTTTCACCTTTCAGAACTCATTAACATAGCCAATAGACCATATTAGCCTGTGTTTTGGTTCAAAAGATTAATAATGTTTAGATATCTTGAAATGGTGTTGGAATTTTGAAGATTGGCCTATGTATATATCAGGGTTTGGGGCAAGAACTTTCCAGGTTAACGCTTGGCTGGGGATGGACCCCCAGAATGCACTGACCCATCTGAAATGTTATTCACTAGAGCCTCCGTAGATGGACCTTTTCCTAAGAGTGGGGTGTCCTAGGCAGATCTTGATATGACACAGTCCAGCCTCCTAGGAGCTTGGGTGTGGTACAGATGGAAGGTTTCCTCTGACCCAGACTGGTGCCTACAACCTGCCTGCCAGTGTGTCAAGGGTCATTGTTAGTTAACTTGTTCGCCAACAGTAGAAAATCGCAGTGGCCCATTGCCAACAAATGGATGCATCCACTCCCAGGCTTGGACATGGTAAGACCAAAGGCTCTCCTGCAGCTGGCTCTCTGAGAGTTCCCTGAGCTTCTTATACTCTTGAAAATGCCCTCTGGCAGTGGCTGTGCAATCTGGAAGAGCTCGATTCCAGCAGAATCCAAGTGGCATCTTCCTTAGCTCCTGGGTTATGGGGGTGCTCATCCCAGAAGATGAATGGGAAAAGTTCACCAGTCCTCTGCCCTAAGTCAGATGGATAACCAATCCCCAAAGGAGGGAGAGAGAGTTTTTCAGAACGGAATCTGAGTGCTATTTGGGAAGGAAAAAGGAAACAGGGCAGTTAAAAAAAAAAAAAAATGGCCCAGCGTCCACCAAGACTCTGAGGAAGTTATGGAAGCATGGGCACAGACTGCACATGGAACACAGATGAACTCCAGCTTCACAGCAAGAGGTGTTTTTCCCATCCCCATGTTTGTATGGAACATTAACTCTTAAGAACCCAGAGACCCCTCCATCTCTGTGAGAGCAGCCTCAGGCCTGGGAGAAGCAGTGTATCTGGCTCAGGGTAGATGGATGGCCTTGCCCAGTGAGAGATGGCTGTGCTCAGGAGATGAGGGACCCAATAGGCAAATAGGGGGCTGGTATCTGCTTGACAGCAGGCTAGTGATTGAGACCCACCCTTTGGGGCTGGAAGATGTGAGCGTGTGTCCTTCAGGGCATTACTTAAGCCTCCTGTTCCTCAGTTTCTACATCTAGAAGATGGGGATAGTCATGGTCCCTACTTTATAAAGTTGTTGCAATCATTAAATGAGATATACCATGGAAAGTTCTCACTATGCCTAGAACACTGCAGGCCCTTGGTAAGTGGTCTCTCTGTAAGAATAACAAGATGGCAGCTGGTCAGCCTGTTGTGTGCACGTGGGAGACAATTCTCAGGAAATGTGGGGGGGGGGGGTCTTGGCAGGTATGATTGGACCACTGTGGAAAGAAGAGGTCAGGAGCCTAGTGCAGGTGTCTCTGCAAGCTATATGTCCTTCATTCATCCTGGGGTCTTTTGGCCTCCTCTTGAAAAGCTCCTAGTCCCCTACAGGATTTTGTCTTGTTTGGGGGTAAAGCACCTGCCTGTTTAATGTTTTGGAACAAACCCATGCAGTCCTGTCTTTCCTGGTTACTTCTACCCCCTGCTTACTGCTCCCTGCATAGACCTTAAAAAAACAGTAAGGTATACCCACAGACTATAAAAGAAAGGCACTTTCTGGAATCAAGGTTCTCTGCTTCAGTACTGAAATATGTGTTCAAGATCAGCCATCTAAACCTGATTTTCTGAAATTATTGATAAGAAAACACCTTATACTTTAGTGCTGGTCCTAGTAGCAAAAAGTAAATTACATAGATAAATGTCTCATCTATTTCTTATTAATCTTAAATCCTTTTTTTTTTTTTAAATGCCAAATGGATAAATAACTCCTCGAGCTGGGTCTCCAATGTTGCTGTGCTATTTCCTTCTCTCCTCTGTGTCTTCTGTTCTCCCTCTGTCACAACCCTTCCTCTGTCGCCCTCCCCCAGCCAGCGCCTCCATCTCTGTGTGGTCCCCTCCCTTTCCTGCCTTCACTCATACTCAGAACCTCTCCCAGACCCCTTCTTGCTCTGTACCATGGGTTTGCAATCTTATTGAAAAAGGATTTAGTTTAATCTGACTTTCATCTTCCAACTACCCTGGGCGAGGCAGGACTGAAATGGTGCACAGCCGCGGGGGCTGCAGCTGCCCATTCGCAGTGGCCCGGGTCGGAGCGTTTAATGAAGCCAGGACTCGGGTGAGACACCCAACACCAGGGTGGGCAAGGGTTGCCGGCCTTCTGGGGTCCCTGACAGCCACAGAGATTTAAATATGCCTGGTTTTTGTTTCTTTTCTTTTTTAATGGAGAAAATGCCATGTGAAAGAAACAGAAATTGGATATTAGATTTCACAAATCCTTCTCCTTCTTTGCCCTTCTGACCCTGAAAGCCACTTAAACTCCTAATGTCCTTCAATTTTTGTAATACTTTTTTATAAAGTGAAATGTCCTGGGAAAGCAGCTTGGCTTTTCTGGATTTATTTTTCACATACTGGGGAGGGCTAGACAATAAAAAGGGGATCACTTGAACAGGAAGAACTTTAATTTTCTCCCCTCAGCCACAGATGCTGTAGAAAACATTGTGAGCACAAGCAACAGAAATGACAAATGTAGGGAATATGTGTGTCTTTAAATGTGTATTTTACATATAATTATAATATATACATATTAAGTAGGTATAATAGTAGAGTTCTAGTCCATTTGCAGATCTTGGTCTGAGCCTAAAATCCTGTAGGGGAACTGCTTTACAGGAGAGAAAGCTATAAACTCGATTCACCAGACACCATTGTGTGGAGGCACATTTCGTCCCTGAAGAAGAGCTCAGAGGGAAGAAGCAAACCAGTCACTGCTGCGTGCCTCCCTGGGAAAGGCAGTCAGAGGGCATGTTCACACGTGGAATACTATACAGCCATGATAATGGACACACTGCCACTCTACCCAGCAGGATGTGTGAGTCTCATGTACATCACGTTAAAGCCCAGGAGGCCAGACATGAAAGAGTGTCTGTGTGATTCCATGAATGTGAGGTTCAAAAACTGGCAGAACTAATGGATGATGGGAGAAGTCGGATAGCCTTGTCCTTGGGGAAAGGATTGTGAGGGAGAATGAGGAGGGCTGCTCCTGGGTACTAGCAGGGTTGTCTTGTTTTTATCTTTGTGCTGGTCACACAGGGATGTCCACTTTTTGAAACTTCATCAGGTTGTGCACATGTGCTGTTTTCTCTGCGTGCACTTCAAATTTTAAAGGTGAACTGCTCAGTTTCAGTCATCAGGGTTCCTTCCAAGCATTTGTCCCAAGCTTAACAGTGTGTAAGGTTTGGTGGGGGTTCCAAAGAAGAGTGATCTGCTGCTGCATGTGACCTCAAGAAACTTCTGGAAGTTTAGTTCTGTCTTCTGTGCCCAACCCTATGCCTAGTCCTTGGGTTTTGTCATTTGCCAGAAGTTTGGCCAGCCCGCTGTCAGCCTACAGCACCAAGCCTCCCATGCCTCACTTGAATACTTCAGAGCTCCTGAAGCTCACTGCGAAAACACTCTCCAATCAAAGCATTTCTTTGACCAAGGAAGCATCTATGTAAAGGGAGCCCAGGCTGCCCCATCCTGCCAAGCAGAGTTTTGCAATGTAAAATCTCTACTGCAATGTTTGCAGTTCACTTTGCAGAAATCCTTCTCTCTTGAGTTTCCATGGAGACATGCTAGTGAGTTCATTTAAAGAAAAAGGCACTACCTACACCTAGTTTTTGGTTTTCCTGGTCGTGGTGTCCTGGTAGGGAAGGGCTCTCTGGTACTTTCTCTTTTTCTTTTATTTACATTTTAACTTTCACTTTTCACTGTACCCTTTGGGCTCTACTGGCCCTTTAATTTAAAGCCCCCCACCCCCTCCTTGTGAACTAATGATGACAAATGTTGGTACAACAGCCATTCCCGGATATGAGTACCTTCCGTTCTGTTGGAATTCATCTTGAAGGCAAGTTGGTTGTGAGCATTAAATGCAGCCTGTGGGAACCCTGCAGCAGCGGGGCCGCTCAGGAACTCCGGAAGGGACGGCCGCCTGACTCTGGGCGTGCTTTAGACTGGGAAAGGGTTGCGACCCTAAGCTCCAGGCACCCAAGCTCCTTGTCATCCTTGTTCCAAACGCTTCATTCTCAACCTGCCAACACGCACTTACTGCATTGCGAGCATTGGCTCGCAGGCTGGGTGTGGTCTCCCACGTGCACTTGTATCCATATTGGGTGGACCACAGCTCCCTGTAAATTTGCTCTCCTCAGCTCCCTTCCCCCAGGAAAGTTGAAGTCCAGTTCCCTTTTGCCTCTGATGCAAATAAGTCCTGGTGTGAGGTCTTCATTTTTCAGTAATTGGCTTGGGCCCCTTCTTGCCTCCGCCTGATTGCTCTTTCAGGCTCCTTTCCTGAGAGATTACTGTGCGACCAGTAAGTTGGGTATATTGAACAAAAAAAGGCAGAGGCTGTGTTAAAAACCCTTGTTTTTAAGTCCCCTCTCCTGATCCGCAGCCTTGCTCGCTTCTACAGCAGGATCCTCACCCAAAAATGGGTTTGACAGTAAAAAAAAAAAAAAAAAAAAATCAGGTAATTCTAGGCAGAGTACGATGATAGCGTAAATAGGTGAGTTCAGAAATTTGGGGGCATGGTGCAAGGTTACATTCTTATGCTTTGGGGACGGCTTCACAGGGGTATGCATGGATCAAGATTGTCATCAGATTGTTTGAAGAATGTGCAGTGACTGCATCAGCAAGAAATTAGAAGATTTTTAGAGACTAAATTACTATACAAATGTTAATTAGTAATAATCCTCATTATTATGTTTAAGAAAACAGGAGACGGATTTTCCTCCAGCAGAGTGTCTTCTTTCAGAAGTAAATTTCAGGCTAGCAATACATAGAGGAGGCCGAATTCCACTGCCCTGGGCCAAGGTTTCCCTGTCGTGCTGGCATGGGGCTGTCCTGTGCGTCACAGGACAGAGTGGCAATCAGTGGAAAACATTTCCAGACACTGCTGTATGTCTTCTATGGGGCAAATCGCCCCTGATTGGGAACCCCTCCTTCTAAGGCCTCGGCCGTGTTTCACAGACAAATTTCTTTGTTACTGAAAGTCTGTAATTATTATGTTTAATTTCAAGGCTTGTGATAGGATTGTTTATATTTTTTTAAACAAGCTGGGACCCTGCTAGAGATGTAGGCTTATCCACTCCACTCCACCCCCACCCCACTGCATTCGGGCCCATTCTGTTATAAATAACATTTGCCTGACCTGAAATACATTAACTATTTTTGTGTGTCCTGTTTTCCTTTAATACATCCTGCCAGCAGCCACGTCTCATTCCATCCCCAGCATCTCAGATCCTCGTCTCAGACATGCTTTGCTTGCTGGGTGCCAGAGAAGGTGGCGAATGCTGTGACAAACACGTGCAGTGGGGAGTGGGGAGGGGCAGCGCAGGGGGGGTTCAGAGCAATTACCCTCAGGAAGAATTTTTTTCATCGATGATTATAGGTTTTGCAAAATGATTTATAAATATTAGTACTTGGAATTGACCCTCTTGTCCCCAGTATTTCTTTCTCCTTCGGTTTATAAGACAGATCCAAAGCAGACAGGGACGGTATCATTTAAAAATGCTAGTCGGTGGCACATTTAGCATTATACAGATGGCTAGCCTTTTTTTTTTTTTTTTTTTTTAATTTTCTGTGCCTCCTTTTAATCAGCTTTCTATTTAATAAGTAAGTTGGAGGGAAATGAATTGTTACAAAATAGGATTTAACTAGTGCCACTGTTGCTGGAAAGCAGACCCCCCCCATGCCTGGCACCACATTGGCATTTCTCTGGGCATTGTGTGCAGGTGGACTTGAGGCCGTGTTGCTGTGAGTCCCAGAAAAGTCACCTGCATCATGGGTGCTGTGGCTGTATTCCCTTGGGTGGGTCTGGTGACAGCCAAGGCCACACACAGTCCCCGTTGCTGTTTCTAATAACAGCAACAGCTCCAAGTGGGTGGCAATTTGTATGTGGAATTTCTTCTCTCCTTGATTCCACCCAACGACATCTAACCATGTTTTGGCTCTTGTCTCTTCCTCAGAAATACCTCAGGGACTTTTTCAGTGTGATGCTCCAATCCACGACGTCCCCCCTGCACATCAACAAGGTGGGGCTGACCCTTTCCAAACACACCATTTGTGAGTTCTCACCGTTCTTCAAGAAGGGAGTCTTTGACTACAGCAGCCACGGGACGGGGTAGAGCTGCGGAGGGGGGGACAGAGGAACCACCAATGCAGTGCCTTCTCATCGAAGGGGCCCTCCCGGCGCAGGGCAGCCTCACCAGGGCCCCCCGAGTGCCTGAATCTGGGACTGGATGTTTTGCTTGGCTGACGGGGACCCCGACGGGCAGCTGTTGCTGTCCCATTGCCGTTGAATGTGGCCTTTTCCCCATAGTGCTTCCTTCTCATCCCAGCAGAGTCTGCCTCTGTGGCAGAATGGACGTGGCTGGGCTGTCGCAGGTTCTCTGAGCGCAGCGGGCCCAGGGCCTCCCCAAGTGAGTGGGTGGCTCACCAGACCTCCCTTCAATGACTGGCATCTGGTTTCCTCTTCCACCAAAAGATATATCTTATTTTTTATAGTCCTTCCATGTGGCTAGCTACATCCCAAGAGGAGCATTTTAAATGATTTCACTATATTTTTTTTTTCTTTTTCCCCTCATTTGAGTCAGAACTTTTGTACAATACCTAGCCACTGATGTTTACACAGAATTTCATATTCTGCAAAAGGGAATTTTGGTCCAATCATGTCTGGAATCTTCCATGCTTGACAAATTGGATGTAGGTGACATCACTTAAAACTTCTGTAAATCCATACAAATAGGAGGTTTGTTTGATCTTGAATATTTAAGGGAATTGCCCCAAATGTAAATGGCTACTGTGCATTCTTGAGCTTTCTCCGCTGAGCACAAAAACAGGCGCATAGCTGAATGCCTATTTTTAAATATTATTTTTTTTCACACTTTTGTTACAGAATCTACTGGATCTTTGGCTGAAAGACTAGAATTTACAGTAGTTTATTAATGATCCCTTAAATTACTCAGGACTTAATGTAGCATTGCATATCTATGTACAGTAAAACTGCTTTGTTTTACTAAAGAGAAAAATGTGAGTAGACAAAATATAAATGTGGCATATATGGAAATGTATATAATTCTACCTATAGATTTATATATGCACACAGGCCTGTACAATAGTTGTATCAAAATATATAATCGTTCACACCAAGTTTATTAAATGTATTTGCTTTTTTCAAAATTTAAATTGAGCTGCTATCAATATTAAATGATGTCATAGAATCTATCGTGTTGCTCAGTTTATTTTAAGTTTGCAACATGATCATCGCTACTGGTTTGTTTAAAAATTTATCTTATGTGTTTGGGAAGATCCAATGTGTATAAATTAGCATTTGTGTTGCAGAAGATGCCATGGGAGTAACATTTGAAGCCACAAACTAATGGGGTAACAAAACGTATTTTCATTCAGTCTTCTAGAATATGCGTGTGCAACTGAGCTCTCCAACCTGAAGAATATGTTTAAAGATGCAATAATCCTCATAAGGGGGGGAACTATTATTACACTAATTAGATGTCATAGTTTAACATGAAAAAAATAAGGACTTGAAAAAAATTGCCGCAGAAAGACTTGCTTTTGTCTGCAGTGGTGATTACAGGCATAGGTTTAGAGGCAATTACTACCCAAGAATTTAAACCTGGAGATAAAAGGATAAAAGCTGGGAGATAATAATTAACCACAGGTCATTTATTTAAAAGGAGTCACAACACTACAGATTGTCCCTCATTTAATGAGTAAACCAAATGGTTTTCTTCAGCAGACCAGATAATCTGTCCCCTGCCCTTTACGACCTGTACCCGAGGCCAGGCTGGTGGCACACTGTTCACTGAAATGACAGAGGATACAGTAATAACGTAGCAAGAATAAACAGATGTGTTCGTAAGAAGTGCAGGAACCAGAAGACCCTATGACTCCAATCCTCATCTTAAGTACTCAAACTTGAGTTTGAAGTTCAAGCGCTCACCAACTCCGGCTAAAGCCAGCTTGGCGGAAGTATGTCATTTCCCCTCTCTGAGCCTCAGCCTCCCCATCTGAAAACCGAGCTGTTGCACAGGATGATCTCTAGGTCCCATTCTAACCGTGCTCACGAGCAGGGGAACAGCTGCTCCTGGTGGATGGACCATGTCCGCCCCTGGGGTGTGGACGTGAACTACAGACTTCTCATCGGACTCAGAGGCAGCCTGACCTGAACCAAACATGAGGAAGGATTGAAAAGCCAGTGAGAGGGGCGTCTGGGTGGCTCAGTGGGTTGAGCCTCTGCCTTCGGCTCAGGTCATGATCCCAGGGTCCTGGGATCGAGCCCCACATCGGGCTCTCTGCTCAGCAGGGAACCTCTCTCTCTGCCTGCCTGTCCGCCTACTTGTGATCTCTCTCTGTCAAATAAATAAATAAAAAACATAAAAAAAAAAGAAAAGAAAAGCCAGTGAGAAGTCTCACCTAGACAAATAGTGGAATCCCTTTCAGGAACGAAGACAAAAGAGACATCAGAGCCAGGATGACAAAATTGAAGCTTTGTTCATTTAGACAGATGCACAGGAGTAAAAGACAATTAGCAAATGCATATTTTATTACTTCAAGCGTATCAGATAAAGTAATGCTGAGATGAGCATTTTAGGCAAGTCAGATAGAGGTGCCATCAACTTGTACTATTTTTATAGCCAGTTGGACAAATCTAAGAAACTTAGAATTCTTTATTTAAGCTGTTTCAGCCTGTCCTAGGTCTTGCTTCCACAAGAAAATATGTGTACGAAACTTGTTTATAATCTCAAGTGGTATAGGCACCTTCAGCCTGGATCCCACCCAGACCTTGCTATTTTGATTAATTTGCGCATGTGGATAGGGACTAACCAAGGCATGCTGGCTCCCTAAGGATGGACATCTAGAAGATTCTCTGGCCGATAATGTGGAGAGGCTCTGAAGATTTTTGCACGGGGTACCCAGTCCCAGGGCCATTTCTATTTACATTTATATGTAGAAAGACTCCGTTCTGCTCAATGTGGCCCTGTTTACCCACTCAGTGTTCTACATAGCATATGTTTGGCAACGAGAAGTTTCACAGCTTAGAGCATCTGTGAACTCACGACGTGTAGCTGCTACAGGGCCATGTCTCCAGCCTCAGAGCTGGGGCACGTTGGTGTTCTGGGTTCAGGTTTCAAGGATGAGATTCGGACACCTCTTCTCCAGGGCACCAACCCACGTGCACCCCATCATTTCCTCAGACATGCTCTTGGAGACGAAGAGCAGTGTTCTGTTGTCATGTGGCTCATTATCACTTAGACTGAGCCTACCACAGGGCAAGCCTCATCTTCTTAGAAGAAGCATGGGTACCAATCAAGACAGTCATGAGAAAATATTCAGTAGCGTCCCGCTTTCCGATCTGTAGTGTTGAAAAGAGGTTTTAAATATACTCCTTCGCAAATGCCTAAAATGATGCCTTGAGGTGTCCTTAGTCCAGAGCCGAACATTTCTGCCACATGAGGCCCTTGTCTTCCCATCTTCTGACACACGCGTGCAGGAGTAGTTCAAATTGGACTTTGTTACTGGGTAAGTATTTTGGTTTTTGTTCTTTTCATTTTGGATAAGACAGGTAAAGAAATTTAGGCAAAATAATTCCATGGCAGAAGTAACTGCTTCAGTTTTATTTAAATTATCATGACAGGTGATTTGTGTTGTGGGAAAACTAATTAAAGACCATTAATCTAAGGGCACTCATTCTTGGCGAATTAAGACTTGTATATCCCTTCTTTTAATGGCAGTGCTCTTTCCATAAGCAAGAAGAGGACCTGGTTATTGACTTTTTTGCTTCTGTTTAGAGTGTTTTTTCTGATGATAATTACAAGGGTGACGATTCTGTGGTGCTGAGATTTTGAATTTCACACAATACAGAATTATTTCAGAGTTGAAACAAATCCAGCATCTGTTATAAATTTCTAAAGCATCATATTTCAAATTGATCCTACAGTGGTACATGGATTAATCAGGGGCCTTGGTGGTGTTGGCCAGGCTTTACCTTCAGAAGGCTTTTTCATCTGGCAGCCCAGTAGAACCTTGTTACACTTCAAAATGGTAGGAGAGATAGACAGTTGGCTGAACTGAAGGGGTTCAAGGATAGGAGTTTATCCTTGTTTGCTGCAAATAAATGCAATTCACCTGCATTTATCACTGTCGAATTCTGCACACTAGGCTCTGGCACTGTCTCCTGAGGTTACCCCATGCCTTTCTAGAATGTTCTCCGTCTTGGAAAATGACTAAGCAGAAAAACGTTCTTTCTTTGACTATACCCATTTGGTACCCCTTCCTCTGTGCATTAAATAATGAAGATTTTTTTTTTTCCCTCTGAGGGTTACCTCTCCAAAAACTGGTTCTTCGGTGGGAATTTGAGGTTCATCAATTTGATTTTGCTCCGTCCCCATTGCTGGAAAGGCAGAATCTTCCCCATTCAGGGAGAGAGAAATAAATGTGTTTGCAAAAAGATGCACAAGCCATCTCTCATCACGCATTGAAAATGGGAAAGTGCACTAGGTACAAAATTGGCAGTGTGTAGAGAGAAATGCATCAGCAAAAGGCAAAAAAGCCCCATAGGGTCAGCATACAAAGCTGTTTGGTACCATTAAGGCAGGTCTCCAGAGAAAGAGAGAAACCTTTCTCTAGAATTTAGGATTTGGGGGGAAAAAACATGAAAAATATAGTTAAATATCTTCACTGCTTGCAGAGTTATTTTCCTCAAAGTGTCACGAATCCTTATGTGCAGTTAATATTTGCAGAAGTGTTTCCAGTAGCACTTAACGTTGTGCCTGAGAGCTTCTCACTAAATTATAGCCTGAGGGTCTGCTATTCCTGAGGCTCCGTCTTCCTTCTTAGACACACGGAAGGAAGGAAGGAAAGGGAGGGAGGAAGGAAGACGGCAGCTGCTTTTCCAGATCTGCTGGGGAATCTCTTAGAGGAGAGAATCGCAGGGAACAATCATACCAGTTTGTGATGATTAAGAGCTTTTTTTTTTTTTTTTTAACATTTGCACTTTTGTTGATTCTAAATTCTGTTAGCTTTTCTCCTAAAAACAAGTTGGAAACCATGGGGGAAGGAGGTTGCCATTATAAATGACTCCTTTTGTATGGTGTTTTAAGCCCTAATTTTAATGAAGTTGTTTCACAGTGCAATTCTTTGGTTGCAGAGTGATATTAAAATGCTGTTTATCCTTTAAAAGCGATGGGGAAGGTCATGTTTTCATGATAAAGGATTCTCTTTGCCTTCTGGTACAAGGGCAGCAGCCTGAGTGTACCCACATGTGGGTACTTTTCATAAAGAACGTGTGGCTGGGGCACCTGGGTGGCTCAGTCGGTTAAGTGTCTGCCTTCAGCTCAGGTCGTGATCCCAGGGTCCTGAGATCTAGCCCCACATTGGGCTCCCTGCTCAGTGGAGAACCTGCTTCTCCCTCTCCTTCTGCCTGCCACTCTCTTACCTACTGCTGCGTGCTCTCTATCTTTCTGTCAAATAAATAAAATCTGAAGAAAGAAAGAAAGAAAAGGAAGGAAGGAAAGCAAGAAAGAAAGAAAGAGAAAGAAAGAAAGAAAACAAACGAACACGTGGCCAAACAGTGTGGTGCTCCCCTCGGGTCTGAAGCACAGAGTGTTCTGGGGTGGGGTGTGCATCTGAAGAGCTTGCTGTCCACTGGGCTGGGGGGCTGTTGCACGTTTGTGCGTGTCTGATCAGGAAATCGTTGCCAGCTGGCCCAGCCCCATGGCATGCACCTCATTCCCTCCCTGTATAAGCCATTCCTCTCCATGCCTGGCATACGCCTCTCTTGCTCTGTGCCCCTTGAGGGCTGGGTGGAAGGACAGAAGAGCACAGTAAGCCTCAGGAAGTTCATGAAGTCTGGTCCATGCTTGCCCTCCTTAGAGCCATCTGTGTATGTGTCACTGCCACCGCCCCAGCCCCTTCCCGCCATGGGGACGGTGAAGGAAGGATCCGACCAAACGGCAGCCATTCCTGTGATTCCACTGGCCACATGCTGAGTGTCAAGATCCTAGCTGAGAGGGAACAGGGCACAGAGAATGTCAACCACACTGGCTGCGTTCTGTTCATTCCTGGTTGTTAGAGAATCTGTCTGCTTACCATTGGTACCCCATGTGTCACCAGTCATTCAAAACAGACTCATGACCATCTTCCATAGCCTAGTGTGGGACTGGGCTCCCCACACAGGGGTGAGCAGCACAGCCAAGGGCCTGCCCTCGGAGAGCTCTTCCTCCACTCGGCAACCAACCAGAGCTTGCACGACCCTGTGATGGCAAAGCCTGATCAATGTCACAGAGCAAGAAGAGACGGTGCTGGGAGAGAGCGTACTAGACAAGTGATCTCCTCTTGGAGGCCCTGCAATTTCCCTGAGCTAACACCTGAGCAATGAGGAGAAACGAGCGCCAAAGAGGGAGAGAGGTTGCTCCAAATTGAGGAAAGATGTGCAAGAGGGAAAACACTCATCACTGCTGTCCCATAAGGGAACATCCGGGACAGTGACAGATTGCAGAGAAAGAAAGAGGCCAGAGGAAAGGGCACCTGAGAGGTTGCTGGCTGAAATTTTGTAAACGAGATCACATTTCCCGTCAGCTACCACTGTTTTGGAAGGATATTCCTGGGGAGAGAGAGCATGAGACAACTAGGGCTCTTCTTTAAAATCATATGTAATGAGGGCGCCTGGGCGGCTCAGTCAGTTGAGCATCTGCCTTCGGCTCAGGTCATGATCTCAGGCCTGGGATCAAGCTCTGCATTGGGCTCCCTGCTCAGTGCGGAGTCTGCTTCTCCTTCTCCCTCTGCCCCTACCCCCTCCCATGCTTTATCTCTCTCTCTCCTCTCAAATAAATAAATAAAAATTTTTAAAAAAATCATGTAATGAAGAGAAGCAAACTTCTTGATTAAAGTTAACAAGTAGGGCGCCTGGGTGGCTCAGTCATTAGGCGTCTGCCTTCGGCTGAGGTCATAATCCTGGGGTCCTGGGATCGAGCCCTGCATCAGGCTCCCTGCTTGATGGGAAGCCTGATTCTCCCTTTCCCATTCCCCCTGCTCGTGTTCCCTCTCTAGCTTTCTCTCTCTCTGTCAAATTAAAAAAAAAAAAAAAAAAAAACACGTTAACAAGCAAGGGACAAGATCCGGGTGAGAGTTCTGTCCTGTGCCATCTCGAGGCTGGTAGGTCTGCTCTTGGAACACTGATTGTTGGTATATTTCAGGTTCTGAGATTTAGGCGCTCTTGCCTTAGAGAAGTGTCATCTCCACCGAGCCGCATATGTCTTGCTGGAGTGTGTCCAAACTCCCATACTACCGTAGCCAGCAAACCCAAGTAAAGTTCATGTCTTGTCTTTGGGCTCCCACCAAATCCTTGCTTTGTACACAGAAGAGTAGGGAGCCCCATGCACTCACAGCTGTCAAGCAACTTGGAGCTGGTCGTGTGGTTTGGTTTATGATTTAGACCAGTGATAGCACAGGGACACTGGTGTCCTCCTTCAGGCTGGGGTGCCGTGACCTGCAGCCCCACATGGACCTCAAGTCCTCTCTCTACCTTCTGGGCCTGAGCATAATCATCCCAGCCTCCCCCTGTCAGAGAAAAGATTGTTTTTAGATTAAAGCAAAAACCTGTAACCCATCCTTCGGATGTACAGAGACGCCTCTTCGCTGGCATGGAAATTGAAACACCTCTCAGCTAGCCTGAGACTGTGGTCCAATGAAGCAGGTCAGTTTCTGCAGATCAGGTGGCTCAGAGGCTGACATCCCTAACCCAGGGTCTCCAAAAACTTTCAGGATGGTCCACTTTGTATGAATTTATTGCACCATTCCAAAGGACTGTTGTTCTTCATGCATTAATTCACTGGGCTGTTTAGCGAACAAATCTATTGAAGTTAGAGACCAGGGCCCCCTGGTGGCCCATGACACCTCTCTTCGCCATCTGGTAGCGTCAACTTCCTGCTGTCTCTACTGAGTGCCACGCCAACCCCTTTGCACGTATGACCGTGACCTCAGTGAGCTGGGTGGGGCTCCAGAGAGTCTCAGAGACTCTTGGAAATGGTAGGAGCCCTGCTAGTTTCCCCGAAATCCATGACCATTCTGCTACCAGTGTCTAAGCCCCTTGGGTCCTTAAGCCAAGCCAAGCATTCAAAGCATAGAAGGAAAGCCTCCATCTGTTCTGGAAAGCCTGCCAGTAAGGCAGCATCTTGTGGATGAGGAATAGGTTACAGCACACAGGCCCAGGAGGACACAACTTCAGCATCCTTGTAAGACCTCCAAGGAAGTCTGTACTGCTCAGAGCAGCCCCAGCCCAAGAGACACTTCCTTCTTGCATTTTCTTCCTGTGACTGTGGTGGAGCTGAAATTACATCAGTTGAGTTGTACCACCTCTGGGACATTCTCTAAGCTCCCGGTAAAACCACAGGTTGTGATCAGGACAGCCGTGCATCTGGCTGGAGAGAAAAGGATGACTGAACTGGAAGAAGCCGGAAGAAGCTGGAAGGAGCCTCGGGAACAATCTGGAATCAGGATCCGTTCGGATACTAGACAGCACACAGGTGGATGGAGGGGACATCCTCCACCAAAGGGACTTGAGATCATGTTGCTGAAGTACACACATAGGCACCTGGCAAGCCTGTCACACCAGCAGGCCCCTCTCTGCCCACGGTTACCACTTGTGATCTCTGATTTCAGTCCATCTCTTAATTTACCAAAGGTAAAGCAGCTGGAGGGAGGTTGTGGCTTACCCAAGCCCCTGACCAGAGCCTCAGTGTCCTAGGTTAACTCCAGGCCTGCTGCCACTGCCTGGATGAGAGGAAAATGCTCAGTGTTTTCAATCACGGACAAGTCAGGAGATAGAGAGCACACCAGTTATTTTCATAAAGAGAATTTAAAATAATCATAGTTAACTTAAAAGGTGAAAAGCAGAGAACTCAAAGGTAGCACAGAGATAGGAACGACAGGAAGCAGTGGCCACCTTCAGGGCTAGGGAAACAGGAGAAGGAGAAGGCTAGTGGAATTATTAAAACTTGGCAGCATGGAGGACAGCCCCCTCCCCCCACAGAGTTGAAGCTGAGAGGTCAAGGAGAAGGGGGCACCGGTGCCGGTGCTGGCGTCTGAGCTGGGGGAGGCGTCCTGTGGGGCTGGGACCCAGGCCTCCAAGGAGGAGGGGCTGGCGTCTCTGCTTGTCAGTCCTGTTGGGAAAGTTGCAAGCTGGACTCAGCTGGGGCTCCTGGGTTTAAGGAGTGTGGCTGAGGCAAAGCTGACAGGAACAGGAAGTCCTCTCTTCAGAAAGGGGAAACAGACCGGAAGTGTGGCTGAGGTGATGCTCCCAGGAACAGAAAACCAAAAAAAAAAAAAAAAAAAAAATCCCTTCTCGCTCCCTGCGCCATGCAGTCTCCTTCTAGGGCCCTGTCTTGGCAGAGACTACCTGGGAGCAGCTGGCAGAGCAGAAATGATGTTTACAGAGTCGTAGTCCCTGCCTCCCAGAGCAGACAGGTGCAGGTTTAGGGCTGGGAGATACGTGTTCAGTAACTGGCCCACTGAGTTTTTGTTCCCATTGAAGCCTGAGCCCAACACTCAATGGCTACCAATCAATTTTCAGAGAACAATCTGGAATCTATGCCTGCAGTCCCCCAACAGAAGCTATCACTGGACATCCTTGGGGTGCTGTGTATGCCGATTGCTTGGCAGGGGACACTCTGGGAGTTCATCTGCATGTCCTCCATCCTCTAGGAGCTTACCTGCAAAGAAAAAATTTGTTCCAAACATTTATCAGGTGATCCAAGAGACTGGACACTTGTCTCTCAAAACAGTGACAGACATATGGAACCGGCACAGTGCAAGGCTCATCATGCAGGAAATGCTACCTTGAGCATCTCCTGACTTACCTGGACTTTGCCACAGGCTCATTTTCCTGAAATGGAAAGAATCGTTTAAAGACTGCTTGAAAAAGACAGGGAACCAAAGCATCCTAGGACACCCACTCCTTCACCAAATATCCCCTAATATAACCAAGAAAATCACTTTGGAAGGATTTGCTCTAATTCCATGGCCATGTAAGGCAGAACTACGGTCTCCATAGGCCCTGCAGGCATCCAGGAGGATGCTTCCAGGGCATCTAACAGGGGAGTGAACTCTGTGGTCCAGGGCTTGGGGATCCGGAGTTTCTATGCCCTGGATCAAAGGCAGTAGTTTCTCGTGTTCTTTTTCCAACCGACATAGGGCCCTTCCTAGTCTGTATGGGATCACCTCTGATCTCTCCACTCAAGGTGGGCAGCCTCGTCCCTTCTGCCCAAGCCATCTGTAGAGCTGCTCACCTGAGAAATTACTTCTCTGTGTTTATCCCCACGAGAGACAAGATTGGCCATAACATTCCTGGCACTGGGCCATGACATTGACCTTCAAAGACCTGCAACGGCTGTTTCCCTGGCTGTTGTGAGCTTCAGAACTTGAGAATAGATATTTCCTGAAAACGTGTAACATCCCGTGAGCAAAGGCGTTGGTGGTGCCGTCTCGTCTTGTTTCTCCCAGGCTCTGGCTGGCCTCTCTGTAAGACTGCGTTCTCCCCTGGAGGCCAGTTCTGCCAAGCAGTGGAATCCAAGGCTCGGCTTCCCGTTTGAGCTTTCCTGCTCACCCACACCAGGAGGTAGACCCAAGGGGAGTGGACGCACTGAGTATGAAGGAGTCATGTAGGAAAATGGTTCTGACAGAGAACTGGCCGAAGAGTCCAGGATCCCAAGAAATCATGCTGCTGACATAGAATAAAACTCCTGGCTCTGGGGCTCAACCTTCTCTAATTATCTGAGGGAAATCTTCAAGAAGTGAAATGGACATGTACTAGTCGCTCTCTTCCACATCTCGCCCCTCCAGTCAGCCCACAATGGCGGGGCTGGTATTTGTCTTCCTCTTAAAATGGATGCTGTCTAGGGAACTCAAAGAACTTCATTTATTTTCATTAAATTTCCCGGTTATCAGTGACAGACGATCGGCTCATGGGGGTGGGGGATGACAAGTGGTTGAGAGGACATCTGATCACAAGGAAAGCTTCATCCTATAAAGGTGCAGAAGTGTGAGTTGTGACGGCCTCCGCTGTCTGAGAAATACATTGTCATGGGGCTTATCAATGGTGACAAGCCAAAGCCAGACCTAAGAAGTCAAGAGAATTCAATTAAAAGTGAGGTTTTTCAGAAGGGGATGTCTGAATAGATAAGACATATTTTAAGCAATCTCTGTGATTAGCCATCATCCACTTGGTAAAGAGGGAATGGCAAAACACAGGTAATTCAGAAAATTTGTTCAAGTACTTAAGGTTGAACTTCCTTCTCTACTGCCTTAGAGCAAACATCTCTGGTTCAGAAAGTACTAATTCGAATGGTACTTTCTGTCCTCTCTGAGGGCGGGCAGCGATGTCTCAGAAGGATGGAGAGTGCACGTGGAGAATGGCCTGATATGCCATCTTGGCGTCCAAGTGTCAACAGGTTGTGAAGCGCAATGTATCTTTTGAAGCTTGGCAGAATGCTGTTTCCTGGAACCCCTGCTATCCTGAGAGACAGTTGAAGGCAGAGACAGACTGACAGTTAAGTGTAAGGCTCTCACATGCACACACTCCTTCCAGGCCCCCCCCCCCAGGTTGTCCCATGAAGACCTGGCAGGGAAGAAGCAGTCCAGGTCATCCATGGGAGGGAATAGGGGTGAGGGAGCTGTGCCCTGCACAGGGGTCATCCCCCCCCTCCACTTGGTGGTCCTATTGTTACTACGGCAGGGCTGGCCTGCAGGCTGGGAGGGCAGGTGGGTGGAGGATGGGTCTCGCTGAGCTGGACAAGTGACCCCCCCCACCCCACCCCCACCCGCCAAGGCCAGGGTCCTAAGAGCTAGCACTGGGGGAGGTCAGGGAGCTCCATCTCCCAGGATATGCCCTGAGGCAAGACGCTCTGCCCACCTCCCCATAGTGTGGCATTTCCAGTAACAAGTTGTGATGCCCAGGAAAGCCTATTTTCTCTTGTCTCTAAATGTGCTGTTACATCATTGTCTGATGCAGAAGTGATCAAAGAAAATGTAGCAAAAAGCAGCAGGAAACAACTATTATAGAATTCAGTCCAGCAATAAATTAATAACGACTCTTTAATATAATTACTGGGAGACTCCACTTATAGGACAATCCAGAGAAGGCAAAACCACAGGGAAAGGAAAGACAAGTGCTTGCCTGGAGCTGGTGTGGTGGGGGGGAGTTCCCCACAAAGGGCCAGAACATGAGAAAGTTTTGGGGTGAGGGGCTGTTCTAGATCTTGAGTGTGGGGATGGTTACACAAGTATAGGCATTTGGCAAGATTTATAGGACTGTACATTGCAAAGGACTTTACTGTATGTAGTATTCCATACACAAACATTTTTTTTCCTGGTAATTGATTCAGTAAAGTGTGTTGACTCTCTGACTCCATTGCATATCAAGCCTGTTACTTCTTCCTTTGTAGCAGAGTCAGCAAACACAGTCCTGTAGGAGAAAATTTTTTAAAAATAAACAAAGATTCAGCCTCCAAAATCCAGTTGGTGAGCTTGGGCCCCAGGGCTGCACTGGGAGGGGCACATGGGTTTGTTTGCAAATCTGTCTCCTCCCTGTCACCTGTCAGCCTGCGGATGGTGGGGACTGGGATGAACTTAGTGGCTCTCAGCAGGTGCTCAGTAGCAATGGTGAAATAGATAGGGATGGGAGGGGTCACCCAGCACACCAGCTCAGAGCCCTCTTCCCTCTCCCTGCCTCATACTCCCTTCTCCATCCTTCCCTCTCCTGTTTCCCCTCCTTCTGGCTCCCTGCCCCACCAGGAAACCCGGGACAGTGTTTCCACTGTCTCGCAGCTAAGCGACCAGGGGGCCAGATGAGGTCGGCATGGCTCCTCCAGGAAAACAGTTGGAGGGGGTTTCTTCCAAGTCCTCCAAGTCTCTCGGAAAAGGCTTCTGAGGTGGGACACCAGAATTCACCAGGAAAGCGACTGCAGGACTCTCCAAGCACGCAGAGCATCAGATGCGCAGGGCTGGAAGATGAGAATGTTGTCACCTGTGTTGGAGGCCAGCAGAGACCCCAGGTGCTGAGGCTGTGTGGGGTGTGGGGTACCACTGAGCCCACTAGGGCGGAGTTACAAAAGCACCCAGTGGGGGGTTCGCTGTAGGACTCAGTGACAAATATGAGACAGATAACCACTGTCTGGTAGCCTTCAGCTTCCGTGTCTGATGCCCTAAGTGAGGAGTTCTGGAAGGACAAGGCCACATTCTTTTGTTCGCTGCTGGTTCCCCTACTTTGGCACCTGGCATGGCCCGTGGCTCTTCCACTGAATTGGTCTGTATGTTTGGGGTCAGGGGACTGAGGGTAGTAATGCCTGACGGTCTAAGAATACTCCTCAAGCTATTTCTTGGAAACAGACTGGAGGGGCCAAAGTAGAAGTGAGACACCTTAGGGAGGCCTCGCCTGGGGAAGCCCCTGTGGGATCAACAGATTGGATGCATGGATAGATGGACGGACGGATGGATGGTTGGATGGACGGACGTCTAATGTCCTTGAGGAAAAAAAAAAAAAGCAGCAGGATGAGATCTTTGCCTTTAAAGATTGTGTTCTGGCTGAAATCCTGCACTTGTCAGTATTTGGAGGAAAGGAAAAGTCAAAGTTCGGGTCAGTCAACCTTCCTTGCGTTAGCATGAATGGATTGGAAGTGCTACCCCAAGCCCCAGAGGCCGAGTGTTGCTTCCAGGCTCCTAAATGTGTTCCTATTTCTTGTTCTAGTAAAATGCCGGAGCAAGAGCAAAGGGAAGGCTTATAACCAGAGGCTCATGGACATTCCAGCTGCAACAGATCCTCACTTATGTCTGTGAGACACAGAAGAAGGGAGATGGCTGGGTTTCCAGGGAGTCTAGAAATCTGGGGGACTGTCAGGGCACTGTTAAGGCCAATTTAATGTTAAAACCTGTTTAACTATTAGGGCCTGCTTAGCCAGAGCAACTCCATATTGCCTAGGTAGCCATATTGTTGTTTACATCCACGGACTTCTTTACGAGAATAAACGCCCCCGTAGTTCCTGGTATGGTTCCGGGTATCGATTCCGGGAGTAAACGCCTTAACAATAGAAGCCACGTACCTTGGGTCTGCGGTTATGCCCTGTAAAACCAGCCTGTGAGATCGGGAGGGGGTCGCTCTCTTCGGAGGCGGCCCTGGCCAGTCAGTCTGACTTCTAATGCTTGGCATAGAATAAGGCTTTGCATAACTTTTACTTTGTCTCAGTCTCGTTCCTTTGATAATGGACTCCAATAGGCACACTGGAGCATGAAATCAGATTTTGGAGGGGGAAAGTTTGCAGAGGCCTGGGGAAGGGTTCTCAGCCAGAGGTTTACATGGGATCTCAGGCGGAGCTGGCTTTGGTTTATGGACGAGAGAAAGAGGTGCCTTAACCCAAGGTCTTCTCGTGGCCCTAGTTCAGCTTGGACAATCGGTCACTTCAGGTGTATGGGCATAATCAAATGCCGAAGTGAGCCCACCAGTCCATCCTCCTCTTTTCCACCCAACCTCAGCAGGCTTCTGTTTGGCCCAAGCCTCGAAACCTGCTACCTTGCCCTTCTTTTCTGCCTTCTCTTAAGCTTTCTCTTCACTGCCCCATCCAGGGACGGAATCACAACCCAGAATCACAACCCAAGATCATCTCTCAGAGAGGACACTTACACCGTCGTGGACTGGATCAGCAAATCTAAAGCCTCTAGGGCCATGTTGATGGAGGGAAGACCACATGTAGGGTTATCCACGGCCATGGGCAGAAGTTATCATTCACAGACAGAATTTCCCCTCACTCTCCCTCCCCAAATCTCAGTCCTAGTTTTAAAGCCTTCCAATGGATTTGGTCAGGCCCCATCCAAATTATCCAAGATGCCTCCCTTACTTAAAGTCAACTGATTTGGGTTTTTAATCATAGCAGCAAAATACTTTCACAGCAATACCAAGGGTAGCATTTGATTTCTAACCTGGGGACTATAACTTCATTATCATACACCCACCCCCGTAACAGGAGCCCGGCTCACCATGCAGGCTATCCAGGCCTGTCAAGTTTCAATCTGCTCCAAGCCAGAGAAGTGCGAAGAGCCATGACTTCTCTGCTGGCTGTTGAATGACATTGTTCTGAGATGCCCCGGGCTGGCTGTGAAGCTGCAGAAGGGAAGCTGGTGGTGTCTGGAGGCTGCTCTACAAGCACGGAGGAGAACAGTCACACTGTCATTCCAGGGGCTAAGCAACAAGCTAGATTTGGTCCCCCATGGGGTAATGAGAAATCTTGGTTTGTTGTGATAACTCAGTTGAGACTCCTAAATCAGCTATTCCTCTTCCAAGACCCAGTCTAACCATGAAACTCTCCAACAAGACTAGTGGGAACTTTTGATCCCAGCAATGCAGCCCATGGTGAGATATGTCACCCAGCACACTCCCCTGAGTGTGTCTCCTAAACAAGCATGGTAGATACTCCACAGACCAGATGGTCAGCCCAGGAACTCACCCAGAGGACAGACCTGAGAAGATGGGGGGCACAGGAGAAGCTAGACTCGCCGGGGCTGAACGTGACAGTGATATTGGCATGAAAGGATACAGATGGTGTTCGCATCATAAACAGTGCAAATCACAACCTGGGAAAATAGTTTGCAACATAATACACGACAAAGAATTAGTAACACATGAAAAGCATTCTTTCAAATTAATAAAAATAAACTCATAGGCTGTTTCTTTAAAAACATCTTTTAAAAACTCTTTGATGTTTACAATAGTAGGGAATGTGAACATACAATTAAGACGAACGAGAGAAATTTAAGTAGCCAGCAAACATACCAACAGATGTTCAACTTTACTAGTAATTCAAAATTCAAATAAATACTTTATTTGAATTTCACTGGGCTATCATTTGAGACACCTCAAACTGATAAAAGTTTAAAGAGATTCTGGTACCATAATGGATGGAGACACTGATACGCTGACTTTCTGCTGGAGGGATGTTACTGATGAACCTCTCCGTGGGTCAGTACTCGTCAAAAACCTTTATGATTTTCATGTGCTCTGAATTACCTGTAGATTGCTTGCAAAGATGGCCAGAATGGATCCTCCCATCCCACCCACCCTGTAGCAATAGGAGCTCCCATTCTTCCGTCTGTCAGTGATCTGGGCTCCCCTGGAGGCTTGCTTTGACCAAGAGAAGGCTGCAGAAGTGAAGCATATAACCTCAGAGACTAGGTCTCAAGAGGTCTGGCAATTTCCATTTTGCCCTCTTGGCACTCTGAGCCACCATGTAAAGATGGCTGGCTACACAACTGGAGAGACCACATGGAAAGAGATGCTCTGGCTGGCCCCATACTGCAGCCGGATGAGTGATCCCAGCCAACACCTCATGGAGGGGAAGAACCGCCCCCAAAGCTCAGCCCACCCATGCAATGGTGAGAAATGATACATTGTTGCCATAAGACGGTATTATTACATTTTAGGATGGTTTGTTACATAGTAACAGACAATATGTTTAGAATTCTATAAAAATAATCAGACAAATGCCCCCAAATACAGGAATATTTAACGGTAGTACCATAACAACAAAAACACTGATATGATTTTGATGAAACAGAAATAATGCCTATAAAGGAATAGCTGAATAAATAAGGGTGCCTCTATCATGTGAAATGCAATGCAGCTATTAAATGAGAATGCAGTCTTTATTTATTGATAAAGAAATATAAGTACCATACAGTAAGTGAAAAAAGGAGGTTATGAGAGAGTGGGAATAGCCTAGCAATGGAATGTGCAGGCTCTAGACAGCCGACTGAATGTGAATGTGCTCTCCACTGTCAGTGTGCTGTGTGATCTTGCAGAAGGCACTTTGCTTTTCTGAGCTCTCTGTTTTCTCGTCTAGAAAAAAGAAATTTATCATAGCACCTGTTTGAGATTCATGAGAATTAAGTGAGGTAATTCAGTAAATAGCTTATTAATACTATACTATATACTATAGTATATATATATATGTATATAATATATATATACATAGTATATATATATACTACGTATAGTATAGCTTATTAATGTATAAATTTAACTCTTAGTAGAAGCTCAATTAGTGGTAGCTTCTGACCCCACTATTGAAATATATGATTATTGATAGAATAACATTAATATCAGTTTATTATATAATATTCATCTTATATATTTAATATGTTAATAAATAGCACCAGGAAATCCTATTTTTATAGAATATATACATACATAATCTATTTTATAATTAAGCATATATAATATATATATGATGGTGGATTTAACAGATATTCCACTTTTTTCTCTATTCTCTTTTCCATTTTCAGAATTTTTATGGTAGGCTATATATTTTATTTTTTATAGCCATTTCTGAATTTTAAAAAAGCAAATTACAAAAGCATTCTGTTTTCTACACTTCTTGATAATTTACTTGAGCTATGTCATGAAGAGTTCCCTTAAACTATGTGTGAGGGTGCATATGTCTGTGTTCCTTGCATATAATTCCAAAAACGGGGGCCCCCCACAATTGATAACAAGCTCCAGTATTGTTGATTTAAACACATTATTTACCAAGACATTGAATAAATGTGCACTTTCTAGTAGAATCCGTATTAGAACATCTTGTCTTCCCTAAATCTGGTGATAAGTTGCTTAAGGAAATGTGACATACCATTTTAAAAAAATCTTTGAGTTATTTGTGATGCATAAAATATAAAAAATAAGTAGACAAAAATCAGTTTTTCCCTTAATAAAAAACCTCTACTTTACTATACATTAAGAAACTTAGTAGTGTTAGCACTTAAAGATCCCTACAGTCTGCAATCTTTCGGGACAAACTTCAGGATTTGTTTTCAGTACCACAACAGGGTTCGTTAGAAGCCTTAGCTAATTTTTCCCAAGCTAATACATGGAACACGCTGTTGTGGAGATGCAGAAGAGACAGTGAAGGACCCAGGTGCACGGGGACTCACACCATGGATCATTTAAGAGAGGAGCTCTGTCCCTAAAAGCCCACGATGGTTGTTCGTGGTTCAAATACACATCATTTCTCTTTTTGTGGAACTTTCAAGGCATTTTATAATATTGAGATTTCCTATAATTGATGCATTAAAGAGGTATTTTTATCCAAAATTTTTTGAAATCATGGGGCACCTGGCTGGCTCAGTCAGTGGAACATGCCACTCTTGATCTCCAGGTTGTGAGTTCGAGCCCCACATTGGATGTAGAGATTACTTAAAAGTAAAATCTTAAAAAAAATTTTCCTCAAATTGTTTGATCACAGAATTATGGAATCTTTTTGGTAGCTGCTGTTGGTTTGGAAGAAGAGGTGATTGTTGGTAGAAATGAGACCATTTTTTATCTCACAGGACACATACTAGTGACTAAATGGTGGATGGACTAAAAGATGGACAGAAAGAAGAGAGGAAAGGAGGAATGAAGAAAGGAAGGACGGTAGGAAATGGCATAGAAAGAAAACGAATGGGCACCTGGGTAGCTCAGTGGGTTAGGTGTCTTCTTTCCACTGGGGTCATGATCCCAGGGTTCTGGTTTGGAGTCCCATGTTGGACTCTCTGCTCAGTATGGAGTCTGCTTCTCCCTCTCCCCCAACCCCCCACTCATTTTCTCTCTCTCAAATAAAAACAAATTTAAAAAAGGAAAGAAAAACAAATAAGGTCTGTATTTTTAAATTTGTGATTCCTAACCCAAGAATGCTCTGACATCAGGAAAGTTTTTTTTTTTCTCCCCAAATTAGGTGGCAAATCTTGACCAGAAGTGACATGAAGTCATTTATAATCTTTACTGAGTCCTCCCAGTGAGAATATTCCTATGTTTTGCTGCAGAAATATTGCAGTTAATGATGACGGGGTTTTCCCTCAGTCCCTGATGGGCATCACATAATCTAGGGTCACTGAATCATGGGACCTTTTCCAAATTCAGATGGTTGGAAGACATCCTGGTAAGCCACAGTGGATCTGTTTTGCATTCATATTTGTAAAGCTGTGCATACCAGGTATATTCACTTCCTGGCCTAGGACGTGGGGAGAGGGTCTCCCGGCTTTATTTGGGTGGGTAAGGATAATAATCTATGCAGAAACCCAACACACTCTGGACATGGTATGTGCTTCAGAATGTCTGCTGCCTTCTTCCCACTTTCTGCTGGGCTGACCCAGCAAGCCCATCAGGCAGCATCAGTGCTTCATGGTCCCTGATCTTTAGTGTTCTACGTCAGGAGAGCACAGGGCAGAAGCCAAGATAATGTCCCCTCCCCATGCAGAAACCCTGACCTAATTACCGCATATGTAAATTCTGTCCCAAGAAGCTATGCCTCAGCTTGTTCTGTTTTTTTTTTTTTTTTTTTTTTTTTTTTTTTTTCATACAGCTTTAATGATCTTCTCCATGTAAAGCCTACCGTTTTAAATTTTAAAAAAATTAAAAATTCAGAGGCAGATCTCCACACAAGACAGTGGCAGCTTCTGTTGGGGGCCACAGCTTTGGAGCACACTCTCATGCCCAGGACCGTGTATACAGTTAGAAAAAAGAAAAATGACAACTCCCTCATCATATGCTCTGTGTGAGTCTTGCATTCTTGGCAGGTTAGGAATGGGAGGAAGAACGGGAATTTGGGAGGAGTAGGAAGGCGTGGGAAGTAATAACAAAATACTCAAAATAATTTTTTTTTCTCATAATACAATCCAAGACATTTAGACAGAAGATGTTAGTAGGAGTTTGAAAGGTTGATAACAAACCACTTTGAGTTTCTTGGGAAATATAGGACCAGGCTCAGATGCTAAGAAGTCTTCCAAGTTAAGCAAGAAGAATGCCAGGGCTGTGGGTTTCCTGCTTTAAAAAAAGAAAATAAAATCTGGAGTCAAGATGAAGAAAGGACTTGGAGAATGAGTTGAGGCTTGAGGTTTGACCTTCCATGAGCTATCTTCAGATCCTCCCTGTAAAAACAACTCTTAAGCAGTGTAACTTTCCACCCTCTGGCCTCAGCTTCTATTTCTGTTTGGCATAAAATTGTTTATTCAAAAGATCATTATTGACCTGCAATGTTCCAGGCACTGTTCTAGACACAGAGGTGATCACAGGGAACACAACAGACAGATCGATTCTTGATCTTGGCAGAAGGGCAGGCATGAGCATCTGACCACTTAAACATCTTGGGATGCTAAGCCAGGCAAGGGCTTCTGCTGACAATGAACACCCTTTGTCCCCATTCCTTAGAGTCTTGGGTACCAGATCTATCCCTGTGTCTCTCCTGCTAGTTGTAGTGAAGATGGCTAGCTGTGCATTAATTTGTTCCCACCTCCTTATTAACTCAGCTGGAGCTGGGCAGTGGATACCCAGACAGGCTCTTCATATCCCAGCCCAGTGTGGACTTGTGAGTACTTCTAACCAATGGAATGGAAGTGGAGGTGTTGTGATCCATTTCAAGGTCAATGCTTTTAAGAAGTGGGTGTACCTGCTGCATACTTGCTTTTCTTTCAACAAATGGATACACCCCCTAGGACAAGACCCTAGGGGGTAGATGTGTGTCCTTGAATCATCATAGTGAGGAGAATCACTTGCCCCAGTGAATAAGTAAATTGCTACTATACTTTATTTACTGCATTGGGGGGTATATTTGTTGCAGGTCTTTAACCTGTCTTAAGTAAAACACATCTCTTAGGTCTTACTCAATAGCATATCTCCATATCTTCCTTCCAAGTTCATTTTTAGCTCTCAGGAATCCTTTGTCTTTCCTCCCTTTTACTCTAGTTATCCCAATTCCTTCTAATTCTTTCTGCATTTTGTTGTTTCTGTATGTTTCTACTCCTCTTGGGACATTTTACATTATGCTTCTTCTTTTTTTTTTTTTAGATATTCATTCATTCATTCATTTATTTAAGAGAGAGAATGAGAGAGAGAGCATGAGTGGGGAGAGGGGAGAGGTCAGAGGAAGAAGTAGGCTCCCTGCTGAGTAGGGAGCCCTTGATCCCAGAACTCCAGGATCATAAGCTGAGCTGAAGGCAGTTGCTTAACCAACTGAGCCACCCAGGAATCCCTACCTTATGCTCCCCGCCCTTTTTTGGCCATACATTCTGACAGTTACTTAAACCTCATTCTGGTGCACCTGTCTAATGAATGATTACCTTAATTTGTAAAGATCTCCTATAAATCAATAGAAAAATGGGAAAAGTATCTAAGGAGATGGTTCACAGAAAAGTAAATGCAAAGAGGACTTACATGAAAAAGTACTACTTTTCTAAAATAAGAGAAATGTGAATAAAATTTGATTGAGATATTTTTCAATGATTACCCTGGAGAAGATAAAAGAGTATATTAATCGTAGACACTGTGGACAAGAGTGTAGGGACACAGGCACCTCATACAGAGCTGTAAGGAGTGTAAATGAGTACATGTTCAAAGAGCAATTTGACAGCATCTGTCAGAATGCTTCACATTTGGGCCAGCTAATCAATTTATAGGGACTTAGCCTACAAATATTTTTATGAGTACAAATTTATGCACGGTCAATTTTTTTTTATTGCAGTTGCCATAACTGCAAAATATTTTTCTATAACCAAGAGGTTATCATTGAGGGACTGGTTAAATTATGGTATATCCATGAAGAGGAATATTTAGTCTTAAGAAATAGTGAGAAAGATCTAAGTGAAAAAAGTAGAGAATAGTGCCTAGTATACAATTCTTTGGATAAATACATACATACATAAATATATGTGGTAATATAATATATATATATGCTATAGGTGCAAATACATGGTCATATACTATATATATGATTGTGTATATATTTGCCCATGCACTATATATACTTATATAAATACCATATACACATATCAACACATATAGGTATATACACATATGTAGTATACACACATATACACACATACACACACACACAAATTCATAGAGGATACATTTGGGAAGCCGCACAAAAAATTGTCACATTATTTGTTATATGGAGGAAAATTAGGTAGATGCAGGCAGAGGAAGGATGGGAACTTTTCACAGAATATATATTTCTAATTTTGAACCATAAAAATATGAAATCTACCCAAAAAGGAAATAAATGTATTTCCTAAACCTATTATATTTCTGTCACAACTCTTTATTCACTAGACTCATTATTTGAGCTGAGATCTTGGTTCTTAAACATTTTGGAAATTATGGGCACTTTTACAAATCTGTTGAGATCCACGGATGGAGAATGTAGTAATTTTATATTCAGTCCCAGGGTATTCAAGGACCTCTTCAGCTCAGTCAAAAACTCCAGGTTAGTAGCTCCTGCTAAAAAAACCAAAAAACCCCAAAAACAAAAAAAGCAGGCAAACAATGGAGGACAAAGGAGGAGATCTAATGTCTCTATTTCTCTTGTCTTTCCCTCTTAGAAACTGCGTCCCACCCTGTGTATCTCATTGTTTTTTGTTTTAGAACACCCACTATTCTTTATACCTAATTGTTTGGATTTCTTTGTGATTCTCCTTTAAAAAGAAGCCTTTAAAAACTACATGAGTTCTGTGATTATTTTTTAAAAAGACTTCCCTTTAATTTCCTACTTCTTCTTGGAAATTGATTTCCCCTTGACACACTTTCAGAAACACACTTTTGCTCACCCCTGGGGCTCACTTTTGAACAACTGTTCTTTTTCCTGTCCTTGAACTCATTTAGTATAAACCTTGTGTCCCTCTTTACTTTGCTAGTAGTATGCTCACCATAATCCAGATTTGGAAGAAATTTTCTTAAAATAAAGCCCCAAGAACTGGCATTTAAATTTCTTCCACTAAAAATAAATAAAATAAAATAAATTCCTCCTAACTTGTAAAATCAGGGAGTAATTAGAGAGACTCTTTATTCTCATTATCCAGTACTCATAGAATCCCCCTTGTGATAGGGGAAAAAAAAAAAAACAAAAAACCAAAACCACCACCAACAAAAAACAAAAAACCACTCAGCTGAATCCCTCTCCCAAGAATTGCACTTGACTGACTAAAACCCTTCCCTTGGGGGCAGTCCAATGACTGCTTCATGTGAGGCATACAAATGGCTGGCCCCTTGCCTCTGTTCTGGGTAATCTGGAAAATCTGAGCTCTAGAGTGCTTTGTGGGCTGTGCTGAGACTACTGTTGTGACTTCACTGACAGCCCAGCTCCTCCTTCTGCCCAACTCAGTTTC
Organism: Enhydra lutris kenyoni; assembly: GCF_002288905.1. Classification (NCBI taxonomy): domain Eukaryota; kingdom Metazoa; phylum Chordata; class Mammalia; order Carnivora; family Mustelidae; genus Enhydra; species Enhydra lutris. The sequence continues at coordinate 41,170,992 of NW_019154090.1, read as the reverse complement.
CCTCACTCCCTCCCGGATGCTATCCCAAGAGCCCTCTGCAACAACCACCTGCACCTAATTCCCCATCTCAGAGTCTCTTGCCTAAGGAACACAGGACTCTAAAACTCTCAGACATCCAGTCATTCCAGAACACTGCTTCTGTGAGAGCTAATAGTGCAATGAGCATCAGTTTCTTTTACCCCTCTTCTCCTATCAGCCACAGTTTATGCTCATAACCCTTCCTCTTCTCCCATGCTACAGTAAAGCTGAGTCCCCACCTCTTCCCAGGCCCCACCCCCTCACCCCACTCAGGGGATAGATGACCTAGGCCTAGCCAATTAGAGCAGTGCATTGCCTTGGCCACTTGGCAATGGTTGATTGGTTGGGGATGGCACATGTTCACAGCTATGCCGATAAGGTCCTTTCCCAGGATTGATGCTTCAACATTGGGACAAGAAAACCTTCTTTGTCATGGAGTGCTGAACTGACTGCATGGCAGAAAATTTCAGAGGATGAAAGGTCGGATGAAAAGGTGAAGATCCTTAATGACCTCATTTGACCACGTGAATCCACCTAGTTCTCAACCCAGATCAATCAGGAAGTTTCACTTGGGGAGTTAATGCATTCTCTTATTTGCTTAAGCTCATTTGAGTGAATATCTCTTCATTGAGACCAAACGGATCCTGTCTGATTAAAGGGTTTGTCCTTTAATTGCCCTCAATGAACAATTATAATAATTAATAATAACAATAATGAACATTTTGAGTTAAACTTTTTTCTAAGATGTATCCTTTGCTGCTTCTTTTATTTTTCATTTTTTTAATTAATGAATTTTAAATTTGTCTATCTTTATTCTTATTAATATATAATGTATTATTTGCCCCAGGGGTACAGGTCTGTGAATCATCAGGCTTACACATTTCACAGCATTCACCATAGCACATACTCTCCCCAATGTCCATAACCCAGCCACCCTCTCTTTCCTCCTCCACCCCCCAGCAACCCTCAGTTTGTTTCCTGAGATTAAGAGTTTCTTATGGTTTGTCTCCCTCTCAATCCCATCATGTTTCATTTTTTTCCCTCCCTACCCCGCACGACCCTTCACTCTGCCTCTCAAATTTCTCATATCAGAGAGATCATATGATAACTGTCTTTCTCTGATTGACTTTTTTCGCTTAGCTTACCCTCTAGTTCCATCCATGTCATTACAATTGACAAGATTCTGTTCCTTTTGATGGCTGCATAGTATTCTATTTTATATATATATATATATATATATATATATATATATCACCTCTTTTTTTTAAAATTTTTTATTTATTTGTCAGAGAAAGAGAGAGCAAGTACAGGCAGACAGAGTGGCAGGCAGAGGCAGAGGGAGAAGCAGGCTCCCTGCTGAGCAAGGAGCCCGATGTGGGACTCGATCCCATGATGCTGGGATCATGACCTGAGCCAAAGGCAACCACTTAACCAACTGAGCCACCCAGGCATCCCTCACATCTTCTTTATCCATTCATCTTTTGATGGGCATCTAGGTTCTTTCCATAGTTTGGCTATTGTGGACATTGCTGCTATAAACGTTTGGGCGCACATGCCCCTTCAGATCACAACATTTGTATCTTTAGGGTAAATACCCAGTAGTGTGATTGCTGGGTCATAGGGTAGCTCTATTTTCAACTTATTGCTCTTTGAAGAAACTACCTCCCAAAATTTTAAAGAAAGAAAAACTTATATATGCAAAAATAAGGGTAAATGCGATGAAGGGATGGAATATAACTGTAAAGATGAAAATTCAAAAAGATTCTAAAAAAGGTATTGATAAGAAGTTGGTTGAAAAAAAGAAAAAAAAAAGAGGAAAGAATTTGATCAGGCTGGAGACTAGAATAAAGCCATGTGCTAGATTTAGGGTATATTTTGATCTATTAGAAGAAACTGTATCCCAAAATTTTAAAGAAATGAAAACCTATATGTATACAAAAAAAAAAAGGTTAAATACAATGAAGGGATAGAATAAGATCATAACAACGAAAATTTAAAAAGATTTTTAAAAAGATATTGATAAGATAAAATAGTTAAAAACATTAAAATAGGAAAGAGGAAAAATTTTTTAAAGTAGAATAAGAAAAAAATAAATTAAAAAAAATTAACTTTGAAAGACTACAGAATCATGGAAAAAAGCCATGAATTCTACACAGTTTTCCCCTAGCTCTGGAGTTCTGCAGTTCTCATTGACTGATGAACTTGGTTTTGGCTGGATGTTCTTGCTGATCTTCTGCAGGAGGGGTCTATTGCAGTGATTCTCAAATGTCTTTGCCTGAGGTGGAATTGCACTGCCCTTGCCAGGGGCCGGGGAAGTAATCTGCTCAGGTTTGCTCTCAGGAGCTTTTTTCCCTGAATGCTTCTGTAGAGCTCTGGAGGATGGGAATGAAGAGGGTGGCCTCCCAGTCTCCAGCTGGAGAAGCCGAGAGCTCGGGGCCCCACTACTCAGTGTGCCCTCAGAGAAATGCAGTCAGCTCCTCCCATCTCCCTGGTCTCTGGCTGCACTCCATGCTCACCTGGCCTGTGACTGAGAGTTTCTATCTCTGGTGCACAGCCCCATTTGGAGTCTCCAAATCCAGAAGATTCCTTCTGCCTCCTCCTGGAGGAGGAAGGTGAGTCTCCCTGATCTGCCACTTGTGGGGTCCCTGCTCAAAAAGCAGTGGCCTGACTATGCCCTGGCTCACAGTTTAAGGTAACCCCGAGCTGAGACCTCACTGCTTGGCGTTGTCTCTGCAGCCAGCTTCCCGGCTCCGATACCTGGGAGCTCTGTCGCACTCAGACACCCCTGGTCTTTCTGTGACCCCATGGGTTCTGAGACCACACTGTCCCCATGAGGGCTCCACCCTCATGGCCTCTGGAGCAGTGTCCCCCCGTGGAGCAGACTTCTAAAAGTTCTGATTTTGTGCTCTGCTGCTCCACCACCTTGCCAGGAGCCGGCCCCTCCCCCGCTGTCTCTCTTCCCATGTGTTGCCTCAGATTCACGTCTCCTCACGTCCTACCTTCTGGAAAGTGGTCAATTTTCTGTCCCTAGAATTGCTGCTCTTCTTCTCTTTGATCTCCGGTTGAGTTTGTAGGTGTTCAGAATGGTTTGATAACTACCTAGCTGAACTCCTGGGACCTGATGATACCTCAGTCTCCTACCTCTCTGCCATCTTGCTCCTCCTCCTCCTTCTTTGTTGCTTCTCAAACAGAGATCCTCTACTCAACTTTTCCTGAATGCCTCTGGGACACTCCTTGTCATACTTCTGATATCTGACACTGATGCCCACAGAGCTACCTTGGGCTTTTGTATCTGTAAGACTTGACATATAGGGCTTATTAAGTTCTTATGTCTAATTACTTCGAATTAAAAATCTCTTCCCTTAAATGAAACAAGATGGGATTGGGAGGGAGACAAACCATAAGTGACTCTTAATCTCACAAAACAAACTGAGGGTTGATGGGGGGAGGGGGGTTGGGAGGGGGGGTGGGGTTATGGACATTGGGGAGGGTATGTGCTATGGTGAGTGCTGTGAAGTGTGTAAACCTGGCGATTCACAGACCTGTACCCCTGGGGATAAAAATATATTATATGTTTATAAAAAATAAAATTAAAAAAAAAATCTCTTCCCTGACTCGGGTGCCTGGGTGGCTCAGTGGTTAAGCAACCAACTCTTGATTTCAGCTGAGGTCATGATCCCAGGGTCCTGAGATTAAACTCCACATGGGGCTCTGTGCTGCAGGTGGAGCCTGCTTAAGATTTCCTCTCTCCCTCTCCCTCTGTACCCTCCTGCCACCCTAGAAAAAAATCTTTCCCGTTACTGCCAGGGTGTTGTTCTCTGTCTTTTCCTTCTGCTGCCACTATCATTGCTTTTAGCAACCCACCTCCTCTCAATTACAGTTTTGACTTAGAATCTGATCTCTGAGTTCATTTGGACTGTGTGTAAAGTAAGTGAATAGAGGTTTTGAGTAAATGCCCGGTAGGTCTCCTGCACTTTGAGTGTGAAGGATTTGGATATGTGGACATTGGACATTTAGTTGCATTTTATGATTTTTATACTTGTCATGATATACATTTCCAATCAGGAAGTGTATGGATGAGGAGACCTCCATAGAAGTAAGATGTGATATTCATCCCTGCAACCAGAAATGTTGGTTGGAATATTGTTCTATCCTGAAAATAATGTTCTCAAATGAATTCATTCCACAGGAAGCAGTGCAGTGACTTTTTGAGTCGAGAAAACTAGAATGATGCCTACAGTAAATAGGTCCATAGATACAGCCATACAAACCCAACTAGCATTTATGCTAAGTGATTTTTCACTTCTGTGGGTGCACTGTGTACTCTCTGGTTACTGATCTTCTTGGGTTTTCTATAGAGGTCCAGATGAAAGTGGAATTTCTGTCATTAAGTTGATGTCTCAGCTTGATTCCAAATATGTTTGTCTCATGAACTTGACTTAGAGAGGCTGGAAGATTTCTATTGCTAGCGCCAATGACGGAATCTGGGAGCCTGTAAGCAGAGAGAGGCACGTAGACTGGGAACGGGGAAATTGGCTTCTGTGTTCCCCCATCTCTGGAGAGCAAAGCACAGATCTAGAAGGGAGGAAAATGTTCCCAAGAAGGGAGGAAATCTGACAGCCCCAGATAGTCCAACATCCTCAATTAGCATGAAAATAGCATGCATTATTTTTGCACAAAGAGAACTACTTTTGCCAATCACTTCAGCTCCTCTTTATTGCTTTCGAGCATGTTTATTTTGACGGCTTTTTATTTATTCATTTTTTTTTTCCAGTGGTACATCAGAAATATGGCTCCATCTGGAGACAGTACACAACTTGATGCTTTCCCCCGCCTTCCCAATCAGGAGTAACTACTGCTGTCGGGGGAGCACTGAAAAAATGTCAATTAGCTATAAAAGTTCCACAAACAAGCATTATGTCTTCCTCTTACGAGTCCCTGGGTGCAGCTCAGAATTGAGCAATAATGTCCACAGTTAAAAATGGCTGTTGGGGCCCCCAACACTTGCTTTTGCCATTAATAATGGCTTTGGCGCTGAGGCTGGAGCCACGGTGTGTGTGTGTGTGTGTGTGGTGGGGCCCAGGCAGCTGCAGGGTGTGTGTGTGTGTGTGTGTGTGTTAAGAATAGCTACAGCTCTCATCACACTGATGGGGAGGGGATGTGACCCCGAGTCCCTCTAGGCACATCCCACGTAGCAAGTTCATCCAGTGGGCGAAGGAGGAATGCAGACTTGAGCCACGTCCAGCCTCCTGGTTATTCTCCTCTCTCCTGTCCAAGTCTGAGAATCACATCAGGATTTGCTCTGGCTTCCCGAGGGGGGAATTAGAGAGCAGTCTGCCTTCTGGTGTCACTCGTTGTGACTGTCCAGGCACCACCCCATGTGGCCTTTATTTATGGACAAGTGCGCTGTCCTCTAGGCTGAAAAAGCAAAGCCAGTCTCTTCTACAAGCGAAAGCCGGCATGTGGGGCCAGGGGCCAGGGTCTGCCTTGACATGTGAAGTGCAATGAAACCTTATTTAGGAAAAGAGGCAGCTGGCCCAAGCACTGTACTTTGTCAATTTAATATTTTTTTAAATGTTGCATTAAAATATTATTTATCTTGACTACTGAGGTTTTTGGCAACCCCTTAAATCTTGTGCCCAAAATCAGGGACTCACTCTCCTCACTTTGGTTCCAGTTCTGCCTTTTAGCCAGAGATGGTGTGGACGTGAATCCTTCTACAGGGGCTTGCCTGTGGGTTTCGAGGAAATGACTGTCCTACTTAGCTGAGTTGGGGAAGAAAGTTCCAACAGTGCCCAGCATGGAGACAGTGTCTGGAAAGAGCATGAAGACAGACCCTGGTTTCTAATTCTTGTTCTGTAGCTGTGTGACCTTCTGCAAACCCTCCAACTTCTCTGAGCCTGGGGCTTCCCATTTACAGCACTGAAATAATGATATTGACCCTGAAGAGGGGCTGCAGAGATGAAATGAGATGTATGTCAGGTGGCTGGCACTTGGTAAAGGGTATTTCACCAAGTGTTTGCAGAGTGAATAATCAACACACAAGATATTGGTTGAAGGACCAGAGGGTTTTATAGCATTGGATTGCCTTTAGCTCAGGGACAATTTTTGTCATTTCGTTTTCTACATCAAGTTTTCATGATTTCTGCACAAGTTTATGTTCTGTGCTAGACCCAAGGGTGGGATTCATATATAAATCGTTTTTGTATCTCCCATTATGCTTTGGGCAAGCAACTGATAAATATTTGTTGCATGCATGGAAAGAAAGGTTATTTTTTTTAAAGATTTATTTATTTGAGAGAGAGCAGGAGTGGGAGGCACAGAGGGGTAGGGAGAAGGAAGGAATCCCAAGCAGACTTCCCACTGAGTGCAAAACCCAATGTGGGGCTCAATCCTATGACCTTGAGATCATGACCCAAGCCACAATCAAGAATCAGACACCTAACTGATTGAGCCACCCAGGCACCCCGGAATGAAAGGTCATTAATGAACAATTGTATGAATAGATATAAAACCAGGGAGAGTGGTTCTGCATAGGTGACCCAAGCCATTTACCATACTGTCAGTTCTGGGACTCTTAGGAGGGTTGGAGTCAAAGCAGATAAGTCCAGGGACCTTGAAAGCTACAGTCACCCCAGCAATTCCCAAATGGAGAATCATCTACATAGATCATTGGCCAGGTCCTTGTCCCTCTTACCACAGGTGGCAAGGAGAATAGAATTTAATGCTTTTGCTGTTTCCACAGGGTTGGCCTGTGGAGATGCAGTTAATTCATAACTGCTCAAGAGTCAGAAAGTTCTGGGTTATCAGGAAAAGACAATGCTGGGGACTTTTTCGGTAAAAGATGTTGAGAGGCAAGCTTATAAAATGGATGACCATGTGATTTATTATTCAAGCTGGGGTAATTTGGGAAGTTAAAGGGGATGCTGTTATAATTATGCTGGAATGAAAGACACCAACCCAGGCTGTTCTGGGCAAAGCAGGATACACATTCACTCTACTTCTAAGGCAAGCATGTAAAAAGCCTCCTGCTCAGTGTTGGAAAGAATAAAGATGTCGGTGCTTCTGCCTGGTGGGCAACACTGGCTTCTTTTGCATGTCTGCACTGGGCAGCCTACTGCTGTCCTATGATTGGACCATTGTGCCTCTCTCTGCCTGCTGTGTCCTCTCCTTAGCCAGAAGCCATGGTCCCCAAGAACTGAGTTACTCACCTGTGGCCATAGGCTGGCTTTCCTGTCACACTCGGAGTCTTTGTTTGAAAGAGTGTTGTCTTGCAGAAGCTTGAAACATGGAATCAGAAGCAGAGAGGCCCACAAAGGCAGAATGCCAAAGAGGTGAACAGCGTGGGATGCAAACTATCTTCTAGATAAATGACTGCTGTTTAAGAGCCAGAAAAGATGGTAGAAAATCACCGAGTCCAGTATATGTCACCTGAGAGCATCTGCGTGCACCCAATTTACTGCTGAGGAGAGTAAAATCAAAATAGTAAAATCAGGTGCTCAAGTTTATGAACTCCTTCAAATTCATGTCTCTGGCCTATATGCCCTCTGTGGATTCCAGACTTGAACACCCCATGGCTTGACATCTCCACTGATGGAAATATCAGACTCAATGTGTCCGGGCAGGGCCCCTGAGCGCCCCCATCCTCCCCACTCAGCCAACAGCAAGTCCTCCCTGCCAATGACTCAGACCCCAAATCTTGGAGTTACTTGGGACTCCTCATGTCTTCCTTCATGTATCACCTTGAATCTGTGAGAAAATACCATGCAGAATACACCACTGTCTGACCCCTGCCACTGCCTGCTTCAATGCCCCAGAGTCTCTCATGGTGCCTGTTAGTATTACTGCTTCCTAACTCCTTCCATCTGCATCTGCTGACAGTCTTGTTTTCACTAACAGTCAGCTCCATCCTTTGAAAGCCTAAATCAGGCCATGTCATTCCTCTGCTCAAAATTCCCAAAGCAGTTTCCCATCTTTCTTCAGACTAAAAGCTGGAATCCTTAGTCTGCCCTCAAAGCCCTACACAAACCTCAGTCACCAGTTGCAGCTCAATCTCATCCTCTAAAGACACTCCCTTGTTCATCGAGCTACAATCATTCTGCCCTGCTTGCTGTTCCTCAAATAAACCAGGCATTACCCTGCCTCAGGACCTTTGCACTGGCTGTTTCATGTGCCCTGAACTCTCTTCCCCTAGATCCACCTGGCTAAATCACTCTCTGCCTTTAAATCTTTGCTCAAATGTCAGCTTCTATGAACCTGCTACTTCCTGTTCCTTTCCCTGGTTTTATTTTTCTGCATAACATCCATCACCTTCTCATATACTCTCTATTTTATTTATTATTCTCTGTTTATTGTTTCCTCTGAGTGGAATACAAGCTCTCTGAAAGTAGGAATGGTGGGAATGTGTGTCCCTGCTGTGGTCTCAGAGCAGGTGTCTGGCACAAAGTAGAAATTCAGTGAAGGTTTTCTGGCTGAATGAATTCTGTAGGTCTTCACCAAATGCTAGCAGGTGTCAGGTACGTACCAAGTACATCAAGATGTCCACAGTTAGATCTTCCTCTGAACGTGACCCCGAGTTTTGGGATGGAGGCATGGCCAACCCTAGTGGGACATAGTAATGAGACATAATGGTGGTAAGGAGGCAATCTGCATCCTCTCTTCTTCTACCCTGGGATGAGAACCGGCAAGGCTTCCCCAGAGCAGATGATGGAATGGGACAAGTGAGTGGAATTTTACCAGGCAGTGGAGCAGTGTCGCCAAGCTGTCCCTCACGTCTCCATGGGTTTTCACTCTGCATACTGATTCAGAGGGCAGGCATGGCAGCAGGGAAATAGGGATAAGGAATTAATTGCAGTAGTCATGTTGCTCAGACAACACGTTCTTTTCAACAGACAGAAGGATGACCTGACTGCTTCCCGGGATGTTCAGAGTCACCCAAGTGATCCAGTTTGCTCACCTGCTGGTGAAATGAAAAGCAATTTCCTTTGAGAGCAACCTGGGCAGATGACCCTACAGCACTAGAGCCATTGCGCTGGTCACCATCCACAGAAATCACTTGATGAGATGGAAGGATGCACTGCTTTCCCCCCAAAGCCTTTTCAGAACACAGTGTGGTCCTGTTTCCAATTTTCCCTGGACTCTCAGGAAGCCCTGGTTTGTTAGAGGCCTTTGCCTTGTGATTTCTTAAGATACTCTCCTTTGAGTCAAGGTATGCCTGTGGTGGAATTGAGCTGTTTTGGTTGAGTTCAGATTCCCTCTAAGGAATAAAGAGACCACCAGATAATTGATGTTTATTAACTACTTCTGTGGCATCACTGAGAGAAAGAACATTCACTGAAGCCCTTGGCAGGTGCTGCTTTCTGGCTTGGGGGCCACTAGGACCACAGGATTTTTCCAAATTCCACCATTGCCTATCTAGGTAAGTTTGGCAGTGCTGGTGGTAGTGATGGTATAACAGTGCACTATTTCTATATAATGAATCACTGCTTCAGTTAGTGCCTAAACCGGCAAGTTATCACTTCTTCCAATACTATGGATTCCCTGGATCAGTCCCCTGCCAAATTTTGTCTGAGATAGTTCATGAGACTATGACCAGCTTGAAGAGTGGGTTGTCTGGAGCTGGGCTTAGCTGGGATGGCTAGAAATCCATTCCTGTTTCTTCATAGTGGAGTCTTCCTAGCATCATAGTCTCAGGATAGTAGCCTCAGAAGGCAACCCCCCATGCATATAACACTTACCAAGGGCTTACGTCTTGTTGACTTTGCCCAAATGAGTTGCATGGGCAAGCACAGAGTCAGTGGGGGAGAGGAAGAATACACAGGGGTGTGGATACTGGGAGATATGGTTCACTGGACCATGACTGTAACTATCTTACACAAAAAGAAAAAAGAGATCACCAACCAGGTGATCTTCCTAATCCAGGTCCTGTGTCTCTTCTTTCCTGCCTTCTGATGTCTTAAAGTTCCCACCTGTGCTCTTATGTGCATGGCTGAGCATGCTGCTAGGTGATGGGACCAGGCAGCTCCTAGAACAATATGTATATCCATATTCCATTACCTTCAGTGATGTTTTTAGGAAGGCAGGCTCTGATTCTAGCTCTGATTCTGACCCTGGGCACCCAGACCAATTCTGGGTACATGCAGATACCCCTTCTTCTTTCTCTGGAGTCACAGATAGCACTCTGCATCACGAAAAAGCAACACCACTGGAGTTTTCCTCAGACATATATGAGCTCAGTGTCTGATGGGACAATGCCTCTTCACTTTCATGCTCCAATGATCTCTCTAAAGAGCAGGTCTCTTATCTGTCATGGTCATCTCTAAGATGGTCTCTAAAGACCCCCACTCCTGGACTTCATGCCCTGTGTGATCCTCTTCACTTGTGCAGGAGCTGGGCTTACTGACAACAGAAAAGTGAGGTGACTTCACTCCTGAGAATAGGTTATAAAAAGGCTGTGGCCTCCATCATGAGTGCTCTCTTGCACTCTCTTGGGTCCCTTACTCTAGAAGAATCTGGCCACCAGGTGGTAAGGCAGCCCTGCGGAAAGACCCACATCAGTGAGCCTGATAGATAATCTTCTGAGTCCTCTTACCAAAGCCATGTGCGTGAGCTCAGAGGTTATCCTCCCCAGGCCAATTCTTGAGCTGACTGTGGCCCTGGCTGACACCCTTAGGGCAGTCTGTGAGAGAGCCCATAGACTCTCTCATAGGCAACGTGTCCCTGGATCCCCAGCCCACAGGAACTGTGAAATTACATGTGTTTGTTGTTTCCAGCTGCTATATTTGGGGGCAATTTGTTACACAGCGATAGGTAACTAATACACAATCATGTCCCCACTTTGGGACACAGCCCTTGTGAAAATGTGCAGAGCTCTGGATCACCACCCCCACCTCCAGATAGTGAATACAAGACGAGGTGAGGCAGGAAGGAGGAACGACAGGGAGAGAGTGTGAGTCAGGAGGCTTTCTTTGGCCCCTAGAACCATTTGTCCCAACTTTCCTTCGCTGGGTGTTGTGGTCTTTCAGAATAATTGTCCAAGCAAAAAACAGTCCTCTCAGGGTTAAGAGGGTAGCAATAAGTAATTTAATACTTTCTTTTGATTCAGTTAGCGGCAAAGACATCAACTAGTCTCTAGATGAGACAAGGAAAGTTTAGCTGTCTAAATTAAATCTCTTCAGCATCATTGGTTTGAATAGCCTCTTATCTTTGCTTCAGATGCTCTATACATTTTTGTTTCTGTTATTCTGGGGTAGGAGGAGAAGCAAAAATGAATTTTCTTTTCTTAGGTAGGAACATCCCATGGACATACCCCACATATCTACTGCAGCACATATGGTTTCCAGCCACTGAGAATAGTAATGGATCTGCCTGACTTGGTTGAGCACTGGAGCAGAAATTCTCCCTCCTTTTAACACTTTGGCTCAGTAAGGCAGGCCAAGCCCTGTAATCATCATTGATTATCTCATTTGGCGTGACTCCTGGGAAATCTTGGGTGAAAGTAAATTGAATTGGATATTTGCTGCCACTCTTGTAAAAGGAGACCATCCTAGATTAATTTCAGGCATGATGGCAGCCTAGAAAATGAGGTCCCAGAGCAGTGTGGCCAAGGGGGCTGTCTGGCAACTGTGAGAAGATACTGCTCTTGGGAGTTGATGTATGTAAAGGCTTTATAGCAAAGCACAGTCTTTTAACATAGAGGATTAGTCACAGAGGGGAGGCTCCTTCATAGATGAGCTTGCCCAGCTGGCACAGGGAAAAGGCTGATTGTTAAAAAAGATTAATTAAATAAAGCCCATGCCTCATTGTTCCTGTGGGTGTCCTACGCCCCCTAGGGAGAGAGGGCTGCACCAGGTCTCTCGGGGTAGGATCTTAGACATAAAGGGAAAAGAAACTCTTTTGTGGACTTTGGTTCATTCCAAGCAATCCCTAGCCCTTAGCGGGGGGAAGATGAATAGGCCAAACTTAAAAAGGCCAGGGGCTTATTTAATGAGAGAGGAGGGTTTGGGACTGGCTAGTCCATCCTGCTGGAAGCCCAATGGCACTGCTGAGACACAGAGTCGCCCTCAGACTGGAGCCCTCAGCCACCGGCCTCCCTCAAAATCATCCTGCCTGACCAGAAGTGGGGCCTTCCTGACCCTAATGGAGGAGATCCCGAGAGGACAGTGGTCGTGAGATTAGGTGACAAACATGGTGCCGATTGAAGAAAGCCAATGATGTGAAAAATCAGCACGTAGGCACCAACCCTGCTGGTGAATGGAGCACACGGGTATTGCCAGGCAGAGCGAGCAGAACTCCTGCTGTGGCCCTGGCAAGATTTTATGATCAATAACATAACATTAATAATAATAATGACAATGGCACTAACACATCCTATGTATCAGATACCTTCGACATGGCAGGATGTTTAGATCTAACTCTCTGTAGAGTATATCTGGATATAGATATATAACAGCCCAGCAAGATAAGTCTTATTTGTGGTGAAAAATGTTGGGACTCCACCAAGATCACCTTGGGTCCCCTTTCCCCCATTTTGAGTGTGCTCTTGCTTCTAAACAATAAGCACCTATGCTACTGTCTATAGGATTTCTCTTGGGCTCATGGAGCTCATTTGCAGACATGGAAGTGTCTCAGCATTTATATCCATGCTCTTCTCACAGCCCTTAAACAGTGTCTAACAGGTGCAGAGATGCGAAACACTACTGGGGAGGGCCAACTTGGGGCATAACTTGCAGCCTGGAGTGCTCTTCAGGATGAGGCTGAGAATACCCTTTGTAGGACTTCTTTTTTTTTTTTTTTAAGATTTACTTATTTATTCATTTTGGAGAGACAGTGAGGGCAGGGGAGGTGGGGATAGGTAGGAGGGAGAGAGAGAGAGAGAAGCAGACTTTGTGCTGGGCATAGAGTCCAATATGGATTCAATCCCATGACCCCAAGATCATGACCTGAGTCAAAACCAAGAGTCTGGTGCTTAACCGACTGAGCCACCCAGAAACTTCTGCCTTTTGCAGGACTTTCGCCTGAGGTTACACTCTTACTTATCTTTCTCCATTTTGTCTCCTGTGTCTCCCACTCATCAAATTCCAGCCTCCCTAGGAGTGCTTCCTTAATAATACAAATCCTCATCTGGGGATCAGTTTCTGGGAAACCTAACTTAAGGCATTATCCCTGATGTGTAAGTTAGAAGCTGAAGCTTATGGTGAGGTGAAGCTTGAGCAGTCACACAAGAAAATGTCTGGTTTACAACCAGTCTTGTCTGACTCCAGGGTCCATGTTCTTCACCTTGCCCCCAAAAGCCCATTTCCAAAGGGGAAGTGTTTGTGTAGGAAAAACTTGGAAAAAAGCTTATGCTTATTATCATACCTTAATTCCCTGCTGGGTGTGTTTCTTGCCCATGGGACCAAGAGTTGGTCAAGGTCAAGACACCTCTAGCAGCAACATCCTTGTAAGTGGATTTGTAGCTTCTACACCCAGATTATCTTCTGTGCCAACATAGTGCTGGCATGTGGGATATATCATGGTGAGAGGTCATCTTTCCGTGTTCATTTCCTTTGAAAGCTAGTGTCAGCCAATGGCGTTGCGATCCCTTCATTGCTCTCTGCCTACAGAAGAGCTAGTCAGGCCCCAGGGGAGACAAACTTGGAACCCGATAGAGCCCAAGCACTGGTCTTGGTCCCAGAGAAATTACTTAAAACTGGTGATGTAAGATCAGGTTGGCAAAAAGACAGGCAGAGGCTGGAGACCGGGATTGCCTTGGACTCAGAAAGACCCGGATTGAAATTCTAGCTTAGAAACTAGATGTGAAACTTCAGACAAACTACTTAACTTCTCTGGGCCTTGGGTCCTCCTCTGCAAACTGGGAATTCTAACTGTCTCTAGTTAATAGAATCACTGTGACTTTTGAATGAACTAAGGCATGTACATCCTATTGTAAGGATTGGTACATGGTAAATACTGAATCATGGTACCTGTGCTTTGATTAATAGCTTAACTGCAAATATTTTTTGCTTATTTTAAGTGGGAGGAAATGGTCAGGAGACTGTATAAGATAGAGCTGGTGTGTCGGTGTATCTGAGCGGAAACTCAAACTCTAGCAAACCGCCTGCTCACTAACCAGTTCTTATTTGTGCCTGTGATTGGGGCAAGGGAAGGGAAGACCTGTATTCTAACAGTTCCATTTTCTCATGGTAGTGTCTTTCACAGCCTGTTCAATGATCATAGCACAAAAGAGGGCACCTATGGCTGTGGATTTTTAGATTCTGGTGGAGTCTTGTAACCTTCAGACTTACAATTTTAGGTCACATGGAAGCTCTGCTTCAAGTTATGGGTTTAGTCAGGTCTGTTCCTGTGTCTGTCTTCTGGGGCCCAGGCTGAAGGGGCAGTGCTTTGATGGATACACTCTGCTCATGGCGGTCACAGGCCAAACCATGCCAGCCCATGGAAAGCCTCTGCATGTGTTACATCGGCTAAGGTTACATTGACCCAAGTAATTGTTGGGCCAAATCACATGCCAAGTGAGTGTGGGGACATACTCTGTCTAGAGTAGGGGAGGGTCTCCAAAGTCCTATGACAAAACTTGTGGATTAATAATTTTAGAGTGAGAGAAGGAATGAAAGTGTAACAATAATCCAGTATACCATACAAGAATAACTAGACATCATACTGTACCCAGAACTAGGACAAAAAACAGAGACAATCAAAGAGAGATCAGTGTTAGCTCTGATGTTCTGAGCATCTGCTGTGTAGTCAGGACAAAGAACACTGAAATTACCCCCAAAGTTTCCCTTATCTACCCTGACTTGCTGATGATTATAAGTAAACAGATAAAAATAAATACACATGTATATATCATAAATTAATGATATGTAAATGATACCTCCAGGTAGATAGTCACTACTATGGCATGGGGGTGGCAAGAGAAACTCACAGATTCTTGTTTGAATAGAATTTTAGAAGAAAAATCACAATTTCTTGAGCTGTGTAGGATTTTTTATGCAGGTTTTTGCTTGTTGGTTTTTGTCACTTGAATTCTCTCAAAGTGGCTCTGTTTGCCTTTTTGGTAAGCCAAGCATTCCTATAAATACATATCACTGAGTTGCACGCATTTTTGAAAAATTAAAATACTTGAGGGCTTGTCACCATGCTCTAGAGCTCTTGTCCAGTGAGGGTACCTGACAGAAATCAGGGCTGATTGGGGTATATCGTCCGGTCCCTCCTTTCCCAAAGTGTGATGTCATGGTAGCTGTGAGAGGCAGTCATCACAGTAAGCAATGGCATTCCTGGGAGAGCTAAGTGGGCAGAGCGAGAATCCTTAAAATGCTTCTGGGTTTCTTATCCCAGCCAGGCTTGAACTCATGGTTAAAGGTCTTCAAAAATACACCTTCCCTCTCATTGACTGGGTAAGTTCCTGATGGAAGGCTGCTGACTCGATGAAGCTTCTAAGAACAGGGAGAGACATAAAGTAAACCTTGGTGAAATGGATCTTGGCCTCTGCTGTTGAAAAATGGGGCATGCTGTGACCAAAGCACACGTGGGAAGTATGGGTCCCCTGTATACCAGCCACCATTTGCCAGAGCTAAAAACTGACAGCCCACAACAGAACTTGGCCAGCCAACATATTTGCTATGGAAAGTGAGACTGTAGACTTGTCTCTTCCATGCAGTAGACCCTCACAGTTGCCTCGCTGTCCCCTGCCCACTGGATTGGTGTCTGTTATCTGACTGTCCCTGCAGCAATGGAAGCCCGTGACAATCCTGAGCCTTGTCTTCCACAATGGCCCAGTGTGAATGAGGTCTGCTTCACAGGGTCATGAGGAAAATCTAACACAGCCACGTGTATGACATGCCCAGCCCAGGTTAGTGCCACATGAACTGTTTCTCTTTCTTGTCTTGTTTCCTTTTTCTTGATTTCTCTTTTCTCTTTCCTGTTTCTCATTCCTCTCCCTCTTTATTCCTCTTTCTTTTGTGATGCCTTGATACTTATTTTATCTCTTGGGTGAACTTTAAATAGATTTTTGCTCGTCACTGGGAGCTCTGGGTTATTCTGGCTTATCTGGAAGTGAAAGTTGTATTGAGTGTGTCTTCTGGTCCCCCACAGTATCTGGATTGAAGGAGACATATCTAAAAGACACAGAAGTGATTCAGCACTGAGTTAGTCAAGATGGGGTTCACTGCTCTTCTCTGGATTCATCCAGCAGGCAGTTGAAGATGGTGGCCTTACAGCTCACCTGGGGCATCTTACAGGTAGTGAAGTTAAGTTGATTCACCATTAGAAAAGGAAATAAAAGAAATATAATTCCAGTTCCTTAAGATCCACCTAAATAAGTGTACACTGCAGGAATAAAAGAGCAAAGGGGAGTTATCAGAGACTTTAAGAATTCAGTGGACACGGGGACAGACTCTGCCAGCTCCTTTCTTCTACAGTTAATGGAACAGAGACTTATTAATTTAAGGGACTGTTGGTGGCACATGGGTATTTAGTGCCAAGGATTTTTGCACTGAGTGTCCAGTTTTCATTCTTCACCTTGCAAATTTGCTGATTTCAAGAGTCTAGAAGCTTTTCAGTGTCTGCATTTTGAATAACAGGAATTGAACTGGAGATAATAGGGGCAAAGGTTACATAATCAATGAAGAGATTATTGAGTAACAATGCTGACCTTCCTTGTGAAAAGGGAAAAGAAGGCACTGCCACAGTATTCATAGAACCCAGGAGGAGGGGAGGGAAAACTTCTTTGAGTTCATTGAGATCTCGGGATAAGCTCTGATTTGGAAACTTTCCAGCTATAAACTTGAAAATGCCATTAAATTTCCTTAAGCACTGTTTCCCTCATTTGCAAAGTAAAGATAATTATTTCTGAGTTTATTTGTGAGTTTCCAAATGCAGATTTTTTTAGTCCAGTGAAAACATTTACTGTGCACCTACTATGTACCTACAGGCACTAGAGATTCATAGATGAGCATAGCAAAAACATCCTACATATGCTAACTGATGGAACACCTGTGTGCATAAGAGAACAAACCATTATATGACCACCTTGAGAGTTGTTCCCTTCTCCTTGGAAGCAGTGACTAGAGAGATATCTATCAATGTTTCCATCCCACACACAGCTCAGATCTCTAGGATTTATTGCTCTTGGTAGTTACAGAGCACATAAGACACTATCCAATGGTCATTGTTTAAAACAGCACTTCTAATTTTTTTTCTGCCTTTATATATATGTGAGTTTCAGGGGTGACTCACGTGTTGTTCTTGATGAAGAATCATGATCCAGAAGGGAAAGTGTAAGACAGAATATTATGGATCAAGGGCTGAATTTCTCAAGTTGCTCCATTCTCAACTTGCTTTAAGGTTCTGGGTGACTCAATCAAGTTTTCTGAATTTGAATTTCCCCCACTCTACAAGGAGGAGAAATCTTGCTCTCTTTGCTCTGAAGGTTTCATGGGGATTCAAGATGGCAGTGGGTATGGAAGCTTTTTGTTTGTTTGTTTTAATTTATAATTGCTTTAAAAAAAAGGTTAGAATCAGGCCTGCAACTTATTTATTTGGGACATCTGGGAAAGAAAAAGATAAACCAGACAAATTTCCTTGCCAGCTGACTAGTAACCAGATTTCCTGAAAAACCATTTGGTAAATTATATTTACCAGCAGAATGATAAGGGAGAATCTTTGTCTATGAGCTATTACAGCAGGATAAATCTACTCTGTGTTGGCTGCTTATTGTAAATAAACCTGAAATTTATGTATTTATGGGACATGGCTCATTGGAAAAATGTTTCATAAGCTATGTAATATATTTGCCAATTGCTATATCTTGCTATTGCTTATAAACTGAATCAGAAGTAAACTTGGTGCTGGGTCTGATCAGTGATTCACACTGAATCTCATTTGCATTATTTTGTGTTATGTCAGGTGCCATCGTAAGTAAGGTATGAAAAGACAGATATAAAAAGGAGGTATTTCATAACTGAAAGGACTCCTCTGTTCAAGCAGTTGTACTAGATGCAGTGCTTAGACCTCACATGTGAAATCTTAGCCAAAGTAGTCCTAGAGCAGCACAGAACAGACAACTGGGAGTTTTGTCATCCATCTTAGATCTTCCTGAAGGAGGAAAGGTTGGCTGTGTCTTGCTATTTCTGGTAAACTTTAAATCAGAAATAAATTTGGTACTGGCTGTTGTCAGTGGTTTGAGTTAAGTCTCATTTGTTTAATTTCTGTGCCTCCTCACAGATAAGGCATTGTCATCACATCGTTTTTGGGCATCACCAGGGAAGCATCTGTAAGACCCAATCCAGTCTTTAGGGTAAAGATTTTGTGCATGTGTGAGATGTAAACAAACAATAAAGAGAAATGCAGACTCTACAAAATAGTATCTTAAAACCTTTGAAGCTGGGTTGAAGCTGGGGATGGGGGTTTGGGAGTAGAAAGAAAAATGCCTTGGGGCTTTGCTGACTATTACAATCAAGCAAGTAACAATTTAGAACTGGCTCTTGGAAGGATTCTTTGGTCACCTGTTTCAGCAGTGGGTATGGTCACCAATGGCCACAGCCACAGACATTCCTCTAGATCATTCTTATGGTTGGATTTTCCCTTCCCAGTTATCTCCTGACCAGCCCACAAATCATTTGTGGTCTCCTTTCTTGCCCATTAGGGCAGTAGCATACTACCTAATATTGCCTTCCCTGTCCACTGCCATTACCTTGACATATATGACATATGTACATCTCAAAGAGCAGCAGAAATTAGGTGAACCTGGACTCCCTTCCCAAGTGCTCTGTCCTCTTCTCCCTTTTCTCACACATTGTCCATCACCATTTTGAAAGCCAAGGGATAGAGGCGAAGACAAATGTCAGAGATGGATATTCTCTTTAGTCTAAATAAAAATATTCCTTAGGGGGATTAACCAAAAAAGGAAAGAAATAAATATTTTAATTTCTTGGAATTCACAAAGGCTTAGATTTGCAAGCCCCAGGCAGAGATGGAATTGGAGAGAACAGACAGTGGTTCTCTACCTTGACTCTCCATCTTGACAGCAGAATTACCTAGGGTCTTTTTTTTTTTTTAAAGATTTTATTTATTTATTTATTTGACAGATGGAGATCACAAGTAGAGAAGCAGGCAGAGAGAGAGGAGGAAGCAGGTTCCCTGCTGAGCAGAGAGCCTGATGCAGGGCTCGATCCCAGGACCCTTGGATCATGACCGAGCTGAAGGCAGAGGTTTTAACCCACTGAGCAACCCAGGCGCCCCAACCTAGGGTCTTTTAAAAAAATGCTCTATCTGGGCCCCACTCCAGAGAGTAGTTAAATTAGAATTTCTAAGAGTGAGTTTCAGGCATGCAATTTAAATGTTTCCTAAGTGTTTCTAATGGGTACCCATAGTTGCAAACCACTAGGATAGACATTTTGTGGTCATTTGTTTTAGTCCTTATGAAAAGAGTCAGACAGTTAATGTATTTGGGAGCATAAAATGACTCAAGGGTGAAATATTTGCTATTGTGTGAGAAGTTACATAAAATGGTAACCCAGCTGCAGACCAGAGTGTTGTCAGTCTATCTATGAAACAATTTATTTTGATGTTTATAGCACTAACAAATCCTTAGATGGTACTGTCTGAAGAGAATGTGTTTAATGACCTGAGTCCATCTATGAGCTAAAGAAATACCCTGATTTGACTTCTCCTTTGACAAGTTTATCAGCTTGAGGAGGACATTAATGTTTTTACCATTTAACAAAATGATTTGCAAGTGGGATCTTATTAAAAAGTGTGAGATTCAAATCATGTCAGGGATAGAACCCTCCCTACTTCCTTCCAACTCACTGAGTTGACACTTCTGTTTTCAGGAGAAAAATCACTGAATTTGTATGTTATTCCAGAAATTCTGAACTGTGCAGCCAACTGGATCACTTTAAGGACCCAAATGGGAGACATATTTGTAGTCAATGTCTGCACATAAGGAATTTCTCTCAGCATAATTTTGCTCTTAAGGATGATGGAATGAACTCTACTTTAATTAAATGCAGAAGGAACACTACTTTGAAAGGCACCACTAATCCACTTATTGGCAGCCAAGGTATATAGATACTAATGGGACTTTCAAGAGAACAGGCAAAAGAAGGAGACCATTTCTAGGAAATACCCACTCTTGGAATAGACACCGTTGTGTCTATATCCCTGATATCCAATGGCTACCAAGCAACCCCAAGTTAATCCATTATATTCTGCTTAACTCATGGCTGTGTCTTCATTAGGGAGTTATGTACATGACACAAACAGTTTTTGGCAAGCAAATGATATTAAGAAATTAAGATTCTATTTATAATTTAGTTCTCTTAAAAAATATAATTTAGTTCTTATAACCATTGTACTGTAGTTTGATCTTCTGTTAATAAGCTTTTGTGTATGTACTCTAAACTTCAAATTATTTTTCTACTTA
The DNA here is from genome assembly GCF_002288905.1 of Enhydra lutris kenyoni. Classification (NCBI taxonomy): domain Eukaryota; kingdom Metazoa; phylum Chordata; class Mammalia; order Carnivora; family Mustelidae; genus Enhydra; species Enhydra lutris. The sequence goes on along the minus strand of NW_019154090.1, from coordinate 41,150,549 downwards.
TTATTATAGTTTTATATTTCAGTTCTGTGGAAACTTTAAAAAATGAGGTATATGCTACTGCATTTATTTGTGTTATTATGAATAATTTCATGATATTTTTATTTTCTTCCCTTAAACATACACTGGAACTTCTATAGCAAATTAGTCACTCATAGACTACGATTGTTGCTTAGGAAATGCTTGAATATTTTCAGCAGAAGAAAGAAAAATATATCTTCATCATTTTTTTGGCAAAATAGCTGAATTGTCTAAGAAACATGCATACACCTTGCATACACTGTCATTTTTTGCACTCTCAGGACTGGTCCAGGAAATCCTTCATTCTTCCTATTCTCTTCATTGGAAGCTGAAGAAGGGAAGAACACAAGAAAGGAAAAACATGTAGGAAAACATGTAGAGCAGGAAAAGAGAAGGATCTCAGGAAAGTTGGAACAATAAAGCAGACATTAGTGAATATATACCATGCCTTTAAAAATACAAGCCCCATCCCCAAACAGCTTTACAATCTCCTCTGTTAATCTTATGATGCTTCATTAAAAAACAAAAGCACAAACAGAAAAACTTCTTATGTGATTCAGATAGACTCAAACTCTATATTTGACAATTAACTATGAGCTTATTTGGTAGCTAAGGTGGAAAGAATAAGCATTTATTATATGACTGAAACATTCACTCTCTTAGTATGCATAGTGATTTTATAGGCTAGAGATCATTATATTCATTTGTACTCTGGAAAACTGTTATAGAGTCACACAACTAACACAACTAGTGAATTTGAGGTTTGAACCCTGGAGTTGCCTTGAAGCTGGTTCTAAGGGAGCATAACATGAATGCAACAATTCTGGACAATGCATATCTTGAAGACACTGGAAAGTGATCAAAAGTCAGCAGAAACTTCTATTCTTTGAAGAAAGGACCAGCACTGAGTTTTTAAATTTATTTTTTACAAATTTTAACCTGAGTAAAGACCCCACTCAGTATCACATAGGTAGACTAAAACTTGATAAAAACCCTATAGCCACTGCAAGGGGAAGGGGAATCCTAAAAAGGTGAGAACTGAAAATCAGGAGCCCCAAATTCTATGTATAAACTCATTCCCATTCTCTTGCTGACTTGTCAACCATGAGTGCATGGAGCAGAAACCAAGTATCCCACTAAGGTTAAAAGAACCGATCTGAGATTTGAACAGCTACCCACTGCAGGGAGCATAAAATTTTGAGTTTTAATACAGCCAAGTTGAATGCTAAAACAAAACAAAAATAATAAAACAAGAACAAAAACAAACTTTTTGGAAGAACATAACAGAATCCAGTGTCTTTATAATATAACACACACAATGCTCAAAACACAATCTAAAATTACTAGACATACAAATAAATAATACAAAGGCATTAAATTGAAACAAGTTTCAAAGAAGAGGAATTCTGTGTTTCAACTTTCCTGAAGCACCATAGCAGCCTGGCAGGGAAGGGAAATAAGCTAATTAAGATACTATGTAGGCTGGGGGATAATCTGTGTGTGGAAGAATTCTTCCATGGAAGAATCATAAGTCAGAATCACAAGTTCTATGAGTGTATGGAAAACATGGCTCCCTATACCCCAGGGTCTCTCCAACAGGTGTTGCTCAACAATGGGCCTTTCCCTCAGAAACAGTGCTTGTGGTTGCACAGGAGCATGGATTGGGATGACGTGGTTCACTATGGGGCTTTGATAATGTTTGGTTAGAAAGCCAGTCTTGTCTCAGAATGGGGCTGTAATCAGTATGAATGGGTGACTACAGTGCTCCATTGCTGTGAATTACCATGGAATACTCAGTTTCACACTTGTAAAGAGAGTATAGAGGGAGAAGAAAAAAGATCAAACTTTCTGGAGCTCCAAGGTCAAGTGGCCAGAGAGAGGAGGGTGAGACTAAAGTAGAGCTAGAGAAGGAGGTAGGAAGGAAACCCAAACAGTGTTGAGTAATGAAAGTCAAGGTAAACATGGCTCTCTATCTTTTGGTGTCTCCATAGCAGGTAGAGTTCGATAACAGGTTTCCCCAGACAGATGAAGTCCCTGTGGTTAGTTAGGTACAAGGATTGGGATTGCATGGTTTCCACAGGGCTCTGATCATGATAAAAGAATATTTCAAGGAGGGAGAAGACAGTTATTTTGAATGTTGCTGAAAGATGAAGTATGGTGGTCAATACTTTGTGTCTCAATTTACTTTCTTATAAATAAGACAAAATTCAGATTAGCAGTTCTCATTTAGCAAAAGCATTCCTTTTTAAATAAAGGTTTTATTTATTTGAGAGAGAGAGAGAGTGAGCATGAGTAGAGGGGAGGGGCAGAGGGACAGGAATAAGCAGACTCCCCACTGAGCAAGGAGCCCTATTCGAGACTCAATCCCAGGACCCTAGGATCATGACTGGAGCTGAAGGCAGACGCTTAACTAACTGAGCCACCTAGGCATCCCTGAGGCATTCTTTAAAACAGTAAAAGTACTGATGGTAAAATGCTCATTATTCTTAACTCCTAAATCCATTTATCATTAAATACTATCCTATAATTCATCTTGCAGTCTTGTGAGGGATCTCATTGAAATGATAAATGTGTTAATACATTCTAGATTTTTCTCATATACACACTTCCAAATTTGCTCTCTTAAAAATGTTTGGTTCCCTGATTTGCATATGACATCTCTTAGAGCCACAGTTTTGCCAGCCCATTCTGCTTCCACTCCCAGCAATGGTCAACCCACTTCTATGATTCAACACATCAACATTAAAAGAGAGCCCAGGCTGTATCTTTTCAAACTGTGTTCAGTCTGAGCTCCAAAGATGGTAGAAAACGTTAGTGATTTCAGCATAGGAGAGAATGGATTTTGTTTTAAGAATTAAGCTTTCACAGAACTATTCTAGAGTTTATGTGGCAGGGTGGAGACTTCACTTACCATAATGGCTCTCATAGCAAGCCCATCCATGGGAAGAAATTTCCTGATAAGAACATCTCACTGAACCATTTGAGTTTTGGGATCTCATCCAAGATAGATGATGGACCCCATACAAATGGTTCTTGATTTTGAAGTCTACACTGTCAAGACTCAGTGGCCAGAAGGCAAGTATATGTCTTAGGTATTACTATTGTGGGATCTATGAAATGCTTTGGATCTAAGATTGGATAGACAGCAGGAAGATGACTATTGATAATCAGATGCAAATCTCATAGACTGGATTTTGTGTTTTATCTTAACTACCAAACAATTTCTTCTTCAACTGGAGAGAACGCTTTCTAATCTCTAGTTTGTTCTCATATCCTCTAATAGTTGGGCTGTAAATATTTGTTGTGGTTCTTTGTGGTTCATATACTCCTCACCTCCTTCCAAGTTGAGATGAATTTCAAGTTGAATTTTGTGATTATTAAATAAAATCTAAACAAGAAACAATATGCTTATGTTCCTATAATGGTTAATCCTCTCACCCCCCCCCAAATACAGCCAAAAGAACAATGCTGCAATCAACAATGACATGGTAAAAGTCTTCCTGATAACTGTTACAGCAGGGTAACTTTTACTCCCAACATAGAGGAGATTAAGGTTCTTCTTCTGAGGGTTGTACCCTCAGAAAGTAGTTCCAGGTACTGCAGTACCTTGATATACTTGAGGTATCCACAAGATTCTTAGTTGGTAGCTCCCTTTGTCTGAGGACATGAGGACACTCCCTTTGTCTGTTGACTGAGGACATGAAAACTAATTTAAAATATTTAAAAGAATAGGAAGAAGGGGTAGCCCTTTTCTGTCTCACCGTATAGGACAGCTAAGAACAAATATTAGGAGTTCGCTTGAGAAAATTTCAGCTCAGTTTAGTGGGAGACCTGCTAAATTTGAGAGCTTGAGTTGCTGTGAACTACCCCATCACAGGACCTGGGGTAATGTGACCATCAAACAGATGATCTAGAAGGTCTTATACTGGGACCATGTTTGGTGCAGAAAACTTCTAAGATGTCTTGTTTACTAATTTATCACCTGCTTTTATATAAATATCACAACCAGATGACCCACGTTGTCTTTATTAAAGACATGGATGATTTTTTAATGGTTCTCTCTTAATCACAGACCTCGAAGTTCAATCCTGTTATTAAAGTATGATGCAAAGGCCATCAGGCATGTCTATTCAAACCCTGTAATAGGGTTGTCATTTCTTCTCATTATTTTATTACTTTTGTTTCTACTATTCTTTGTGATTCTCAGAGACAAATTCTTGATTCCAACAATAAAGTTCTTTTGAGAAAAGAATGCTCACCAACATGATGCTTTTATTTATTTTTTATTATTAAGCAAGCTCAGAAGGAAAATAATTATGTCAAAGTTCATGGTCAAGATATTTTGTTCTACAATTAATTTTCTGTATCTTTCATTTCCTCTGTGGAATATTAAGAGCACATGGTTATTGGAGAACTCTGGGGTGAATCAGGCTCTCTCAGGTCTCTTTAATATTTGCCAATCCTTCTCTCTTTTTTTTTTTAAGATTTGATTTATTTATTTGACAGAGAGAGAGATCACAAGTAGGGAGAGAGGCAGGCAGAGAGAGAGGGGGAAGCAGGCCTCTTGCTGAGCAGAGACCCCGATGCAGGGCTCGATTCCAGGACCCTGAGATCGTGATCCGAGCTGAAGGCAGAGGCTTTAACCCACTGAGCCACCCAGGCGCCCCGCCAATCCTTCTCTTTGACTTCAGATGTTATGCTTAAGCATATGCTCATGATTTATCCTGAGGCTTTACTGAAGGATAAGTTCTTAGAGAAAGTAATGGGCAACTACTTCTCTGTCTAGATTGTCCAGGTTTACAACAGAGAACATGGCGTCTCTGAGTGGTGATTTGACTTTATTTATTGCAATAAATGGTAATTAGCTCCTTACAAATAGAATGAAGATGTGGTCAATGATTTTTAACATAAAAAAGTTCTCATGCTAGCTGTGCCTTTATTACTATTGTGGTTTTGAAATTTAGTCTTCGCAGGGCTCCTACTTCAAAGACTACTAACCGTAAGTAAAAAGGTCACTGCAAACTAGCTGTGTGATCTTGGATAAGTCACTTAATATGTTCAAATTTTGCTGATAAAATAAGATACAAATTATATGATCTTCCCCCTCCCCAAATATCTTGTTCCTGATGTTATATAATTCAGATTTTCAACACACGTTCTGGGTTCATTGTATTTTTTATTCTCTTTGCTTTTGTCTTCATGCAAAATATTTTGTTAATGAGCTTAGAGTTTAAAATAAAGGTGTCTTTATTCCTGTTCTGTTAAAATTTATACTTGTTCCTTAATACTTAGTTTTCTATTTTCAGCTCCCTATTGAATTTAGGCCAACTCATATGACTTTTGGATTAAAACAATGCGAGCAGAATGACATATGTTAACTTGTAGGATTAAGAGTGAATGATGATTCTTCATCCTCTCTCTCCCCCTCCCACAGCTGTGATTAGCTTGGGTTTCTGAGTGAAGGTGATGTGCAACAAACCCCTCCATCTACAAGTAATGCACTTACAGCACAACTAAGTCTGCTCTTCACACCCCTGAGCTCTGGGGATTGTTTGTCACTGCAGGATAACCTAGCGTATCCTGATTAGAACAACTTCCTTCATCCATTACAAGTATATTATTGACAAGTAGCATTTTGGGGAATTTATTGTCACTTAGGTCAGAATTGACAGATAAGCCATACCTCTGACATGACATTGTAATACCACCTAGGAAGAAACTTAGCTGTTATAGATCATTACTTTACCTGTCACTGGACAAAAACCTGCAAGCGATTTAAACAAAACAAACTTTTGGCTCTAATACTGTTTCTCATCTTCCTGTAAAATATTTAGGAAGTGGCAAATTTTTGTCCATAATGAATTATCAAAGGCTGCTTATATTCTTAAGATATAAGAGGTTATTTATATAAACAATTGCTAGAAATTAACAAGCCACTCTGAAGACATCGTATATTTTTATTATTGTTCTTTCTATGGTCGCCAATGACTTTTGAATGAAATGACTTTTGCTACAATGAATTAAATCATTCTGAGGGTGAGAGATCTGGCTCTAAATACGAATTTACCCAAATGACACAAATTCTCCAAATTAGCCATTTAAAATAATTCCCTTGAAAGTAAGACTTGGAAAAGCACACCATAGAAGAAAGAAGAGCTTTTCGAGTTTGCTAATGGCTGCTTTATTATTCTCATTCTCCTGGGGTCCTTCTCTCTTCTTGCTCTACATGTTCTTTCTTTGTCCTTCCTTTCCTCAGTTTCTAATGAAGAGAACTAGTAGCACAGGAAGAATAAAGGGTTTTCTGAGCTGGTTTTGGGAGTCATGAATGAAAGTGTGTGCTGAATTGAGCCAGGGCTTAGGGGTACAAAAGCAGATATGAAGGCCAAGGGGGAAATCAAGTCAGGGGCAAGAAGTGCAGTCAAGAAAGGCAGTTGACAATAAAAATCAGCAACAGGGACTCTGGAGAATCTTACAAAATGATTGCTGCTTTTTTGACAGCTTCATTGTTACAGCTGCAAGATCTGTAGAGGCATAGTACAATCCCTGTGGGATTCAGCTGCCATTTTGTGACCTTCAGGATTACCTCTAGCTGAGCTGTAGACCAGAGTTTCTCTGACTCTCCCTCCCTCTCAGTCCAGCTCTCCTTCACTACTCTGTCTCAATGATGAGCTTCTCTTCCATCACTGTTCCAAGCCAGAATCCTTAGTGTAACTCCTCAGCTGCTCTATTTTCCTCACTGTATACATTTAATCAATCCTGATGTTATTGGGAAATACTTATTCAATTCAAACTGCTCTGTCTCCACTGTCTTGGTGCATTTTCCTGCCACCAAGCTTTTCCTGTTCTATTTCATCTGACACAGGGTGCCAGAGTCATCTTCTTATAGAGGAAATGGTCATGCTGGTATCTCAGCTGTGGCAGGATAGAGAAATGATAGGGTTATTTTATTCTGAGAACCAATGAGTCCCTGAGGAGTTTGTACAGAGGATTTGGGGATAAACAGGTATGAAAAGACCTGCCAATGTAGGGGTTCTTTCTGCCAGGCTCTGGTCTCTCTATAGGTTTCCTTTACTTCTAGTAGGCAACATAAATCTGACCCAAGAGTGAGACCCAGGGGACCATTACTGAAGGATTTCTCCCCAAGCTCTGTCCTAGACCACTCTACTTCCTGGAATGGTTGACACTGGAAATGACCACTCATTTTGAGAAAGACTCTGTCTTTCCTCCACAAAGATGTTTTATGGCATCTACCAGATATACTTGAACAGGTACAGGGCACTTAATATTTGCAGGATTGACACAGAGAAACCTGGGATGGAAAGTTGAGGCAGGAAATTGGATCTAAAGGGAAGGCCTTGGAGCACTCAATCCAAGATTATCAAGGGTCTGGCTTTGCAGAGAGGGGACAATGGACGTTTTTAAGCAGGAATGAAACTAATTCCCATAAAGGATGAAATTGAGTGCTCCTATGAATTTGGGACAATGCCTGTATTTGAGTAGGAAGAGATATATTTTAGTGTGTTGCTCCTAATGCAGGTACTTCTAATTTCATTTATTATTTATTTATTTATTTATTTAATAGCCTGTTGCTACTTTGGGTGGCAGAGGTGCAAAGAGATTAGATCAACAATTCCCAAATAATCTCAAAAATTTTTATGTGGATTAATTTTATTAGTATATAATTAAAACACAAAAATTTAAATCACAAGACCCCACAAACACACATCCTAATATCCACCAGTGCAATAACAACATCACATGTCTCATAGTCTCTCCAAACTTCTTGTGAAAGAATGATAGTGAAAAGACAAAGGACATCTTGGTATTTTTGTGAAAATAGATTTGACTTTGTATAGCCCTGAAAGGGCCTCAGGGACCCTTAGGGGGATCACACTCTGAAAATCACTGCATTAGATAACTATTCTGACATGGCTAGTAAGTGTGGTGTTGGTATTTCAATTCAGATCTGATATTACATCCAATGTTCTTTTTATTTCTATCAAAAATGTGATACTTGATAGGAAGGAATCCAGGCTCTTACCCTTCCCTAGATGCCTTGGAAAAGAGCAAACAATAGAAACCCACATAGTAGGCATGAATCATCTTTATTGGAATACAGATTTCTTAGGATTACTTTGGTATATATATTTAGTTTGGGAGATTAGCAAACTACCTCATTTGGGCTTTCAATCTGGTCTCTTCCCTGGGGTGGAAGTCACCTGGCTTCACACAGTCTCATCTGAAACTTTCAACAAGTACTTCACTGTGGGGCATGAGTTCGGGCCACCAGACAAAGGTACAGGGGGAAATATGATACAGACTCATTTTATACCATTGCATTTGGTGCTAGGAAATGGTGGACATGGCTGAAGTCAGAAATGACCATGATCCCTCAACACACTGACTACCTCAAAGAAATTTATATGAAATCCAATTGCTTTTTCTGAGAGCTTTCAGAATTCACAGTGAGAAGCAGCATCCATTGACCCTGTGTCTTAGCCTCACCCCTGCAAATCACTAAGTCTCATTGGAGTTCCTCTTACAGAACACCAGTCCCTCTTTTGGAACTCTAGTGCATGGAGGAGCTGCAAATCGGAGTTGCTTCTTATGGGCACCATAGTGTCACATGTGCAAAATGCCAGCTCTCAAGCTGTGGCCTGGGCTAGGTTAGGCTGTGAGGATGGTGCAGTGACAGCAGTCAGCTCAGGAAAGCATGGCTCCATTTCTAGTTGTCTGGTTACATGCACCTCCAGGTTTATCTTGTCTTCTAATGACTCTGTTCAGAGAGATGTTTACTACTCACATCCCATTGGCTGGGTTCTTCAATCCATGAAAACCCCTTTTAGGAGTCATCATGTACATCTGTAAATGTCTGGAAACCAATGCCATTTAGCCAGTGGTAGTGACCTTTCAGAAACAGAGATGATTTCAAAATGACATGTGAAAGATAACATCCAGTAGTTCCAATACAACACACAGAATTTCCAATATCACTTTAATGACCCTCTCTTGCAAAAATGGAGAAAAAGCCCAAGCTCAAGAAACTTCAAAGGCAGGTCTCAATCTCAAGAAGGAATGGAAGTTGGTCTGATTCGCAAGAAGGGTGGTGACTGCCAATTTTTATCCTCTTTGTACACATTCGGTTACTCCAGGCCTCGTAGAAGGCAGAAGAAAAGAGGATCAAGACTTTGAGACTAAGGCTTTAGATTCTTGTCTTACATTTGCTTTGTGATTCTGCCTGATAATATTCTCTCTGGGCCTCAACTTCTCTATATAGAATGAGGTAATAATATTGTATTTACTTCAGAGATTCAGGAGGAGGTTTAGAAACCTGAAAAGTGTTTTCTTTTAAAATAATCCTTTCAGGGGCACCTGGGTAGCTCAGTGGGTTAAAGCCTCTGCCTTCGGCTCAGGTCATGATCCCAGGGTCCTGGGATCGAGCCCCGCATTGGGCTCTCTGCTCAGCAAGGAGCCTGCTTTGTCCTCTCTCTCTGCCTGCTTCTCTGCCTACTTGTGATCTCCATCTGTCAAATAAATAAATAAAATCTAAAAAAAAAATCATTTAAAAGGCAGTATATATCTATTTTTAAAAATTTAAAAAATTAGCTAAAGTAAGACACTAAAATAATTTGAAATCCCATCACCATTTTTTCTATGCATACATGTTTTCTTATGTACGTATGTATTCACTCAGAAAATGGGATTATATTGAGTATACTGTTGGTAACCTACTTTTTTACTTAACACTATATTGAATGCAGGTTTTCAAGTCATTCAGTGTTTTCCCCATAACTTTTCTTGATTGTATAATATTCCACTGCATATTTGGAGCATAATTTATCCAACCAGTTTCTAATGCACATTCATGTAGTTTCTCTCTTTTTTTATCTTTCTGCTTTTCTTTTTGTCTTCTAGTCTTTCTCTTCTTCTTACTTTCTCACTTTTTTCTTTCTCTCTTCTTTCTTCCTTCCTTTGTTTTTTTCTTTTTTTCCTTCCCTCCTTCTCTCTCTCAGACCTACCCAACTCCTTCTTTCTTTATTTCTCGCCCTCTCCCTTCCTTTCTTTCCTTCTTCCCTCCCTTCTCCCTCCCTCTCTTCCTTCCTTCCCTCCTTCCTTTTTCCCCTCTCCTTCCTTCCTTCCTTC
>NW_019154090.1:41103918-41140378 GCF_002288905.1 Enhydra lutris kenyoni | reverse complement strand
CTTTCTTTCTTTCTTTCTTTCTTTCTTTCTTTCTTTCTTTCTTTCTTTCTTTCCCTTTCTCTCTTCCTTTCCTTGGCAGTTACAGATGATGTTGCTGGATGCTTCCCTCACCACTGTGATAGTCCCAAGGGGCAAGTGTAATAGAAACAAGAGACAGTCACATGACAGGTTTAGCTAACCAAACCCTTTCCTGGAATTTTGAATCTAGATCAAAAGGATACAGACAAGAATGAAAGTGTTACAATGCCTTCATTCTAGACACAGTGCTCTCAAGAAGACTTTCAGTTTGCTTCCATCCATTTCAACCATGATTATTCAGCATCCCCTTCTTTTCCTCTTTGTAATCCTGTGAGACCCAGCAAATCTTTCTGATGAATTTCCTTCTTGCCTAAAGTAGCCATTACCCATTTCTGCTGCTTGTTATCAAAAGATTTCTATAGCAAATGCAATTGGGGAACATCTGTAGATTGTACAGCACTTACCTGACCTTTTAACATTTTAAATTAATCAAAGGAATGACCTATAGACACCACAGTTAAGGTTAAGCCTATAATCTTATTTATACTGGGTTATAGTTTTTTTTCTCCTTTATGAATGCATATTTGCCTCTGGAAATAGTAAACTTTTATACTTTTTTAGCTCACCAAGTAAATTGATATTTGTTTAATTGGCCAACAAAATCTATTAGTTTCTTGGCTGGAACCTGCTGGGAATGAGATTTAGCCTCAAGACCCAGTTTTATAGGCTATTTCTGAACCTCAGAAAACAAAGATTTATAATCATTTTTATAAAAATGCTAATAGGACCATAACTAGAGTAACACAGATGGCTCAGCTGTAAAATATACATGCATGTGTGCATAAAAGAAAGCACGATTAGTTAAGTAGGTGTTTGGATTGCCTCTGAGAGGGAGGATCTTTGTTGTGGGATGATTTCTGTTAATCATATGGCCTAGCAGAGCAAGTCACAGGATGGCATTTCTTTGTGGTCTTTTTTTCTGGTTTTCTTTAAGAATCTACACCTGAGCTTCCTCAGGGCTGGCCTGCACAATAGTTCTCTTATTATTCTCTCAGACCAGAAGGAGTTCATTGGGAGTCAATGTGTCTCGAATGTTCCTTTGAGAATCCACTGATGATCAGCCAGTGGCTTCCAACTCAGAACCGAGAGCAAAATGTGGTTCTAATGACATTGCAGGGCACTTGAACTAACTCCCTAACTTTGATGGGTTCTGAAGATGGTACATGTTACTGCAGGACGGGCTTCAGCCATAAGAAAGACGTTGAAAAATCAGACTGATTGGGGACTTAAAATGTGAAAGACCTAGTTTTGAATTCAGTTCAGCTATGTTGACCTGACTGAATAATTTATCCTACCAGTTCCCTAGTTTTGGCCATTCTCTCCAAACACTCAGTTTCTTCACTTGTAAATTCTTTCAAACAGTTTTGAGGATTTATGAGGCAGTGAATGCCTGGTATGGAGTAAGCACTCTTTAATCATCACTGATTATTACTTCTCAATAATTATATTTGCTGGTAAGATATTTTGGGATTTAAAAAACTCACTAAGCTTCAAGTAATAGATTTATTGAAGAGTATATATATGGCAATTAGAAAAACAGGAATCTTAGCCATATTAGCATAAATGAAAAGGGGGGAGCTCAACAAGCAGGGCCACAGATATTAGCAGCCAGAGCCTGTGGCTCTCTGATTTGGAATCTCCTTATTATCCTGACCGCTTTCCATTTATTCTATTGTCTTCTTTTATCTTCATTATTTTCCCAATTCTAACAGCTGGTCAGAGCATCTTTTCAGTTCTTGCTGACTTTTCTGCAATTAGCAGTTCAGAGTTCAGGGATGTCAGAGCCTTGCTCACTGCTTTTTGGGGAGAGATTTTCTTTGCAGATTATATGATAAGCCTTGATCTGGCTACCTTGGGTTAGATGCCTTTTCTGGTCAAAATGGACACTGTGGGATTGCATCGTTTCTACATAACATAACTGAATTCAACTAAATAAGCTATGTGGAGAGAGAAATAAAAAGAGACAGAGGGAATGGAAAAGGGAAAGCCTGTGATTTGCCAGCATTTCTACTTGTGAGCAACTGTCCTGGGATGAGTAAAATGGGTGATTTGAGTCTGAGCTCCTCTTTTTTTCTCACTTCCTATGTGAACTGCATGTGATTCCAGTGCCTGAATGTGGATATTTTTCGTACCACACTTTCTTTGGTTGGTTCTCCAAGAAACAAATTCTGAGATGGAAATTTGTGGCTAGGACGTTTATTGGAGAAAGATCTTGGGAACTTACATCTGTAGAGATGTGGGAACAGAGTTGGTATGGAGAAGTTGAAGTGTGGTGCATTTGCAACCAAACCTTCAGAATTGTCCTAAGTTGAGTCAAGAGAGCCAGGCCTACATACCTCCACGTCAACCAATCAGTGGATGCAGCTGCTTCCAGGAAAGGATCATAATCTTAGGCGAACAGCTGGGGGCCAAGAGCAAGTAATATTGCTGGTAGTTGGAGAAACAGATGCCTTAGTCCTGAAAAAGGAATTTGGGTACAACCTCTACTGCATATATCTCTTTATCTATCCTCCCATTCATATATCCACCATCTATCCACCATTCCATTCACTTTACACATATTCATTGAGTACCATGTGCTGGTCACTCTCCTTGGGGATGCACTAAAGTGCAGAGCTGCCTTCATGGAGGCTACATTCCAGTGAGGGAACAGATGCCCAATTTCAGGTAGTGATAAAGCCTAGAAAGAAGCATAAAGCAAGGTAAGGGTCAGAAAATGATGGAGGATGCTAATTTATATACTGTGTTTTGGGAAGAGCTTTCTTCCCAAATTCCTTTTGAGCAGTAACCTGATTGAGGGGGAGGAACTAATCAGATCAATTAAGGAAGGAATTTTCTAGGCAGAAAGAGCAGCAAGTTCAAGAGTCTTGAGGCATACTTGAGTTTCACATGAAGGAGGAAGTTGTCCATGTGGCTGGAGTATAGGGGAGTGTGGTGAGAAATGTTGGAGTGGTAGACAGGAGCCATATCATGTAGGGCCTTAGATGTAGATGGTCATGTAGATGACCATAGAAAGGACTTAGATTATTATTTTGAGTGACATAGTCATCATTGGATGATTTTGAACAGAGGAGTAACATGATTTGACTTTTGCTTAAGCAAGGATGCTCTGGCGATATGTGGGTAAGGGTGAAAGCAGGAAGATCAACTGAGAGGGCCTTCCAGTTCAAAGGTCTAGGATGGTAAGAATGGAGGAAAAGAAAAGTGCCTCTAAATAGCAACCTGGTACTTTATGTGTTGTTCAACAAAATAAAACAATGATTAATTTCCAATAATGGATGAAAAAATCTGTATTGGGCTTGTTGCAAGATAGTATATAAAAAGATGACTTCCTAAGAGATTTTTAAAAAATATACATTTTTATTTTTTTAATAAACATATAGTGTATTTTTAGCCCCAGGGGTACAGGTCTGTGAATCGCCAGGTTTACACACTCCACAGCATTACCATAGCACATACCCTCCCCTATGTCCATAACCCCACCACGCTCTCCCTACACCCCTCCCCCGTCCCCCCTCAGTTTGTTTTATGACATTAAGAGTCCCTAAGAGATTTTTAAGAGAGATTTTGATAATAAGCAATTTTATTTGATAAATTTAAACTTTAATCCCTAAGGTGCCTGGGTGGCTCAGTCATTAAGCATCTGCTTTCGGCTCAGATCATGATCCCAGTGTCCTGGGATTGAGCCCTACACTGGGCTCCCCGCTCAGCCAGAAGCCTCCTTCTCCCTCTGTCCTTCCCCCTGCTTGTGTTCCTGATCTCTCTCTCTCTCTCTCTGTCAAATAAAAAATAAAATCTTAAAAAAAAAAAATCAACCCTAACTCCCAAGACTTCTATAAAATGAGTTGTGAATGAACCTCTCTCATAGCACTCAACTCTTGAGGGTAGAGACTATGCCTTTCTCTATATCCTCAACACTTAACATGGTGCCTAGGACTAAAATACTTGTGGAATAAGTGAATGAGTGATGAATGAAAAGAAGATGGTACTGCAAACACCCATTTTATGTGGGCTCTGTACAGACTGGTTAGGCTCTCAACTGGACGTTATATTCAAGAAGAATGTGGCACTTAGATTCTTAGAAAAGATAACATTTTCACTGACCAACCAACTTGCATTTGAAGTGAGGATATCCTGAAAGGTCAGAGGGATTGGAAGTTCAAAATTTGTATGCTCAATTTCCAACTATCAACTCAAAAAGGTGTAAAAAGTCAATACATTATTCCTCATTGTCAAGAGGCTAGATACCTAGATTACATTTTCTAAAGATGGCTATTCATCTCAAATGCTCTTTTGCAATGTTAACTTTGTCAAACCCATCAAGAGACTTTACCATGTAGAGAAGGAATCCATTTTCCATTCTCTTGAGTCTGGATGTTCCCTGTGACTATCTTGATTAATAGCTTATGACAGACATGACGTTGTGTCAGTTTCAGACTTAATTTGATTGACAGCTGCCTTTTTCAGCTTCCTGGAATACTCACTCTTGGGACACTCCCTTGTGGAACCCAGCTGCCATGATGTGAAACTCCCAAGCCACATGGAGATATTTCAGTTAACAACCCTAGCTGAACTGCAGTATTAACTGCCTGTCATGTGAATGTATCAACTTGAACATTCCAGCTCAGTTGAGCATTCGGATGACTGCTGCCCAAGCTTACCGTCTGGCTGAACAACATGAGATATGCCACATGAAAACTACTCTGCTGAGTCCAATAGAACCAAATAACCATGGGAGATTATAATAAGTAGTTTCAAGCTACTAAGTTTTGGGATGGTTTGCTGTGGAGGAATAGAGAACCAGAACAATACCAATCATGGATACCAAATCATTTAGTAGATAGATTTTCATGCCAGTCAAGTGGAATGGATACCAAATTTCATTCTCTTGAGGTGCTCTAAGACCCCTCCTACTTGCCTTCCACTTCACAGGCATAAGAAGTAGCATACTTGTAGTTAAGGCTGTCATAGACTCATGAAGTCATGAGTGAGTCCTATGTGATTCCTTGCTATCATTACTATTACCATTGCCATACCACTTTCTTCTCTCCCTACTCATTGTTTGCTTATTTCTCCTATGGAAACTGAGTTTCTCCCCTTTTTATCTAGTTTCTTTCTTCTGTGCCATTTTCTTACATTCTTACCCTTTCCCCCCCTCTTCATTATCCTCTTCCCTTTCCTGTATCTTAGTCTTCTCATGTTTGTAACTGATTCTCCCTTAAATCCCTTTGAATCACACTGCCTTCCTTTCCTTTGGGCTCCTTTCTGTAGTGGACCACTGATGCTCCTGCCTGCCTGGCATCTCTTCCTCTCTGTCTTAGTGCCATCATGGAGACACCCCTCCCTCATTTATGTGATGCATTTAAGACTGTTGGTCAAGACCTTTTCCCCAAATCCTCAGCCAAAGGTAAGTCATGTGGTCAAAAATAGGCCAGAATCTTTCCCTTGGGAATTAGAGTATTCAGTGGGGTATCCATAGAAAAGTGGTGATTACTAAGCACAGACCTCTAAAGAGGTGACCCTTTCCCTCCTCTGTCTAGGAGGAGGGAAAGGGTCACCTTTTCTTTCATTTAAGAAGCTCCCTTATTCTGTTCTGAGGTCTGCTTATTTAATTCTTTTCCATTCTATCTGCTTTGTGAATTATTCTTCCAACAGGTAATTTTAAATTTGAGTCAGTCAGAATTATGTTCTGTTATCTAGAACTAAAAAATCTCAGCTGACAAATTATTTTCCTCCCTTTCCCCCTTTTATTTTTTTTCTCTCCTTTATGCACCCCCCCCCCTCACCATTAGTTCTTTCTATTTAGTTTTGTATGTTTCTCTTGCTGTTTCTTTTCATAGACATACACAAATGAGAACTTTCTCACATATGCATTCTCCACCATTTTTTCCCCTGCAGGGTCTGCTTCTTTTCTTTTCGTAATTAAATCGTTTTTAAATTAAAATCTTCTGGGCCTTGCTTATGCCCAATCAGTTCCACATGGCTCTCCCTCCATGGCTGGTGGTCTTCGGGATTATAATAGATCTATAATTCTCCGCCATTGTTTTTAGTTTGTCAAGCTGGAGCTTATCCTTTATAGCTCCCTCCCAGAACATCTACTGTTTCTTCCAGAAAACAATGGCCTTTTCTTGTTGGATGGCTTAGCTCTCTGAGCACTATGCCTCTCCTGCTAGCTTTGTGGTGGAGTTTGTGCAAATCTAGAATTAATATAACATATTTGGTCCTTCTTTTGGGGGATCTTTTAGAAATCTGGCTGACAGGGTTGGTTCGTGGAAAATATTGGGGCCCACTGTTGACATAATTTTGGAGTGGGAAATAAGAGATCTGTGAATCATGAGAATTCCAGTCCCAGGCTGTGGGACACAAGCATCCATGCTTTTGACCACTACATATGCTGCCTCTCATTGTGTGCCTGTCTGCATCTGCTCCTTTCAGATTTGCCAGTGTTGGTCTTGATGAGGACTGGGCACAAGGGCCAGTCTGTAGAGACAATGTCCAGGGTCCATCTCTGAGTAGCCTGATTGTTAGGAGGGAGAAGATAAAGAATAGAAAGGTCACTTGAGAGAGTCTAACATTGAAGAGATTTGTCTGTAGCATGAAATGGACGTTGTTAGAGCCCTGCCCATCTTCACTTGCCACTCAACATTCTCATGTATGCTATACTGATGGCTTCTTATCACTAGCTCTTAGAAAAGCCTATGGGCCTTTACTGGCTTCAGGAGCATGCTTGGTCTGTGCCCGGGGCGGGCCAGAAGCACACAGGACAAAAAGAAGTTGGAGGATAAATACCTGAGATAAATACCTCAGCTGTCTTACCCATTGTTGGGGGAACTTCTGTGAGACGTGTTCTACACAATCTCACAGAGGTCCCCAGTGGGATGGAAAACTCCAGTTGTCCACAGATGTAACGTGCTCATCAAAACACCTATATTGGCTGCCTTCCCGTTCCTGTCTCATTCCTCCCTATCTACCAGTTCTTCCTGAGGTCACTTTTCACCCTGGTAAACCATTTACACTCAAATCCTTATCTCAGGGTCTGTTGTTTAGGAGAACCTAACTTGAAAAGAGGGTCCTCAAGCTGTAGAGCCAATAAGAGGCAAGTCAGAGCCATGCTCCTAGGACAGAAAAACAGCAGCAAAAATTTCAAAACACAAGTTGGTTTCCTGAGGAGTTCCTTTTACTAAATTTTGCATGTGTGTATGTGTATAATGGTGGGCTGGGGATTTAAATATCATGAAAACAACTCTGGACTGGAGCATATGAGCTAGAAGCCTGCTTATATTTCAGTACCCTTGAACTAAACAGAGGACTAAACTTTTCTGTATTAAGCCTCTTTCTGGGAGAAAAAAAAAAATGGTCCTGCTGACCTCACCAAAGAACCACGATAAGTGAGTGTTAGCTGACAGCCATGTACCTTTTTTAGCCTATTGAAAATGGTAGTGGTGCTGGGACGTTTAGTTTCCTTTGCTTATTAAAGGTTTCTGTAGCTTTTATAGTGAAATAGTCTTGATAACAATTTCTAAAATGCCAGCATTATGCATTAAGTTGTTGCTGTGAATAGCACTGATTTCCAACAGTTATCTTCCTTATAAATTCACTGGCCTAAAAAGCACCACCGTGATGAACACACATGTTCAGAGCTCTGAAATCATGAACATTTAATGACTGTACTTCTGTTGCCCTGAGTCTTGTTTCCATTGTTGCTCTTCAGGTCCTGTTTAGCATGTTGGAAGCATCCACGGCTGAGCAAACTGATCCTTTCAAGAGAGCTTGTCATTCACTGTGTTCAGGACTGGGACTTGGGGCTTTGAGCTTTCCTGCCTCCCTTCTGCAGACCAGGCTCTGGGGTTTCTTCCAAGGCCAGAAGGCTGTTGTAAGACTCTGGAAATACCAGCCATATTTTAATTCTGGGTCTTGAGAGTGTGATGAGTTTGTTTTAAAGTTCAAGATTTAGGACTACAGATTGAAAAACTCAGTACTTTCTGTTTCTTCCAAAATGATTCTGGGGAATGGGTACAAAGAGTAGAGAAGGAAGAATGGTTGGTCCTAAGACCCATAAGGAAATGTATAGAAAAGTTATTTGCTGGGGCACCTGGGTTCCTTAGCCAGTTAAGCATCTGCCCTCGACTCAGGTCATGATCTCAGAGCCCTGGAATTAAGACCTGTGTCAGGTTCCCTGCTCAGCAGGGAGTCCGCTTCTCCCCCTCTCTCTCTTCCACCCCCACCCCACTCATGCTCTCTTTCTTTCTCTCTCAAATAAACAAATTTTTAAAAACTTAAAAAAAAAAAAAAAAAGAAAAGAAAGTTATATGTCATGCACTGTGCTGTGCCTTTCTCCACAATGGGCTTGTTAAATTTCCCTGACCATCCCTTCATCCATTTTCATGGATAAGGAAACTCAGATTCAGAGACATGAACTGACTTGCCTGAGCACTCATGAAGGCAGAGCTGGGATTCCACCTCAGTGCTTTCTTTGTCTGATAGCAGTGTTTGGATATTTGAAGATGGGTATTGGTTTCTTCCAGAGTCACATACTCTCTTTGAACTTTCCCTACCTGTGAGGGGCATTGAGGTGCAAGCTCGCTGTGGTTCCTTCCAACTTCTAGATTCTTGGATGAGCTGTGAAAGGGTAAGCCTGTGCCAAAATGTTCTGGACCTTCTAGTCTACTGTTCTTATGATAAAATGAATTGACTTACTACATGAGACATGCCTAAGATCATTTTTGATCTTAAGATCAAATTATCTTTATGATGATTCCATCTGAGGTCTCCATTGGACATCCACTGAGACCTCCATCAGGGTGTTCCTAGCAAGGCCTGCCTTAAGCTGGAAGGCTTCTAGGGGGAAGTTTCCTACACATAACTGACCCCAGCCATGGTGTATGGGTTTTTTTTGTTTGTTTGTTTGTTTTGTTTTTGGCTTGCTTCCCAGATTTCCAAGTAGACTGTACAAGTTTTCCAGAGAAGCTAATGAGAACTTGCCTCAGAGCCTTCCCAATCTGTGTGAGAGCACTTGGGTAAAGGCTCACAGTAACTGTGCATCTCTTAACTCTATACTTTTACAGGAGCTAGGTACACTCCACACTACTCACCAGCCATGGTTCCAGCCATGCCCACTATGCCCACATTGCATGTTATCAATATCACTAAGCCATTTCTGGCACATTCTTTGCTTCAAATTGCTATTTTCAATTCTTGGCTCTGGTCTATCTATAATCAGGGCTCCAAGTTTTGTTCTTTCTGTCTTTGCCTCTTCTCTCTTGGGGTACTGATTCTAACTCACGTTTCTGACCACCTTCATTTTAAGATTACATTGTCTAGAGTGCTCTGCTTTCAGTCTGGTCACTTAAAATTTTTTTAAATTTAAAAACATTTTTTAGTATAGTAGACATACAGTGTTACATTAGTTTCAGGTGTACAATGTAGTGATTTGACCT
This sequence comes from Enhydra lutris kenyoni, assembly GCF_002288905.1. NCBI lineage: Eukaryota > Metazoa > Chordata > Mammalia > Carnivora > Mustelidae > Enhydra > Enhydra lutris. The sequence goes on along the minus strand of NW_019154090.1, from coordinate 41,130,863 downwards.
TTTTATACATTATGCTATGCTTACCACAAGTGTAGCCACCATCCATCACCATACAATGTTATTTCAATATCATTGACTTGACTATATTGCTTATGCTATGCCTTTTATTCCTGAGACTTCTTCATTTCATAACTGGAAAACTATCTCCCAACCTCTTCCCTCATTTTTCCCATCCCTCCATCCCCCTCCCCTTTGGCAACCATCAGTTTGTTCTCTGTGTTTATGGGTCTGGTTACTTTTGAACAAGCCCAGCTCCACCTAGGAGTCAATGTGATGATAGCTTGGTCTGGACCTTCCCCACCTTCTTTGAGAAGAGAAATTTCAAAGCCTGTTTCCAATTTGTGTCAGGAAAATGGGAGATGTAGTCTGTGCTCCAATTAGAAGTATGGATTGAGGGACGCCTGGGTGGCTCAGTTGGTTAAGCAGCTGCCTTCGGCTCAGGTCATGATCCCAGTGTCCTGGGATCGAGTCCCACATCGGGCTCCTTGCTCAGCAGGGAGCCTGCTTCTCCCTCTGCCTCTGCCTGCCATTCTGTCTGCCTGTGCTTGCTCTCTCTCCCTCTCTCTCTCTCTGACAAATAAATAAATAAAATCTTTAAAAAAAAAAAAAAGAAGTATGGATTGACGGGAAATGTGGAGACTCTAAGAGGAAAAATTCATTCCTGCTTAAGTAGCAGTGGACTTGACCCATGGCCTACTTCTGCCTTATTCTTTCTCGGCCATTTTTTCCCAATGAGACTACCCATAGATATTGGCTTCCTGTTGCTGCATAATAAATTACCAAGAACTTAGTGACTTAAAGCAGCACAAATTCACTTTCTTAGTTTCCATGGTTCAAGAATCTGGGTATGGGTTGGCTGGTTCCTCTGTTCAAGATTTTATTGACCTGAAGATAAAGGTGTTGGCTAGGGTTGTGATTCTCATCTGAGTCTCAGGTCCTTTGCCAGCTCGCTGGTTGTGGGCAGAATTCATTTCTTTGTGGTTATAGGACTGAAGCCCCCTTCTTTCATCTGTTGACTAGAACTGCTTTAGAGTCCACTCATAGTTTCCAGACATATGGCCACATATGCTCTTCTGATTAAGTAAAACTCACCCACGGTAACCTCCTTTTGATGAACTCAAAGTCACCAAAAAAGAGGATGACCTAGGAATTTTGTTGCCATCATACCCAGTGTGGGTTCATAGCTAGGGTAGCTCTGGTCTTCACTGTTTCTGTGTCTTGTTTTTTTCTTTTTCTTTTTTTTTTTTTTTTAAAGATTTTATTTATTTATTTTACAGAGATCACAAGTAAGCAGAGAGGCAGGCAGAGAGAGAGGGGGAAGCCAGCTCCCCATTGAGCAGCGATCCCAGTGCGGGGCTAGATCCCAGGACCCTGGGATCATGACCTGAGCTGAAGGCAGAGGCTTTAACCCACTGAGCCACCCTGTGTCTTGTTTTTAATTTGGGAATTGATACCTAGCAAATATTTAAGAAAACAATTGTTAATATAATTAGTGATAGTCACTGGGCATTTGATCTTGTCAGGTTCATCAGCCCTTGGTTCTGCAGTTAAAACTGTATTCAACATCCATAAATTGTAACTCTCACTTAGCAGCTCTCATTCTTCCATTGCAGTAAGGGAAGGCTGGTGGCTTTGGCTGCATGGACATACAGAAGAGATCTGGGTTCCAAGTCCTTCTTAGGTAGACTTTCAGCCAATTCTTTTTTATGCTCCACCAACACTTTCAGTTCTGGAAGTACTTGGTATGAACAATTCCTGAAACTTTGGGGAATTCTGTGATGTGTTTCAGGTTCTCCTCAGAGAAGGAGATTTCTAGAGTTAATTAACACTGATACATCTGTTTTTTAAATTTCAATATATTGTTCCTGTTGTCTTCTCCTATTTTCTTACTGATGCTTTATTGGAGTTTGGGGAGGAAGAGAATCTAAAACAGTGTAGTCCTCATATCATCTTTAATCAAAGCCTGCTAATTTCATTCTTAGACTATCAGGAACCCAGGAGTGACAGAAAGACAGCACAATAGGGATGCTTGGGTGGCTCAGTTGGTTAAGCATCTGACTCTTGGTTTCGGGGTTGGGCATGATCTTAGGATCATGGGATCAAACCTGCATCTGGCTCCGCATTCAGCAGGATTCTGTTTGGGATTCTCTCTCTCCTTCTCCCTCTGCCTCTGCCCTTCTTCCCCCACACCCTCTCTCTCACTAAAATAAATAAATAAATCTTTTTTTAAAAGATAGCACAATACAGAGAGGGTCTGGTGACCCAGCTTTGATATGAACTATCTGCATGACCTTGAGTAAGTCATTGGCTCTTGTTGAGATTTACTTTCTGTGAAGTAAGGCATTGGATTAGATAAATGTGAAAGCCTCATCAATGATTCTACATGATATTTCAATTTCCCAGGATTCCGAGTTAATTACACCCAACTCCACTTTTCTTAGCATATTGGATAAAAGAATTTTTGGTATAAAAATACCATCTTACTTAGCTTTCTATCCCAGTACACATGAGGATCTCAGTAGGCTTCTGAGCATGGTGCCCAAATCCTTAGGCTCATCCCCAGACAGAAAGTTCTAGTAGTTCTGCTACATTGAAGATATGACATTTTTTGGGATGATAATGTTTATTAGGAAGCCAACAGTTAATCAGCCATGGCCCTATGTGCTTTGTTATTCCCAAGGATTTTTCCTGGCTCCACTTTGGACGGCCATTAGGAGGAATTCTAAGATGCAGGCACTTTAGCCAAGTCTCCTTAGAATGTAGTGCATAGTGTAGGTTGTCTCCTTGTAGCATAAACTCTTTGAGTAAAGCATAATAATAATGGTCCATTTCAGTTCAGATGCCCTGTGCCAGGGTTGATGACTGAACTTGTCATGATGAGTTTGAGAGAAAGACTTATTCTCAGATCTAACTGTTGCCATCTGGCAAATGAGACCATTTATTATCTACATATACCCTACAAAGACCTTTTAGAATAAATAGTATAATAAAAATATTGTTTTAAACTCCTCGGGAGAAAAGTGAATTGTTTGTTTCATTGTGTGTGTACCTGACTCTTATTATGTATGTATACACACATATATGAATCAAACTTCTCTGTACATATCTGCTGAGCTGTGATCTACCAAATGTCAATGTGCCCGAATGTCCCCTCCAACCAAAGGGGAAAAGAGGGGAGGTAAAAGGGTTCCTTCTATATCACCCAGCTCCTCCCAAGATTCATAAGAAACAGGAGAAGCCAGCCATTTTTGCAGGAGATCTGGGGACACCTGGCAGGAGAGGCAGTGCTGCTGGGGTACCAGGTAGTGAAGTAGGCCACACATTATGGGAACAGCTATGGTCTTTACTTTCTGTTGAAGCAGGGTATAGCTCCTTCATTCTGGAAGACCCCAGAGAAAGTCACAGTGGTGTCCAGTGCCTGGCAATTAGGGTAGAAGGTCAAGAGGAAGAGGAAAAGAGAGATTGCAGACCCCATGTGCCAGCTGACTGAACCCAAAGCTTCCACAAATGAGCTTTAAGGAGAGTCAGAGTTTTTGTTTTTGCTTTTAGCTCAGCAGTGAGGGACAAAAGCCAGTCAGACACAAGGTTTACTATTCTTGGGACTTCCATGAACATTCCATTAAAGCTAATTGTGGTAACCTGTGGATATGTTATATATAGTCCATGGCAAAAGGGGATTATGGTTGCAGATGAAATTAAGGTTGTGAATCAGCTGACCTTAAAATAGCAATATTAGCCTGGATTGTCTGAGTGAACCCAATCTCATCACATGAACTCTTTATAGAGGAAGAAGGAGGCTAAGAGTGGGCTCAAGAGACATCATATGAGAAGAACTCAAGGTGCCATTGCTGACTTAGATGACGTAGGAAGGAGGCCATGAGCCAAGGAATATGGCAGCTTCTAGAAGGTGGGAATAGCTCCCAGTTTTTGGCTGGCCAGAAAATGGGACTTTAGGCCTATAACTTCAAGGAACTGAATTCAGCCAACAACCTAAGTGGGCAGGAACCTGATGCTCCCCCACAATCCAGGGTTCCAGAAAGGCATGCAACCTACTGGTATCTAGATTTTTGCATGGTGAGACACCTGCCAACCTGTGATCTACAGAACTATAAGATAACAAATTTGTGTTGCTTTAAGATAGTAAATTTGTGGTAATCTGTGATGACAGCAAAAGAAAACAATTATGGTAATCAAAATGCAGAGGCCCACACCATCCATTCTCTCCACATCTTTAAACATGGGTATTAAGGAAGACACAGATTTCATGGAGCACTGGGTGTTATATGCAAACAATGAATCATGGAACACTACATCAAAAATTAATGATGTACTGTATGGTGATTAACATAACATAATAAAAAATAAATAATATACAGAATAGTTACTGTAGTTAGTAGTACTGAATTGCACATTTGAAGGTCACTAAAAGAATAGATCTAAAAAGTTCTCATTATAAGAAAAAATTTAATAACAATGTGTGGTGATGGGTAATAACTAGGCTTATTGTGGTGATCATTTCCCAATACCCAATATATACAAATATCAAATAATTACATTGCATATCTGAAATGAATATAGTTATACGTCAATTATTCTTCAGTTTTTCAAATAAACTTAAATAGAAAAAAAAAAATTATTTTTTTCAGAACTGCCTCCCAATCTAAGACCCCTTTCCCTATTTCTATTCTCTTATTTAAACAAGAGCTTAAAAATACATTTCTCTTATGGTTTCTAACTTTCATTCAGATTTGCTGGAAATTTGACTCTATTATCTTCAATTATTAGCTAAAAGTTTTTTACCAACTGATACTTTGGCAGTTTTTAGTCTTGTGATTTTGTTTGTTTACACCTTTAAAAGACTGTTCTAACTCCCTATACCAGGTTTAAAAACTAAATCTGGTGTAAGAGGGACCACTAACTTGAAAAGATGTACAATCTCAAGTAACCACAGGAATGTATACAAATAATGAGTGGTTTTGACCTGCCAGACAGCAAACTTAAATGATGTATCATACGATGTGTTGATGAACGTGAAGGAAAGTGTGTGGTTTTACACATTGCTAGAAGGAGTGTAAATCTACACAGTCTCCTGGAAAGGAAACGTGACAGTATTTTGATACATAAAAATGTGAGTTCCTTTGGACCTGGAGATGTGCACAACAATAAAGATGTCTATTCTAGCATTGTTTGAGACTGTGTAAAATTGGAAAGTAAATGGCCAAGACAGCACAGGTAATAACATTAGGAGAAGAGGGGGAGTGGGGACATCTGAGCACTTCTGTATTGTTGCACGTTTTACAGTGAGGATCTGACCATGATCGCTAAAGTAATTTAAAAAGGGAAGACCCCCCCACACCCCTGAGTGAATGAATGAATGAATAAACAAACAAACAAATTAATTAATTAAAAGGGAAGACCACATGGAGTTTTTTTTTTTTTTTTTCCAGGAGAAATCCAGGTCTACTACTTTTCAAAATAGGAATGAAACCAGCCTATTGTCAAAACCCCAAAAGTTCAGGCAGCAGGTGGGTAATTTAGTCATGGAGCTGGCTGTTTAGTTATTTGGATAATTGAATTTAAGCCATCATGGATAATGTAATCCAGTTTAATTTGCAAAAATGTCAGGCCTGGAGACAGATCAGAAGGAAAACATTTGGTGATGGCAGAAACATCAGTGGAGAGACTTGCTTTGTGTTATGAGCTATCTGTAAGATCCGACCCTTTCCCAGTATAAGGGCCTAGACTGAAAAGATTTGATTAAAAACCTTGGCAATCTGGTGTGTGTCATTAATGTTAGTGTTACATAATGCATTTTCCTAATTTATTTATGAAATGTTTGATTTAGTGGTCCATTTGCCCCTTGTCGAAAGCATCTGGGAATGCCTTCATATTCAATTTGTTTACTTGAATAATAATTTGATTTGGGTTTTCCCATTTGGCAAGTTTATTCTGATCTCAGGAACATCTATAACGAGACCACATGGTTGATTCCTATTGTTCTGGAAATTTTGGTCTTCATTTCAAATGTCACATGCAGTGAACCACCCATCATTTTCCAGGCAAAACATGTGCTTGTTGGCTTTGAAAAAAGGACAGTAAATAAAAATGGCATTTCCCCCATATATTCCTTGGATCTACAGTCAAATGCCTTTCTGCTTTTCCTGCTCTTGGTTAGTCTCTGTTGTGCCCATTGCTTGTGCTTAGAAGGTTTGGGCATGATGGGTATGCATGACTGACATTTATTTGCTCAACATCTGCTGGAAGAAAAGTCATTACCAAAAAGGGCTGTAGGAAGAGTCCTAGCCAACATGGGAGGAGAGGAGACATTGTGAATAGATGTGCTGGATAGGACTCAAATTTAGTCTGTTTCAGAGAGAATGATGGATGTCTGTGTTCTGGATACACAGAATGAAATACTGGAACACGTTGGGATGCAAGCAGCCCTGCCTGGGGATCCCTTCCATGTGCAATCACCCCTGTGCCTTGTGGGCAAGATTGCAGACCAGTAGTGCTTACTGGCTCAGTGTCAGAGGGATGGGATCCGGAAGGACAGCAGTGTCTTCTAGGACCTTTTGAACTCATATCAGAATCCCCTGGGAGACTCAGAAATACATGGAGAGATTTCCTGAAGTCTTAATACACACCAATGATTATCCTGATCTTGTGCTACCCATCTGTACTCACTCGCATGCTGGCGCTGCTCAGTTACACTTGGCCTTCACCACGTACTGTATACTTGTACTCTCTATTGAAACGATCCCTTTTCAATGGTTTGTTCTGCAACACACCAATAAGGCAGAATAGGGATGTATGTGGTAGGAACCTTGCCATGACTGTAACCTATGACTCCTTTCTGATCTAGCAGAATCTGGCCCCCGGAGTTCTCATTTGGTGTCCTCAAGGTCATTTCCTTATTCAGTAGTATTTATGGATTATTTTCTAGAAATCATAGAAAGAAGACCAAGAAAACAAAAAACAAAAACAAAAACAAAAACAAAAAACAAAACAAAATAAAATAATAAATAAATAATATAAATATATATAATATATATTATATATAATATATATGAATATATAAATATAAATAAATAAAATAAAATAATAAAAAAACAAAAACAAAAAACAAACAAAAACAGGAAATGATGACCTTTCATATAGAAGTGTAACTACGTTAGAGAAAGTCACCAGAGCCTAGGCTCCTGTTGCCAATAGTTATGAGTTATAACTTTAGACCTGAGATAGGTTTCTAAAAGTGAATCAGTGAAGGAGTATTACTCTCACCAATTCCAAACCAGGAGAATAGAAGCCTGGAGGGTCTTTAAATTTCTCCAGGGAACGTTCTTAATCTAGTACCTCTTTCTCCACCTGTGTCCTCTGTCAAATGTGTTTTGCACAATGCATTGTTTTTATTTTATGTGCCTTCCTTTCAACATATGTTGGAATCTTGATAGTTATGGAACATCTATCTTCACAGATGGGGTCTCTGCATGTGTGAGGACACCCTGGAGGGTCATTAAGCGATGCAGGGGCAGAACCCAGACTTCCCATATTCAATATCAGCTGGGCTATAGCCTGGGCTCTTTGAAAATCACAGGTAGATGGTGATGTCCTCAGGGACCCAAGTTCCTTACCTTAAGTCTTTGCCAAAGTATTTAGTATGCTTCTGTTATTCTGTAAGGCAGAAAGAATACTGCTTCTTTTCAGGAAACAGCCTCAGACTAGCCCCTAATTATCCAAATATTTAATTGATCTTGGCCTCAATTTTCTAACCTATGACTCTATCTTACACCCAGATTTTCTGTGCATGATGCTTAAATGAGATCCAAGATACAAGTCTCCAAACCTCTCACCGTGGGCCATGCCAGCCACAGATTCAAATGTACTGGGTCTTCATATAAGTGGTAAAGGGACCCTAATCATTCACCCCATGGGACCATGTTTAATGCTAAGCACACGGATGACGTTGTGAAATGTCATTACATTGTATGATATTACAATGCTGTAATATCATAATGATCTAAATATAACATCTTCAAGGAAATAAAGATGTCAGAGCCACAGACTCTGCCCTTCAGGGGCTCACAGTCAATGATACAGAGGGTCTACCAGATGGATTCTTCCTTAACCCATTGGTTCAGCATCTAAGCTGCACTTTGGAATCACCCAAGACTTTTTCATACTTCTGAGAACCAGGCCACCCTCTAGATCAATTAAATTGGGATCTTTGGAATGAGACCTGGGCAACTGCTTTTATAACTCCATGGGGGATTCCCATGTGGAGCCAAGGCTGAGAGCCACTGATCTGGTTGCATTGCTTCTCCAAACATGCTCCTTGGATTGGCAGCACTGGCCTCCCCTGGGAGCTTGTCTGAAATGCAAAAGCTTGGCTCTACCCAAGATCTATTGAGTCAGGATCTGCATTTCCACATATTGTTCTTATTGCCCCTTTGGACAATCTAGTAACAGGGCTTCTCAGAACAGGAATAATAGAGGAATCCATATCTTTTATCTTTTTTTTTTTTTTTTTAGATTTTATTAATTTGACAGAGAGAGGGAGGGAGGGAGAGAGAGAGAAACACAAGCAGGGGGAGTGGGAGAGGGAGAAGCATACTCCTCGCTGAGCAGGGAGCCCGATGCAGGACTTGACCTCAGGGCCCTGGGACCATGAGCTGGGCTGAATGCAGACACTTAACCAACTGAGCCATCCACGCATTCCCATATTTTTTGTCTTAATGTGAAAATTAGATTAGAGTGAAAATAAGTCCCATATTATCACACACCTTTTAATGTGTTTTAAAAAATGCTACTTAAATACTTAAAATTAAAAATTACATTCGGACTCTAGGGGAGCCTGCTTAATAATTTTGCAGGCAAAATTTGATTCAAAATTGTAGCCAAGACAATATTTGCCATAGATGACAAGCACTGGGTTTTGGTTGGCTTAGTGATGCTCTTGAAAGCCTCTCACACAAATATATAGGACACAAGGTATGAAAAATTATTTTGTGATTTTTAGGGGTACAAATTTGTATCCGTCCAGGGGAGACATTACTTTTTCAAGGGAGAGGTTGAATATAAAAGGGTGATTGAAAAACAATGAATGGAGGCTTCGCCACTTGTAGAAATACAAATGCAGACAGAGAGGCGAACTGTATTTTCAAAGCAAAGGAAAATATTCAAAGCAAAGGAAAATATTCACACTGTCGGTGGGTGGAATTTACATAAATCTTGATCAAATATGTGTTCTCTATCCTAAGTTTAAGACTTGGGCACAGCACACCGCCTTTTTAGATGAAGTGTTGGTTCTTTAAAATAGCAGAAAAGAGAGGTCAGTAGCTGCTGAGAATGAGCACACACGCAAAAATAAACATTCAGACACGGGGAGGTCTAGGCTGAAGAGAGAAATTGTCTTCTGTGAGACCTCATTTGCTGGCTACCATGCTGGGTGTTCCAAATACAGAGGGCGGCAAGCAGATTGAGCCTTTGAAAGTGAGCTCCTTGCCTGAAGAGTGGAAGTGGACACGAAACCAGACCTCTTTCTTCTTCCTCTGTAATACCAAGTCACTGGGAAGGTCTTGAGGACCTCAGTGAACAGTATGACCCTTTTCCTTGAGCCCCAGAATCTACCTTGCCAATTTTCCATGCCTTTCAAAACATCAGGGTGGTATTTAAACCATTCTCTTCCCTTCTTCTCCTTTCTTTCCTCTTAACTTCTTTGCTGCCCCCTTGTTTTCTGGGGTTTTGACAGTCTTCTTTCAGCAATCGGCGTTACATTTTTCCCAGATTCCATTAATCCTTTGGTGAGTATTTAAGGATGCTTTTCCTATTGGAAATTTCTGTCTACTTGCCTGGCAGTAGGAGAGATGACGCTTCCAAGATTCTTTCTGGCAATTCTGACATGGTTATAGCAATGTAAGATCCAGTGTCCCAATGTTTATCTACTTAGTACTAAGTAGTACATTCATTGTCCCAGTGCTGTGACATGAGATTCAGGTTGTTGTTTTTTTTTTTTTTTTTTTTTTTTTTTTCAGACACTCCCTGCCTCTGGTGTCCTTGGCTAAAAGTCAAGGGCAGCTTGTTCAACAGGGTATCAGGATCTTAGGTTAAACTCCTTAAGCTGGTCTGGATATACTAAGCTTAACTCACATCTCTGTGCAGCTCTGTCCTTCACGTCTTCGAGGACAATCAGCTACCCTCAATGCCCATGACTCAGTAGGATTCCATGCTATTGGCCTGTAGCGATCTCCCATTGTGGGTTCTCTCTCTCTTCACCTAGAATTCAACTCCTGTCTTGCTGTCCTCAATACTCTGAAGGCACACATTGGTCACAGATTAGCTGCAGTGCCCACGGACCTGTTCATTTTAATTGAATTAGTGCCCAACATTTAAAGATCAGAAGATTTCACAGAAAAGTCATATTTTTTTGTTTTTTCATTGAAACCCAAGCAAGACAAAAGAGAAGATCTAGTGACCTGGGCTAACCTGGAAGGAATGCCTGGAGAGCGTCTAATCTGTTCCCAAAGTTGATCCAACCCCCTTCTTCCTGCACTCGGTCCATCCTTTGTACCTTGAACTAAAAATGGATAATTCCATCCCATCTTTCTCATTTCTTCTCAAGTGTGTTCAATCTTTTGTTTAATTCATTAAATTTTTTTTCCATTATCATAGTTATCATTTTGAGAAACTGTATTGGGTTCTTTTTCAAATTCTTGACTGTTTTGACCATTCTTTGTAGTATCAGATTCTTTTTTTTAAATGTGTTTTCATATTTTTAATTCCTTAAAGCTTATGAAAAATAGTTATATTACCCTGTGAGCCTCAGGACTCCAATATCTGAAGACGTTGTGATTCAGTGTGTGCCCTGATTTGTCCCTCAGCTTTGTGGCAGCTTGACCTGTGATTTCTCTGGGGCTCTGGTTGAAGTTGACTTTCTCCCTAAAGGATTTATATCTGTTCCTGACTACCACCTGGCACACCCCCAATCTGAGACCACGTTAAGGTTTCTTGAACCGGGGGCGCCTGGGTGGCTCAGTGGGTCAAGCTGCTGCCTTTGGCTCAGGTCATGATCTCAGAGTCCTGGGATCGAGCCCCGCGTCGGGCTCTCTGCTCAGCAGGGAGCCTGCTTCCTCCTCTCTCTCTGCCTGCCTCTCTGCCTGCTTGTGATCTCTCTGTCAAATAAATAAATAAAAATCTTTAAAAAAAAAAAAAAAGGTTTCTTGAACCACAAATGTATTCCTGACACTGAGGGGTCCCAGCTGTATGTGGTGGATAGGATGGGGGTCACCTCCATTGGGCTACACTGACTCCTGCTCGTCTCCTGAGCTACTGACCCTCAGACAAGGCTTTGGCACCTGTTCCCTGACTACAAATGATGTTCTGTGATCGTGGATCGGTGAGTCATCTCAGAGTAAAATGTAGCAGTTTGTCGGTATTGTTGAGTAACAATATTTGGATTTATGATTTGTCCTTGATTTTTGTGGAATCTGGGGAGGAAGTTTGGGTTTCAATGGTTAAGACTGGTCATGTAGCTAGAATTTATCTATTAGAGACCCCCACCACGAGCAGTTCCTGGTACCAAGGCACCCAGGTGCCTCACCCACCTGGTCTCCCATCCATAGGTGCACAAGTACACACAAGCACACATACCAGTTCCTGTTACCACCCGGAGACAAGGCTCTCCTAGGAGACCCAGGCATGGAAGGACAAAAAAGCTGAGGCCTGCAGTCTCCGGACCCCTTTCCATGCATGTCCTTCTGATGCTGCTAGTGTGCTGAATCCTTTGTCAGCTGTTTTGTGAGTTTAAACTGAATCTTGTGAGTTTTTCCAGCAGTGAAACACCCGAGGGGATTGATATGTAATAAACATACTAGAGGTTCCTTCTGGGGTCCCCACCTTGTTCAGGCTATTTCACTGTCTTCCCAGAGCTCTGAAGAGCCGAAGAAGGGAAATCTCAGTGTCTTTCATGGTTTGCTGCAAATACACTGGGCTCCTCCCTTCACTCTGCTTTTTGATTCCTCTGAGGACTCCTTACTTCCTATCTAGGTCACAGATGTGTTTCATCCACAATTTTTTTTTTCTTTTCTTTCTTTTTGTTTATTTGAGAAAGAGAGTGCACAAGCAGGAGGGAGGGGCAGTGGGAGAGGGAGAAGCAGGCTCCCCACTGAGCAGGGAGCCAAACTCGAGACTCAATCCCAGGACCCCAGGATCATGACCTGAGCTGAAGGCAGACTCTTAACCAACTGAGCCACCCAAGTGCCCCAGAATTGCTTTCACAAGAGGGACCTTATTCAGTGCATCCAATCTTCTAAACTGCCAGAAACAAAAATCTCCAAGTCAATGTGTGTGATACACACACGCGAGGGATATGTATGTGCCTACATCTCTACATCTCCATACACAAACGTTTTCATATGTGCCTAGACAGCCCAGCCTTGACACTTTGCTGTTACTAGAGGTGTTGTCCTCTCTTTCCCTCCACTGTGCCTCTTTGCACCGTGTCAATCAACCACCTGCTGCCTGCAGAACACCTGTGGCTTACTGCCCATTTTGTAGATAAAGTTTCCCCCAAACTCAGCCACACCCAGTTGTTTCTGGCTTGTCAGAGTGTGCTCTAATGGCTGATTAGGAAGCCACAAAGAACTTCTGGTCCACAAAGCCTAAAATATCGACTATGTGCCCCTTTATAGAAGGAAAGAAGGGCTCCGAAGTGCCTCATTGTTGCATTCTGCGTCTCATCGTTTGATGTCTGCTATTATTTGAAATTACACAGTGTTTCAAATCGGAGCGTGTTCTGCCTGCTGTGAAAAGTTCACGAAGCATCTTCAGGGGAATGATGCTGTGGGGTATCTTGTATTGGATGTCAACATATCCACATCGTGGGTGGGTGTGTATGAAAGGTTCACAGTGACATCTGACAGCGCTCTATCAGGAATTCATGAAGAACAGGAGATTTTCTGATTCTGGAGAACGGAATTGCTAACCAGCCCAGGACTGTACCTGGGCCTCTGACATCAAGAAGCAAGGAATTCGGGGTGTCTGGGTGGCTCAGTCGGTTGGGTGTCTGCCTTTAGCTCAGGTCATGATCTTAGGGTCCTGGGATCCAGCCCTGCATTGAGCTCCCTCCTCATTGGGGAGTCTGCTTCTTCCTCTGTCCTTCCCACCTGCTCCTGCTCTGTGTCTCTCTCTGTCTCTCTCTCTCTCAAATACATAAATAGAATCTTTGAAAAAAAAAAAAAAAAAAAAACAATTAAAACCACAGGGTCAAGGAGCCAATGGAGAAACCTATAGAGATAAATCTGACTCCGGGGTCTTACTGCAGCCCAAGTAACGGTGAAGTCCAGCAGGGGCCGGGCTTCCAGGCCAGGTGGAGAAGAATTCGGCTGAGTGCAGCCACTGCTTCTGTTCCAAGGGGACCACCGGGCAGGGAGCCCTGGCTAGAAATCACCTCGCCTTGAGGACCAGGGGATTGGGGCTGAAGACCCTCTAAGGCACACTGTGCTTCTCTTTTACCTGCTGTGCCCCTGAAACCAGGGATCTGTTTGGAGAGCTTGGGGGTCAAGAGAGGTTAATCCAATACCTCTCTGAGGACCTGGGCTGAACGAAACATCCAGGGAAGGTCAGAGCCTGGAGTTTCAGAGTCGTGCTCCCGGTAAGGGGTTAGGAGACTGTGTTTCCAAAGGTTCTGATTAGTGAATGACGCTGCAGCCCAGGACTGAGCCAGCATTGGCTGGGCAGCGGCCATTTCATTAATTGGTCCACAGTCTGTCAGAAGGAAGGAGGCTCACGTTGCTTTTTTCGGAGGCTGTGTCATCTCAGTCACCCACATCCATGGGCCTCACATTCCTGGAGCTGCCTGACCCGGGGCCGTACATGGCACATACGGGTAACTTGCAAGTGACTTTCTCACGCTGGCCGTGGCCGCCCTACCCTCTGGGGAGGCACTTCACGGGCGGTGCTGAACCTGGCCCAGCACTCTCTCCTGCCTTCTTTCCCATGGGTGTTCCTGCCACTACCTGATTTCCATCACCTGAGCCTAAGAGCTGGCTCCTGCTTCTCACAGATTCCATCTTGGGGTCTTGGCATTTGTCACTGGTGTCCTCTAAAGAGGCCTGCTTGGTTTCTTGTCCTGCCATTCCCCATGCATCCTTGGCTCATTGCCCCAGCCAGCTCCCTCCTTCTGCCGCCACCAGTGCTGTTCTTTCCAGGGTAGTCCCAGTTCCTCGTGGTGGCCTGCAAGCTTCCTCATGGTCGGCCCTCACCTGGAACTTCCTTTCCAGGATCACACTCCTCCCTGCCTTCTAGCCCATCCCAATGGTTTATTCACATCCTGATGTTCAGGTAGGCCAGCCATGTTCTCCTCCCACTGTACCTGGCTGTGGCCACCATCCCCACACTGGGCTGTCCCACACAGGGCTGTTCTACACCAAATATACCACTCTGGATGTCCTAGGCTCAACTGTCCCACACTGGGATGTCCCCTACTGGACTGTGTCACACCAAGCTGTATTACACTGGACTGTCCCACACTGGAATGTCCCACACTGGGCTGTTTCACACCGGGTGGCCCCACACTGAAATGTCCCACACTGGACTATGTCACACCAAGCTGTCTCACATTGGACTGTCCCAAACTGGAATGTCCCACACTGGGTTTTCTCACACTGTGCTGCCCCACACTGGAATGCCCCACACCAAGCTTTATCACATTGGACTGTCCCACACTGGGTTGTCTCACATTGGACTGTGTCACACCAAGCTGTCCCACACTGGAATGTCCCATACTGGGCTGTCTCACACCGGACAGTCCCACACTGGGCTGTAACACACTGGGCTGTCCCACACTGGACTGTGTCACACCAAGCGGTCCCACACTGGAATGTTCCACACTGGGCTGTCCCACACTGGAATGTTCGACACTGGATTGTCTCACACTGGAATGTTCCACACTGGACTATGTCACACTGGAATGTCCCACACTGGGCTGTCCCAAACTGGGCTGTCCCACACTGGCTTGTGTCACACTAAGCTGTCCCACACTGGAATTCCCCACACCAAGCTGTCCCACGCTGGAATGTCCCACACTGGAATCTCCTACACCGCTCTCACTGGGCTGTTCCTCACTGCACTGCCCCACCCTGGGCGGTCCCTCACTGGACTATACCCACTGTACCCACACTTGACTGTACCACTCTGGGCTCAGGTGTCTGGCAGTCTCATTTGTTTGGTCTTCCTTAGACCCTGTGCTGGAATGTAAGCTCCCTTTGGGTAGGAGTCTTGGTTTTATTCATAAAATCAATTCCCTTAACACAGAGCAGCACTTAGTCCAGAGAGGATGCTCAATAAATATTTGCAGGAAGAAGGAATTTGAAAGGGTTTTTCTTTGTAATCTATTATAGTCCCTAACAACCTTTCCTACCAGTAAGTTTCCCCTCTGTTCAAATTAAACCCCTCTGCTACAAAGCCAGCGTTTCCTTGTCTGGGTTTCTGATGCAGCTGGCAAACCAATTAGGCTCCCATTGCCATTAAGAACAGTAACCTGGATTCAAAGGATTCAGTGAGTCTTTGCTGAAGATTTTTTCTCATCTACTCTGAGTAATCTCCATGTCTTGAATATTTCTTCAGAAACTTTTAACTATTTTTCACAGACTAATCTGGAAAAGGCCCACATTAGACAGGCGGTTTTTGATGTTTACAAAATAGTACAAGGTTTGGTCTCTTCTCTTTTAAAACCTACAAGGTTCTGGAAAGCAGCTTGAAAGCAAAGGCTGATGGAGCTCAAGTAGGCTCATGGTGTGCTTTGGGCTGGGAGGGTCTATGATCCTGAATGCTGGTGGTTTTGGGTGTGTTTCTAATGAGAATCATCAGGGAATAAAGTGGCTTCATCCCCCCTCATATGGTGGAAAGCTCTGTCGGCAAATTCAGCCTGTACGGCTTGTCCTCTCAGCGCTGGCTCAAGACCAGGATTCTGTCCCCGAGAGAGGATTGTCCTCACAAATGTTGAAACCAGGCAAGAGAAGGCAACACCCCATCCCCTTTCTCTACCCTTCCCATCCTCCTGGAAAGTGCCCACAAATGGGAACAGGTCAGGGCGGAGAGAAAGTGTGAGGGGTAGCATTTTACTGTGGAGCAAAATGTCTCCCGAAACGCAGTATCCAAGACTCAAGATGCTTCAAGAACTGGGGCCCTGAGCTGCTTTGTTGGAGCTTGTAGAGAATCTCAGGGGGCATTGGTATGGAAACGGTGCCAGAACTCGATTGTGCTATTTACCTGTGGTGACAATGAAGGGGTATCAGGATGGCCAAAACTCTACTGGACTTCTCCAGTAGACGGTCTCCTTCACTCTTGCTCTGTCTTCTGGATTCCACTTCCATACTAAGCCTGAATAATCTTTCTAAAGAATAATCTTTCTAAAGCCCAATCAAGATGTGTCTCTGCTTTGTGGGCTTCAATACCCCTCGTGATGCCCAGACTTAAGCTTGTGCTCTATGGTGCTTTATGACCTGTCTGGTCTCTCCCTCCCTGGCTTCCCTTCTGCTCTCAGCCTACTGTAGACATGGGCTGCCAGGGGCTTCAGAGTCTGCAAACTCCTGCTTCTCCTGCCCAGCCCCCTTCCTCACCTTCCTCATTGTTTCTCATGTCCCATGTCCTTCTCCTATTTTTCCTTACTGGACTAAACTCTATCCATCTTTTCAAACAACACTTATGGGTCTCTAATTTTCTGCCCTTCTAGCTTCTCAGCGTCATTAAGAAGTGTTTGTTCGTTTATAAGCATTTACTGATTGTCTGCTACATGCCAGGTGCTAGAAATAGAGCCAAGGCAAAGACTCAGACTTCGCCCTTAAGGAGCACGCGGACTGGATTTCCAAGGGTCCTGCTCCTAGTTCATGAACTGCAAGGAGTGAGAAAATCGACAGACCATCCCTTGTATACAGGAAACACTTAATCATTACTAGCTGAATTTTGTTTAAAAGTTAGAAATGAAATATGAGCTTTTCGAGTCATAGGAATACACCATCACTCATATATCAAAGTGTGATATTCCCTTTATGGTGAACATAAATGCCAGTGTGATTACATGTATTTATTAGTGTAATGTGCTGTTTTGCCAGCATCTCAGGTCTAGCAGGAACCAAAATGCAAGTTTTCTCCAGGATGAACATTTCGCCATGCCCTGCAAAAAGCCTTCCGTTCTGGGCTCAGAGAGAACACTGAAAGTTTGGAATTTATGTTTAGCGTTGTCCTAATGGTATGCCATGGTTGCTATGGAAATGGTGGTATTGTTTATTATTGAATGAAGAGCAAAAATGAGTCCAATAAGATAAATCTATAATATTGATAATCGAACAATCTTGGAATGTGGTGATTTTGTTTTTTCTTCTGCATTTGTCAGAAGCAGATTGAAAAAAACCTTCCAATTAGTGGAAGGCCACACTGCATTTGTGTATCTGCTGGCCCCCTGAGGTAACTCATTTCTGATAATAAAAAGGAGCATTACTTAATTAAACTTTTATTATGCTGGTGGATCGGGCAACCATAAAATGCACCTCGGCAAATAATTTATTGACCATATGATAATGAGGGAACATGCCTAAGCTGCTGGAAAGTCCTCCTGAGTCCACGGAGAACGATATGGAGAATTGATCACTTTCAGTGTGTATGTGCTAAAACGGGAAATGATCCGCTCAGCAGTCTGTGTGTTCCCCTCCATAGCTAATAGAAACTTTGTTGCACTTATACTCAGTGGGGGATCAAATCTCAATTTTAAAAAATTTCTGTCAACAGTCATTTGTCAAGCTCAGTAAGAAGAGTGATAAAGACTGAAGAGATTCAGCGTTGCTAAAATGGCACCAGTGGCTCTCAGAAAACTGGGGGGATGCTCGCTGACCTCACATAGGCTGCCAAAAAGATTTGAGGACCAAATAAAATGGTTGGATTTGAATGGCACGGCCAGCTCTGCAGAAGAGCAACTCATTTAGTTTTGGCTTTAATCTTTGGAGAGAAATGCTCTATATCCAGTGATAATGATGCAAAGCCTATTCTGATCTTTTCAATAGCCCCATTTTTGGCAGGCCTTCCCAATTTGGGGGGCCAATTTCTCCAAGTAGAACAAGAGGGTGGATGAGGTTCTGTTGTTGCACAACTTGGTGGCTTTATACATCAACTATTTTATTGTTCACTATTCTGTAAGTAAGGGATTCAGGGAGGGCGTGTACTCATCTCTGTTCCAGGTGTTGCCAGGTGGGCCAGCATCTGGACTGGGGATGGAAAAGCCAAGATGGCCCCACTCACACAGCTGGACTTTTGGTAATGACTATCAGCTGGGGTGCCTTGGTTCTCTTCCCTGTGTCCTTTCTCCTTCTCCAGGGTTTCTTGCTCCCCATGGCCTTAGTCTGTGAGGATACTGGACATCATTACTTGGCAAGAGAACAAAAAGTGAAGATGCCATGCCTCTTCACAACTAGCTTGAGAGGTCCCACAAGTTCCCTTCTGCTACATTCTTTTGGTCAGTGCAAGTCACAGGGTCAGTTGAGGCTCAGGGAAGGGGACTAGACCCCTTCTTGGAAGAGAGAGCAGCACATTCACACTGCAAAGAGCATGAGGAGTGGAGTGAGGGGGGCGGTTTTATGTGGTGATCTTAGGAGACAATCTGCCATGGGTGGGGAGACTATAATCACTTTTGAATGTTCAGCCAATCTTGGAAGTCATTGTTATGCCCTTTTATCTCTGAGCCCTGAAGTTAGAGAAACTGAGCCCAAGCAAGTTGCCTGTTCCCCAGCAACCCCACTGTCCAAAATTTGGTTGTCACATATGCTATGGATACCAGAATAAGCCAATATGCTAGCAAGGTGTTTCAATCGAACAGTCAAGGTCCTCACTGATCATCTGGCTTCCACACTCATCTGTCTGGTGTAAAGTTATCTCTCAAAGAGACACCTGATTAAAACCAAATTTACAGTATTGAAGCCAGACAATAATGGAGCTGAATGAAGTCAGTGTCTTAATATCTTCCAGAAAGACTCAAGGGAGCTGTCTTGCTGGGTGGTTAATTGTTTCATCCCCTTAGTTTGGACAAACCCATGTCAATTTTTAAAATACTTTAAACATTATTATTAGTTTCCATCAGGCAAACTGTTTATTTTAACCCTGCTATCATTTCCCAGTATCACTTCCTCTTATTGTCAATGAATGACCCTGGGAGATCTTCCATGGTTGCCTACCAAAAGCTAGCTGAAGCCAGGGGCTACCCCTGTCCCTAGAAAGGGGGATGATCAACTTTCCAAAGGACAAGGGACACTGCGAAATTCTAATACTAGAATTGAGTACTTGTGCATCATTGAATTCCTTTGTCTCTGAGTCCCAGGCAGCAGCAGGTAATGTCTTTAGGTATTTTCCAGCCCTTGCCAGACAAGAACACTCGTTTGTTCTTACTGGTAAGATAATCCGCTCTTTTTCCCAACCAAGACTGCTATGGAAAACAGAATACACTGGGGTACCTGCAAATTTGTAGAAATATTTGGACTTTTTTAGGGCTGTTTATTTTCATGACCAACCCAATGCATATACTCATATGTTCAAACAACAACAGTACTCAGTAGATGCCACAGATTTTGACCTCTGGGCCAAGGAGTGAATATGTGACCTGCTAAGTAGAGGGCATTATCCCCCAGCAAGAGTAATTCCAAGGAGAAGTTATGTGACTAAAGTGGAGCAGATCAGTCTTGACACTGGAAAAAAGAAGCTCTGACTTACTGTGTGGTTGCTGGTGGGTCATTCACCAGCCTTACAGAGAAGGTCCCATGTCTACAGTAGGAGACAACAAGGACAATACACAAAAAGGAAAGAGACAAGCAGAGATGAGAGATGGCAGAGAAAAAGTTGGTGTCAGGACTGAGACCCCAGCTGTCATCCTGTAGATCCTGGGTCATGAAGGTCTTTCAGTTCTGTGAGCCATTTAGCAACTTTCCTTGCTACAAAAGCCAATACCTTCCTTTTGTGCTTATCAACCTCTCACCATATAGAATTGCTATGTTTCAAAGAACACAGTTGACTCCTGGGTTTTTATTTCCACTCCATAAGGAAGCACATGATGACTGCATAATATTGTGATTATCCTTTGTAATAATATTGCCATAGAGAAATATAAAGATTTTGTAGACTAAGTAGATTATTATCTCATTAAAGTTAAAACATATATATATAAAATATATGTAATGCAAATATCTCCTGGCTTGGTATCTCCTGTTGCTGATTGCATTTTAGCCGCATTGATATTTCCCATCCCATGTGTCCTTCTACAATGTGACCTTGACACTTAATCTATCAAGATGGGTGGTCTACGTTTCCTTCCTTTGGAGCTGGGCAACCTAGTGTCTCATTAGTAATGAACAGAAAGTGGCAGAAGTGAGGCAGTGTGACTTCTGAGGCTAAGTCATCATAGCAATGCTGTTCTTACCTTGTTAGTTGGGACACTTTTTTTTTTTTTTTTGAGCACTGACCCACCAGGGAGTAAGACTGAATACCCTGAGGCCACCATACTGTGAGGAGGTGCAGGTCAATGGAGAGACCATGTGTGGGTCCTGGAGTTGATAGTTCAAGAGAAGATCGCAGGTGGAAATCAGTATCAATTACCAGACACATGGATGAAAACCCATTGTAGTGATGCCAAGATCCATCCAGTCAGCCTCAGCATATTATTTCTGGGAGGTCTGGAAAGGGTCTCTTGCATGTACTCACAAACTGGTCACTGCCTGCTGTCTCTGCTGTTGTCACAGATCCATCCTTGTCACTGTCTTTCTCCTCTTGTTTGTGATGCTGCCTGAGATTTCCTATCCTTACCTTTGCCCTCCCTCCACTCTCATTTCAAAGTCCTTGTTGAAGAAGAATGATTCTAAAGCTTCCAGTATTTGGTAATTCCAAGGCTGGTGAAGGTTCAGTGTTGGGGTATGAAGAGACCTGTGTCCCTAATTTTTGGTCACACTTTGTCACCTGGTCTCCAGAGCAGCTCAGGGTGACACAAAGCCCTTCCTTAGCAATTTCACGCCAGCCCTGGTCACCATGACTTCTTCAATAGCTCTTAAAGAGCACTTACTGTGGGGCACAGGGCTATTCTAACCACTCCAAGAATATTAACTTACTTAAACTTTACAATAGCTCCATGAGTTTTGTTTTATTTTCACAGGTGAAGATACTGAGTGGGAGGAATTTTCCCAGGCTCACTCAGCCTACAGTCAGAGAGCCAGGATTTAAATCCAGGTGGTCTACTCGAAGTCCATGCTTTAAAAAAAAAACATTTATTTGAGAGAGAGAGAGAGTGCACACCTGAGTGGTGGGAGGGACAAAGGAAGAGGGAAAGAGAGAATCTCAAGCAGACTCCCTGCTGAGTGCAGAGCCTGATGTGGGGCTTGATCCCATAACCCTGAGATCATGACCTGAGCCAAAGCAGAGAGTCACTTAGCCACCTGAGCCACCCAGGTGGCCCCAAAGCCCATGCTTTTAACCATGGTCTCTTATGGGTCCTTGGTGGCTCTCATCCAAGCCGTGTGACCAGGGAGAGAACAGAGGCCACACTATCTCCTCCACCTTCCTTGTCTCTCTTATGCCTCCTTCTAGGTTACCTTGCTGGTTGATCAACGTGTATGTGTTGTGCGTGTGTGAGTGAGCGAGCGTGTGCACGTGGACATTTGCATGCCTGTGCATCCACGTTTATCTCTACTGTGTCTACTTGAAAGCCAATCGTGACTCGCCTGAGTCTGGATGAATGTGAGAGCAGCCGGTGTTTGTTATAAGAGATGAACAAGCCCTAACCCAGCCAACCTTAAAGGCATCTGGGGTTTTAAGAGCTTTCCAGGCTCTTTGATGAAACCTATCAGGCCAGACTAATGATGTTGCTGTTTGCCATTCATTCTCATCGGGTTTAATGAAGATAAAGGGGCTCTCTTTATGTGTCCAGTTGGGCTTAACAAATTAACCAGGCTGCCAAAAGGGTACATGCGAACAGAATATTTGTCCTCATAATGTTCATTAGGAGGGAGAAAGTTAACTAACCTTTTTGCTGTGTTTCTTTTCCCAGGACCCAGGGAAAGCTGCGAAGCTGAAACATCATCTCTAATCTTATTTCCGATGGGCCTTTCCCTAACTTCTCCTTTTATGATCTTTCCACAGATGTTATATTGAATCAGTATCATTATGTGTTTAAAAAAATATTATGCTCTGTGTCTCAGAGCTAACTACCCAGAACTAAATATTCTGGCCCTTTTCAGAAGATGACAAGCGATTAGAGATTTGGAAAGGGTGGCGGGATTGTTTGTTTGCTCCTTGTGTCCTCTCAACAGCTCCTCTTGAACGAAACAAAAACAGCAGTTCTCAGATTTTTGCTATAGGTTCATGGTATGACGATGAACAATTCCCTAAGCCAGATTGCAAAAACGGCCCCCAATTCTGCCCTTTCCTGAATGCATGCCTCTTTGCAATGTTGATTTTGTCCTCTTCTCATTAAGATGGGGGCCTGTACTTTGCACCTTGAAGCTGGGCTCAGATATGGGCTTTGTTTTATTCCATGAGGCATTAGCAGAGGCTTGGAGGGAACTTGTGCTCTGGGGTTTGCTCTCTCTGGCTGCTCCTGGAATCTTGAGACCCTGTGTTACCTGGCTTAAGGTAGCAGGTGAGCCAAGTATATCTAACTCAAGTAAACCAAGTCCCTGTTGAGTTGGACTTTTGGGAGCTCAGACTATCAAAACTGGGAAGGGACACCTGGGTGGCTCAGTCAGTTGAGCGCCAGCTGACTCTCGGTTTTCGCTCAGGTCATGATAATGGGAGCAAGCCCCACTCAGCAGGGAATCTGCTTGAGATTCTCTCTCTCCCTCTCTCTCTCCTCCTCACCTTCTCTAAAATAAATAAATGTCTTAATAAAAAACCTGGGGATAATTCCATTTTGAAAAATCAGTTATACAACACGTAACCATATTCATGAATATCTAGCAGACTGAATAAAAGTAATTTAATAAAATTGACACAGTGTTATCATTTGGGTTTTTTTTTTTTTAAAGATTTTATTTATTTATTTGACAGAGAGAGACAGAGAGAGTGAACACAAACAGGAGGAGCAGGAGAGGGAGAAGCAGGCTCCCCACTGAGCAGGGAGCCCAACGCAGTACTCTATCCCAGAACCCCAGGATCACGACCTGAGCTGAAGACAGACACTTGACAGACTGAGACACCCAGGCTCCCCTGTCATTTGGGTTCTTTTCCCCAACTAGCTGCCTCCATCAGTGTCCGGATACAACAAGTTAGTTACAAAACAAAGCACAAGATAATATTACTCAGCCATCAGGAAGGAAGAATACCCAGTATTTGTATCAACATGGACAGAGCTGGAAGAGATTATGCTAAGTGAAATAAATCAAGCAGAGAAAGACAATTATCATGTGGTTTCACTTATCTGTGGAACATAAGCAATATCATGGAGGACATTAGGAGAAGGAAGGGAAAAATGAAGGGAGAGAAATCAGAGGGGGAGATGAACCATGAAAGACTATGGACTCTGGAAAACAAACAGGGTTTTAGAGGGGAGGAGTTGGGGGAATGGGTTAGCCCAGTGATGGGTATTAAGGAAGGCACGTTTTGCAGGGAGCACTGAGTGTTGTTATATGCAAACAACGAATCATGGAACACTACATCAAAAACTAATGATGTACTATATGGGGACTGACATAACACAATAAAAAAATTAAAACAAAACAAAAACAAAAACAAAGCACAAAACCCCAACATGACAGGGCAAAAGTGAAGTAAGTCATCTAGGACCAAAGGGCTTTCACCTATTCACTGAGTACTTCTGATCTATTTAATAGGCAAGGAAATTCAGAAGTCTGGGAGAACACTAGGTTAAAAAAAAATTGCAATTAAAAAACAAACCCACAGAGATAAAAAACATTAATCAGAATAGCCTTGAATCCAACTTCCATGAGGAGGAAGTTTGCTGAGGGAGGCCATCCAGACCGAACACACTTGCACACGTCATTGTCTCACATATCATTCAGATCTTTTGTGTGGAACTGACTTAATGTCTTTCAAATTTGTAGAAACCCTGGGATTATAGGCAATAGGGAAATATTGCTCAGCTCGTGCAAAAGCTCAATACAAAAGAAAAATAAAAGAAAGGAGACTTTGCTCCCAGTTTGGATGGTCTCATTTGCAGCGTCTCCTGTGATGGGACACAAGGACAAAGAAGGGAAGTGGGCTGTCTGAGGAAGTCATGTGTTCTCAACCATTTCCTTCCAATCCCACCATCTTGTCCTGGTAGGACAGGAAAGCAGCTCTTCACAGTGGATTTACAAATGTGTTTCTGGATTTTGTAGCTGTCAGTATGCTTCCTAGTTACACAAGTGTTTTGATTTTTGAAATGTAGCTCATTTGCAAACTTTGTAAGTTTGGAAATTATTTCCACATAAAAATGTTTTAAAATGTTGCTCCATGGAAAATACCTTAAAATATTCATCCTAATCTGTAGTTCATTGAGAACCCCTGTAAGTACCCACTACTGAGCTGGTCACCATTGCAGATAATAATAATTAATAAACAATAACTCTGCTTCTTAGGTAAGGTTGATTCCTTTAAGAAGTTGGTATTTCTTATACTAAACCTTTTTTTTTTTAGGTTCACAATCAGTCATAAATATTTTCAACATAGAGATTTGATCTTGGCTTTGGTGGCTTCAAGTTATCACCATATCATGAGCCAAAATGTTGCTCAAGGACTTTGGTTTTTCTGAGGAGAAGTTATAAAAAACCATCTCCAAATAACTTCTCCTTGCCAGATCTTCAAGCCCTTGATGCTTTTGTCTCTAGGAACTGTATCCAAAGCGACTTTGCTTGGAGCTAGGTTTTTGTCCCTGTTGTTTTTTCTCTCTTCTCTGGAATTTCAAAACTTCTATGCAAGGAAGGTCAATACCCTCTATGGGTTTTATAATGCATTAAAATTCCTCTTTCACCGTCTCACTTATTATCTGCAATTACACAGCACCGAAACAGTAGAAATTCCTCGATTTACCATGATGGGCTAATTTTGATGATTAAGGAGGAACTGTTACATTTTACGTCAATGCTCGGCTGTCATTGTGGAATTAGTACTCACAGCCCTGGCTGGGGAGAATTCTAATGAGACCAAAGGGCTTGGGTGAAAAGAAGGCAGGCGTGTCTTTGTTTCTAAAGTAGCTGGGACTTACAGGCTCTAAACATTGATCTTAAAATCTGGCATTTGAATGACTTTTCTGGAGATTTCAAAATGAATCTTGTGTGCTTTCCAGCCTCTGGCAGATCCTGGAATGGAAACAGATGACAGAAAGCAAATTTGCACCATGCCTCATCACTGAGAACTATACTGAAGCTCATGTTGTAAGTCATATAGTAACATGGACCAGAGAAGGCCCTGTCCCTTCCAAGAGAGAATTATTTAAAAGCGCGAGGCTCCAGGCAGATGGAAAAAGGGATGGAACGTATGGAATTCAGCGCTGTTTTTCTTGAAGCTCCTCAGGTAGGTTGCTTCAGGGGTGTTCATTGAATGAACCGTATGAAGAGGGATTTAAACATCAAAGAGTGGTCAGAGAAGAAAGTCTTACAGTGCTTTTCTACTGAGAATTTTATGATTTTTCCTTTTAGCTCTTGAAACCCAGTTCTCATTTTCAGTCCATGGCCAACATCCATCATTGGAGGAAAACAAAATTGTTTCTTATTAAGATTTCTCATGACCAGCTGTGGCAGACGCTCTCCAATTCGCCGCCGCGCTCCTCCCCTCAGTATTCCCCTCCCATCCCAAGATATTCTACTGGTAGGACTTGTGACTCTCAAGACATGTCAGGGAGTTAGCCTTCTGGGAACAGCTTCTGGCCAAGGACATATGCAAGCTGGAGGGTCAATGCTTCCATATTCTCACACCTCAGGTGGGACCCATCTGAGTTATGTTTCATACTGTGAGCTCCCCAGGGGGATTAAGCCCCAGCTGCCTAGAATGGAAGTCTATTCATTGCTTCATTCCATATTGGCTTCTTGCCTCCTTGGTCTCACTTCCCTTCTCTGCTACACCAACTTCTGAGGCGCAGTACCCAAACAAACTCATATACCCCTGTGTTAGGGTTTGCCACTAGAGGAACCCAACTAAAGACATAGCCTTTAAAAAGAGACACTTAATTGTATTTATTTATCACTCATTCACCATACTTTCACTGCAAGCCCACCATGCTTGAGGTACAATGCTAGGAGCTGAGGAAGGAAAGAGGACAGACATGTACCTTCCTATTTCTTAAAAGTGACTTAAGACAAGACACCATAAAGAGAGGGATGTGGATTCTCCGATTTCTCCAGCCTAACGATTCCTCCAGGGCCCCCAGAATGATCCCCTTGTGTCTTCCAAACAGATGATGAAAGGAGGTTGTTACACAACTTCATTGGCTTTTTTCCTCCGCCCACTGCTTCTTCTCAGTCTTATATCTGTGTCCCTATTCAGTTTTTTTTTTGTTAGGGTCCGTGATCAAAGGAACGAGACTGACACAAAGCGAAAAATCAAACAAAGCTTTATTTCGCGCCAAGCATCAAAAATCAAACTGACTGGTAGGGGCCATCTCTTATGAAGAGACGACGAGGACCCCGACAAGGTCACTCCCAAGAAGGCCGCTCCAGACGAGGCTGCTCCCAGGACCAGGCTGCTCCCTGGACAAGGCCACTCCCAAGAAGAGGCCACTCTGGACAAGGCTGCTCCCAGGACGAGGCTGCTGCTGACGAGGTCGCTCCCCAGACAAGGCCGCTCCGGATGAGGCTGCTCGACGACGAGACCGCACGCTGATGAGGCCGCTCCCCTGAATGACACTGCTCCCGCAAGGCCCCTCGTGGCGGGGCTGCGGTTCCAGGCGGCGAGGCCTCTCGAGGCGGGGCTGAGGCTCGGGGTGGCAAGGC